>NC_056529.1:14428102-14579251 GCF_019175285.1 Sceloporus undulatus | reverse complement strand
AGAATATTTTCAAGCCGTGGATGGCTGAAACTGTGGATGCAGAATGTGTAGATATGGAGGGCCGATTGTATATAATTCTGCCCTCCAAAAATTCTCCCATGTTCCCTGACATGTACTTCTCAAAGCATAGAATCATAGAATAGCAGCTATTGCCTATTGGGCCACCCCTGTATTGATGGAAGATTAAGCAACCAGTCTAGTTGGATCAGGTACATGAAATGGAAATGGCAAAAGCGATGGTCAGCGTCTTCACCTTATGAGGAATGTCTTGGGGTAACCAGATTTTTACTAGAACCTTACAGTCCACTAGATGGGGGGAAAGTCAGATACAAAAAAAATACTTGTTTTAGGTGTGTGTACTAGTCCAAACAGTTATCAGAGAAGCAGAGTCATGAATCTGCTCTGTTATATTAGACATAGGCAGAAGTGTGTGTGTGTGTGTGTGTGTGTGTGTGTGTGTGATTTAAAAGCAAACAAACAGCACATCTCCAAAGTTTGTTCTGGGTCCCAGAAGGATGCAGTTAATCACTAAAAATACATATTTATAGAAGTGATTAACAAACACAACTTAATAGTATATTTAAAAAGCAAAAACATTTCAGCTTCTGCCTTCTTCAGCTGAGACACACAAAACTGAGCCATATCCAAGATGGCAGTTTAGAACAGGATGTCATCTTCAGCGCGTGGAGAAAACAATCACAGACCTGTGTACACATTTCAGGAACTACAAGCCTGCAATCCTATCTAGGAAGCTGGAGCAACCAGTGGCCAAAGCTTTCAACTCAGAACATCACAGTCTCTCTGATTTGTCCCTGTTTGGTATTGAAGCGCTAGCTCCTTCAGGCATTTGGGGCAAAAGGGATTATTCCTGGATTCACAGATTTAAGACCTTAGCACCACATGGCCTCAACCTAAAGGATAATACCTAATGCCATCATCACTGAAGAATGTTGAAAATAGAGTGTTCTTAACTACAACCTTGGATGCAGCTGAGTTTTTTTTTTCCTTTAGTAACTAAAGAAGGCAGAAGCTAAAATGTTTTGCTCATTTTAAACTATTACGTTCTGCTTGTTAATCACTATATAATCTGTTTATATCAGTGCTTGAAATGTGTCTCTTTGGACTGTAAGTCCCAGAATTTCCCCATTTCCAGACTCTGATATCAACAAAATCTGTGACAGGATAGAGGCTCTAGCAACCCAAATTAATGTGGGGAGAAAATAAATTAAGAATGCATTTTGTTTTTCATTCTTGCATGCAAGGACAATTGATGTTGAATAAATTCTTCCTCCTGTGTGATTATAAGCATTTTGTGCATTTTTCTGGGTTTGGTGTTGTTGTTTTTGCCCTTTGAGACTCTGAAAAAATTCAGTTGTTTGAAACACTTGCATGGTTCATAAGGCAAGTGTTTTCTGCAACAGGAGTTGACATTTTTTCATGCACAACCCAGCTTTTTGTAAAAACAACCCAAACACAAAGAGATAAAGAGTGAGAGAGAGAAGATCCAAAACACAGTAAATCCCACATCAGTCGACTATTTTCTTGCTAGAGAGTTTCCATGTGTTAATACATCCTTTCTCACTGAAGACTAAAAAAAATGCCAATATTCTTAACTGGCTGGAATCCTGTATAATTGTCTATGTAATGCAACTTTAGCAATGTAGCTGTAAGAAACTCTGCTAGTGAATTCTGGAGGCATATAACAGGTGAGTGGCAAGAGTGTCCAATGGGCATTGGTGCCTGATGTGTATTGATCCGGTTGTGCATTAGTCACATTGTGCATCAGTCCTGTTGAGCAATGTTCACTTTGTTGACTCTGTTGCATAGTAATGTAACAGAAGCCCTCTATTAGATACTGGATGCGAACGTTATGAAACAATCCAGTTCTAATTCGCATACGTGCAAATTAGCTCCAGAACCACATTCTGCCCATCCTTATTCTAGATAATTCAGGATGTATACAGAGATCTGTCTGAGAATCAATACCCAAAGTTATAGGACCCACCCAATAACTGGCCAGAAGCTGCATCTCTGTATCTTAGATACAGGACAGAATTTTCACAGTAGCCTAGATACAGGACAAAATATCCAAAGTGGGAAGGACAGATCTGGCCTACACAGTTTTTCTTTCTTCCCCCTTTAAAGGGAATACAGAGTGAGGGAGGATCAGAGAAAGCAAGGTGATTGCTATGACACTAAGACAATTAATCACGGCCTGGGGTCAAGGGTCACATAGCAGTGCATGCTGGGAGGAGCAGCAGGGATTTTAGACATTGAATGGACAGAGGAGGTGGAGGGGGGAGAGTAAACGGCTATGTCAGTGAATTAGTAAGAAGTGTAGAGTTTCTGTCAGTTAACTTTAAGCATGCCCTAAATAAGTTGATAGTGCATTTGGGGTGCACAGGTTGGGACGATGGCTTAATAATCACTCTTTGTCAAAAGCATTTGAATCACCATCCACAGTCATTCTTGGTGCCCTGTCTGTATGTGTGTACAATGAATAGCTCTGGGGTCCTGTTTGATTAATAGATCACTTGCTGACTGACAAGAACAAATGCGTATGTGTATATGGTGCAAGTGTTAAGCTACCCATAAATCTACTGTGTAGTGCACTTGCCCCTTTGAAAGTTTTAACACTGGGCCTGTAAGTTGGTGTGATAACTTTAAGAGGGGCAAGAGCTTCCTGGCAGCAGAAGACATGCTTTGCATGAAGAAGACCCTGAATTCAACCCATTAGCATCTCTGTAGGCTTTGTTTGTTTGTTTCTAAATCAGGGGAAAGTTACATTTTGGACTACAACTTACATAAGCACTCAACCAGCACTGGGGAATTGTCTGTAACTATAAGAATCCCACAGCCACTTTCTGGATGAGGTTTGTAGAAACTGTAGTCCAAAAAAGTAACTTTCCAAAGTATCAGGAAAGGGCATCTCTCACTGGGGCTCTGGAAGGTTGGTTCCAAATAGATTAGAAGGAGCAATTGTCTGACTTAAATATGGCAGTTCCATATGGCCATGGAGGTTCACAAAGACTCCAGCTGCTTAGAATACTTGCAGTTTGGCTCTTATTTGGAGAAGCAAAATTGTCTGAGTGGCTGGGATGAAACTTCTCACAAGCTCTCAGGGCAAAGAGGTGTAACCTGGTGCCCTCCAGATGTGTTGAGCTACATTCCATTGTCCCTAGTTAGTGTGGTCATACTGCCTGAAAATAATGGGATCTGTAGTCTAACTCAACTGAAGGTCACCAGGTTGTGGGTGACTGGTTTCTAGAGCAACATAAGACTGGGGGCAGGGACGTAGCTAGGATTTTAGGAAGGGGGGGGGTCCAGACTAAATGCCACCATTATAATGGGGCTTGAGTGCGGTGGCGCAGCAGCACACACCATTCATTTTTCTAATGGAAGGGGGGGTTCCGGACCCCCAGATCCCCCCCCGGCTACATCCCTGCTGGGGGCCCAGCAAATAAAGAAGCTAAGAAGTTGAATGGTAACCCTGAAAGGGGTAGTAGTCTTGTTGTTGTTGTGTGTCTTCAAGTCATTTCTGACAGTGATTCTATGGCAAATGTATCACAGGGTTTTCTTGGCAGGTTTCTTCAGAGGGGGTTTGCCTTTGTCATCCTCTAAGGCTGAGAGACTATAACTTGTCCAACATCACCCAATGGGTTTCCATGGCAGAGCTGAGATTCGAACACTGGTCTCTAAGTGTTGTAATCCAATGCTCAAACCACTAAACAACACTGGCTCTCCTATGAGTAGTCTCCTATGAGTAGTCATTGGTTATTCACTGGAATGGGAATGGGAGTAGTTTCACAGGATAAACCATTTGAAGTCAAGGATGGGAAACACGTTGCTCTCCAGATGTTGTTGGCCTTAACTCCCATCATCCCTCAAGGCCACACACTCCCCATCCCTGTTCTAAAGGCTGCAAATCCATACTGAGTATAAATCCCATTAAACTCTGAACTGAAAAGGCTAG
Organism: Sceloporus undulatus; assembly: GCF_019175285.1. Taxonomy (NCBI): domain Eukaryota; kingdom Metazoa; phylum Chordata; class Lepidosauria; order Squamata; family Phrynosomatidae; genus Sceloporus; species Sceloporus undulatus. Next base: position 14,575,278 of record NC_056529.1, on the reverse strand, counting down.
GATAATATTGTAAATGGAATAAGACTGTATAAGGTTATCTTGACCTGAAATCTTGATATTACTCATCAGAATCTCTTTTTATTTTCTGAGCATCAGTTTCAGGCTTTGCCTCTTTCCTCCCTCCTGCCTTTGATTTTCAGATGAGACACAGAACCAAAACAGTTTATAGATTGCCTTGAACTAGCCAGGGAATTTTTTGATGGCAAGCATTGGGGCATTTATACAGCAATATCTCTAGGACTCTTGTTTCATCAGCATTTCCTCCAAATACCCTGAGTTTCCTAAGATCTCGTTATTTGTTCCTCAACTCAGACAAGTTTGGTTCTTCACTGGAATGGGGATAAAACTGAAAAGGAAGAGAAGCAGGCAGACATCCCAGTGGTTCCTATCCAATTTGGTAGCTTCTAACTATATTTAAACGTTCTTTCACTATGGAGTTTATTGCACCCCAAATAAATCCAACTCACCTTTCCCAGGTTAGATTTGATTACAGGATAAAGTTGGGTATTATCGCATGCAAAATGCTGCCAATGCTACTGCCTGACTGCATCTCGCCTAAAACCCGGCTACAAGCTGTGCTCAGATGGCTGATTTGCAAAGTCCTGACTTTCCAAAGTTCTGACTTTTACTATTCTATCCAGTTTCGGCATAGATTCTAGCGTGGGAAAGGTCAACCCAACCCTCCAAGACTAGGCCAGGGGGGCTTAGCTCTCAGACAAACACAAACCACTAGGATTCTTACGTATGTAATTGATGCCCCACAAATTACCAGAAGTGTCTTTCCATGATGAAGGCCAAAATAATTAAGACAACTATTGTAGTTGAATCCTTCCAAGAAGCCCCAGTCCTGCAACTGGAGACATGGGTGATAAGCACTGCTCCCAAACTGGTATAAATCCAATTCCTTTCATTAACATGACCATGGCAAGAAAGGGGCTCATGCAATAATATCCATAGTTCAACTCTGTGTGTTTGGGGTGTGTGCATGTGCCTTCAAGTCCCTATCACTTTAGGATGACCCCATGAAAACCTTGAGTTTTCTTAGGCCAGGAATACTTGGCGGTAGTAGTGCCAGTACTTTCCTCTGGAATATAGTCTACAGCACCTAGTATTCATTGGCAGTCTCCCATCCAAGTACTAACCAGGGCTGACTCTGCTTACTTTCCAAGATCAGATGGGATCTGATGCTTTTAGGGTATTTAGCCCTAATATTGAACTGCTGCATCTTAAAAATAGTTGATGGCACAGCATATCATTTGCATTCCTAAAAACCCAAATTTAATCCCTGGCATCTGCAGTTATGGGAAAGCCTGAGAGTGCATCTATACTGTAGAATTAACCTAAGGAAGGTGTGGCCCAACAGATGTTGTTGGGCTGAAACGTCCACTATCTCTTACTATTGGATATGCTGACTAGGGCAGATGGGAGTGGCAATCCCATAGACCTGTAGAACTAGCCATTCCCTCACATAAGCAAAAGGGGCAAATTGAACCAGTACAAAACAGCTTCTTCTGTGCCTCTTTTGGAAAAGTTACTGTTTGGACTACAATTCCCAAAACTATCCAGCCTGTAACTTTTCCAGGCTCTGCATGTATGAATATTGAATGCAGCAATTTGGGTTTAAAATGGGAAATTTAATCAGAACAAGGTCCTGGTGAAAAACTTCCAACTGGTGGGTTTGGGGAGTTGACTCAAAAAAAAATAATAGTGACTTTATACGGATTCCATCTGTTCCTCCAGTATTCTCTGTTAACAGCTGGATCTTCATTGACAGAAAAGAGCTGAATTTGGGCTTGCATCCTCTTTCCTTGAAAAGAGACCGGTTCTAACCCTCCCTGCATCCCTGCCGTTTGGTCTGCCCCCGCCTCTTGTTTCTGCAGTTCATTGATGGCAGGCATATAAAGAGAATTGATGATGCCTCTGCTTTGTAATGGTTGTGTTTCCAGGTGGGCTAGAACAGATCATGTCACAGTGCTCCAAGGATGCTCTAAGGTGTGATGAAATAGGACGTGCTTTGATGCAACTCAGAAAACTGTCTGAAGCCAAGCGCCCTTGACAGAAGAAAAGAATAAAGCACTGCCTAGAGATGCCACAAAGCATCTTTCTCTCTCCCAAATAATAAATCAGGAGCAGGACCTGCTCATGAGTAGTGTGTCGAGGGCCTCATCCAGGTGAATCCACTACTAAGCTTGGTAGTGAAAAGTATGGCATCCAAGAGAAAACCTGTGGTAGCCCATCTATATTTAGTCCAGGAGCCTTTTCTTACTACACAATTATGGCGCTATGATTCCTCTTTAACTGCCACAGCAATATCCTATGGAATTCGAGAGCTGGACCTTGTAGAGGCACTAGAGCGCTCTAGCTGAGAAATGCTTCTCCTAAACTGCAAATCCCAGGATTCCATAGGATACTGCAATGGCAGTTAAAATGGAATTCTAGTGCTATAATTGTGTGAAGCCTAGCCTGGTTCAGTGAATGGGTCTGTCAAAAACATTACACAACCTCTTACATTGAAACCATTCCTTTACTTTTCATTTTAAAGGAAAATTCTCTCTCCTCAGTTATCAAATCAATGAGAGTTGCTTCTGAGTAAATGCACATATAGGATTGCACTATAAAAGTGTCATGGTTTAATTCAGCATCCAGTGCAGTATCTCACAAGGGACAGAGGCCAAAGAAATGCATAAATAAATAAATGTTTTGACCTAGATTTGCAAATAAAGAGGAAATCCCTTTTTTAAAAAAAAGAAAGGAAGATTTTTCATTTTCAATTTGAATTTGGTTTCTTTTTTTTTCTTTTTTGCAAGATCTTGACTTGCTTTTAAACCCATCCAGCTAAGTCGCCCTCCTCCAAAAAAGCATCAACAAAAAAACCTCAAATGTTTCAAGAAAACCAAACACATGTGGACAATTACGCCTCTTTGAGAAAACATGAATCACTTTGGCCAACCCTAGAGAGGAGCTGGGAACATATTTCTTAGTGTTTCTCATTATACAAGCATTCTAAAGGGTTTGATGGGAAAGCGGGTCAGTATGTTGGGGAGGTTTTCATCTTTGAAGACCTGTACATCATCTGTCCAGGACCTAAATATATTAAGATGATTAGCTATGCCTGAACCAGGTTTATTTTTACACTGTTTATGATGTCCAGAGATTGGAACCTTTCCTTTTTGCAGGACAATGACTCCCAGGCTGGAATCCTGTTGAGTATTTACACTACCATAAATACAGATACACAAGTGATTGAACTTTGGAGGTGGTTCCAGGATGGGATCCTACTCAAGACTGCACAAGGCCTGAGGATGCTTGCATTAACCTTTGTGTAAGTGGTTGTACTGCCTAGGAAGTTCTGTAAGTGATGGATGGGGAGTTGGATTGACTATTTTACAACTGGAGAGCACACAGCTATACTACTGGCTGGATCAATTGTTGCAGTGTGGTGTAGTGGTCTGAGCACTTCAGGAGAAGATGGGTTCATACGCAATGACAAATCTCCTCTAAATAAATGTTGCTCTAGGATAGACTCTCCATTAGATTAGGGCGCATAGGAACAACAAGTCTATCATAATTTTATGTTGTGTCCCTTTCTGACATTTCCAACTTATGGCAACCGTAGGGTGAACCCATCATGGAGTTTTCTTGGCAAGATTTTTCAGATTTGCCATTGCTGTCCTCTAAGGCTGAGAGAGTATGAAATGTCTGAGGCTACTCAGTGGGTTTCCATGGAGCAACAGGAATTTGAACCCTGGTCTCCCAGATTCCTAGAGCCTTATCACACAAGAAAAGAAAGTGAACTGGAGTCAGAGAAAAGTGCTTTCTCCATGTCTTACCACATGTAGTGCTTCAGTTCTCTTCACGCAGGAGACAGTTTTAAAAGCAATCTTTTGTCTAGCTGGAAATTCCCTTCAACAAAAGATACACATTTACAACTATTTGCCATGGGCAGAGAACTGAAGTGGTACAACATCATGTGGTAGGGCATGGAGAACGTTGGTTCTCTTTGGCTTTGTTTCCCCTTTATTTTCTTGTGTGATAAGGCTCCTAGTCTAACATGCACAAAACTACACCATGCTGGTTTCCCCATCATAATTACAGTTGTGTCAATTTATGCCATTCAACTGCAGAACGGGATATCAGCCAGAATCATGACAAAAAGCACAGTTACCATCCCCACTCCCCAGTCTGCCACAGTAAGTGTTCCTGCAGTTGCAGGCTTGAAGGATGTTCCTTCCACCTTTTACATGACCGTGCATTTTATCCAACACAGCTTGGTCACAATAAGGTTAGAGAAAAGCTACCTCTTGTTGTTGTCTGCTTCCCACCTCCTGGTTCTTCTATTTTATTTTTTTCCCTTTTTCATCTTCCTTGTGAATTTAGAGAGCTTCACACTTTTGAACTCTCTGGTTTTTCAAAAGGTGCCTTGCTAGTTTAAGGTGACTTGTTAGTTTGTACTCTCCTGGGAGGGACGGGGGGTTCTTCTGTGAAATTTTCTGGACCAGTTTCTCCCCTTTGCTCTTAAGAAGTAAATTTGGAGCCCTGATCCTGTTTCCTTTGCACAGAGAGCAAGATCAAAACCAACAAGGAGTGTATGCGTATATATCTCTTTTTTCCCCTGCCTCTACTTGAACCTGGGCTAAACATCAAAAAGTCATCAGAGTCAATACAGCTTCTCCTCTGTCATTCCCAATGCCACCTGGTGGTGGAATTCCTCACGAGTTTCCTCGTCCTTAACAAGAACAGCAGAAAAGGAAAGCGAAAAGGAGAAGCAACTCTTCCTCTTCCAGCTTTGGAGCTCATATATAAAAGCCAGCTCCCAATGAAAAATAAACCCAGATTTTGCTCTCAGAAAAGCACTTTTTTAAAAAATGCAATGCTCAAAATAGTTTTCGTAAATCAGTCATTGTACATTAAAAATGTATATTGAAAGAAATATAACTTAACAAAATGCAATTGAACAAAATAAAAATTGCAGCCTGACAGCATTCCTTAAGAGTCAGCATGGTATAGAGGTTTGTGTTTTGGACTTTGCCTATGAATCTCCACTCAGCCATGGAAACCCAGTGGGTGACCTCGAGCCATTCACATTCTCTCAGCCTCAGAGAAAGGCAAGACCTGGAAGGCAGCCGCCCATCCACCCGCCAGGCTTCTGAGTCCCACGTGGCCATGGCTGTGTGGGACTGGTAATACAGCCACCCACCTACCCCCAGAGTGTACTACCCCACCAGGTTACACCTTCCTCTGGGGTGTCACCCGGTGCAATCCACACCACCGCACCCCCTACTGAAGCCACTGCCTGGACTCCTGTAAAGATTCTGAAACATGAAGTTTGTGTATTTAAATAAGGGTACATAGGGAACAATATACAAAGAAGACTCAGCACATTTTGGAAACCTATAGATTTTAGTGGGGTTTTTATTTTTGTTTTTTGGGCTATGTGGTCATGTTATAGAAGAATTTATTCCTGATGTTTTGCCAGCATCTGTGGCTGGCATCTTCAGAAAATGTTGGCATAGAAGAGAGCTGGATATGTACTTCATACATATCTCGCTCTCTTCTATGCCAACATTCTCTGAAGTTGCCAGCCACAGATGCTGGCGAAATGTCAGGAATAAACTCTCCTAGAACATGGCCACATAGTCCAAAAAACCCACAAAAAACTATGGATGCTGGCCATGAAAGCCATCGACTTCACATTTTAGAAATCTGTTTGTAACATGCTGCCATTTAACAACTGTTAATCCGATTCTTGTTTTCTCTTTGCCAGTGCATTGCAGATGTTCACATACAACTGGGATCTCTTTTCAAGTTCTTGACACTCCAGTCCTGGCTTTGTTTTACCACCTGATCATTTCCCTTGCAGTTTCATGGCCATTAAAGAGCTTTCATGCCAGCACATGCACCGGGGCTGGCGGTGGGTTCTCCTGATGATACAATTGCCACATCACCACCATGATTACTAGTGCTATCCAACATGACACAAACTCTGTTTAGAACCAGCAAAGAAGATAATTACTATCATGTGTGTGATTCATGGGGGCTCTGTGTCTGTGTGCATGTGTGTGCGTCTGTGTCTGTGTGAAGGCCTTATGGTTTCCTTGCCAAGTTAACAGAATTCATTAGACTTTCCAGCTGCCAGTAAAAAAGGCTTGCTACATTCTGGGAGGTCCCAGTAATGGGAAAACATGTACAAAAGAAAACAGATATGCCAAAACATATCCAGGCCTGGAAACTACTTAGTACTTGCACAGAATTAACTCTGGCTGAATGTCCTGGACCTCAGATCTACATTTGTTCTCAAACAGAAAGCAAATTTCCATTAAAATGTATTAAGTTGAGTATTAAAAACCAACACTGATTCTTGACAATCCTGCACACCACATCCACTGCCATCCTTCCTGTCATGCTTGAAAGAGTTGCCAGAGTCTTTGATAAAATGGTATTTGACTTATTTATCCACTTGCCTACACTGGCACAGTTGTGTGCCTTCAGATTGTTTCTGACTTGTGGTGATCCTAAGGTGATCCTATCATGGTGTTTTCTTGGCAAGATTTGTTCAGAGGGATTTTTGCCTTTTCTTCCCTCTGAGGCTGAGAGTGTGTGACTTGCCCAAGGTCACCCAATGGGTTTCCATAACTAGTGGGAATTCAAACCCTATATAAGAGGTATTGATTTTGCTTTGTGGATTCTGGATATTGGATTTGTACTTAATGCATGTGGTTGGCTTTTGGAGGAACTGTTGCTGCATTAAAGATTACCATCCTCTTTCCATATGCATACGTATTCTTTCATACTCAATACTATATTATGTGAATAAGCACGCTCTCTAAATGTCCCAATTTGGCAGGAACAGTCTAGGTTAATCCTCTGTTGTCCCACTATTTCAGCTGCTTCTAAAATGTCCCAGTTTCTCTCTCCTGCTTCCACTTTTCCCCTTTTGATCTCAGCTGACATCAATTGCTGCAAACTACGTTCAAAATGCAAAACTAGTTTGCACACCATTAACTCAGTGCAAAGAGGAGAGAATAATCTGGCCCTTCCTAGTAGATTCAGGCAAAAGCAAACTGCTGCAGCATCTCCTGATTTGTGTATTTTTCATCAATTACTTTTGCCATCTTGTTCACAGTTGGACAGTATGGCATTGTAAAATGGCAATCCTTCACTCTCTAGAATGCAAGAAAATGTACTTTTAAGGAACTGAGCACCCCAACTATGCTTACATAGACTTTAAGCTTGGAGAGTTGAAGTGTTGAAGGAGTACTTTCAGTGCTTCATTCTTTCAAATCCCCTTCTGTCCACACAATTTTATGAGTTGCAGCACTTGATGACTTGAGTGAAATAAACGAGAATGGGATGTTTGAATCCACAAGTTGCCCCTAAACTGTAGAGAAGCCAAACCAGCCAATTAGTTTACCAACTTGGTAAATCAATCTCTTGCTGATGCCAGAACTTTAAAGCCAACAGATGGGGCATATAGAAACAATCTACTTCCCTCTTCTTTCACTCTCTTTCTTCCCATCCCCACCTTCCAACTGCACACACCTGGGCAAAATCCCTCCTTTTGAGATGAATTTTGCAGAAGACAGATAAACTGGAATTACCCGGAGAGTGAGTGTTGCTTGGCCTACTTCAAAGGCTCCCTTTTTTCTGAGGACATAAATCAGATTCGGATGCTCAGAGAGCTGGGGAGGGAGGGTGCACCCACCAACTGCTCATTTGATCACAACTCAAAATGATTTTGCCACGGAAAGATACCTAATCAATTACAGAACAGACATCTGCTGCTCCAGCTAATGTTACTGAGGACTTAGTAGAAAGAATGTGCAGTACAAAATGCAGGTCTAGAGGGAAGGCTAGCAGGTGGCTGAGGAAGGAAAATGGGATTATGATGCAAGAAAGAATTGAGACTGGCCCCAGGGTGGCAATTAACAAAGGGGGGGATTTACTATGCCCCTCTCTCTCTACCCATCCTATGCAGTTTTATTCCAAAATAAGTACCAGTGTTGCATAGGATGGCATGCAGTCTTCAATGAGATACAATATTTCTGGAGATGTTCCTGTAGAAAGGAACTTGGAGGAAAGGCGTGATTGCAATGAGATATATGGTGCAGCAAGACATACAATTTACTATTCTTGTTGGGTGTTCTCTTTCTGCTTGGAAATGCTTGGTTTGTGTGCTCACACTCATGGATGGGGAATGTGTGGCCCTCTAGATGTTGTGGAGGCTCAGCAGCATCCATCAGCCCTCAAATTATACCAGATATACTGTTTTGAGACCAATGTTATGAATTTTGATATGATCCATGGATAAGTCGAGGGTCAAACCTAGGGGCATGTAACAAAGAACATAAAGAATGAAGCAGAGGAAAATTATGCCAAAGAACTATCAAAATTCTAGCAGGCATAAAGGTTGGATGGATGGATGAGGAGGGAACTACAAAATGGTAGCTGTGTGGGGAAGGTGACCATGCACAGGTGTAGCAATGAAAGCATACACATATTTAAAAAGGATGAAAAGCCATCAGAAAGAAAATGGTGACAATGGACCAGTATAGACCAGCGCTTGGCCCAGTACAGACCGGCACTTTAGCCTGGGGCCAAAAGTAGGGCTTGGGAGAGTGGAGTGTCCACATGCTCTCAAAGCCTAACACATGCACCATCTTAGCACACCAACATTTACACGGTGTGCATGATGATGACATGGCTTGTGCGTCGCATCCAAACAGCACGGTGCATGAGGGATGTTACAGTGCTGCCCCAGGGCACTTATTGCACCTCGGCAGTGGCGGAGAAAGGAGATGCATTTCACAGCTCCTTTGGGGAGCGAACCATTGCCACAACGTGCAGTTGTCGCAGCAACGATCCGGCGGAGAAAGGGGCAGCCTCTGTCCTCCCCCTTCTCCCAAACTGTATAGGCCCTATGTTAGCAGTGATTACAGCCTTTAACTTTAATGTGATAACTTTACTTCATTTTAACCTGGGAAAGCTGACAAACATACACAGTTGTCTAATTCAAATCCTTCAAAGCCTGATGCCTCTTGGCACTCCTTTGAGAGGAAGCACCAAAGAGCAAGCATCACTGTCATTTTCCTGTCCAGGCATTCAAAAAGGTCAGAAGCAGCACTGTAGGGGGAGAGAATAGAGCAGGTCGGTGGTGATTTTAAGTGGTCTCAGGACAGACTAAGCTCTTACCTTTTTCTGCTCTACTCAGAGAATAGGATGATGGCGCTTTTTTGATAAGATCTAAAGTACAGTACTTATACTGACCTATAGATAAGTCAACCCAAGATTTTAGGTCAATATATTAACTAAAATTTCTAGACTTATACATGGAGTATATACAGTAATTGTCTGTCTGCCTCCCTCTCTCCCTTAATTTATTTGTCACTGTCAAGAAGTCAGCTTTGACTTATGGCAAATGGATAAATGAAAGGTCTCCCTGACACCCTGCTATTAACTGCCTTGCTGAGGTCTGGCAAACTCCAAGCCATGATTTCCTTGACTGCGATCTTCCTCTTTTATTTCTGCCTTCAAATTTACCAAGCAACTGTGCTTCTTCCCAATCCCCCCAAAAAGTTTGGACTCAAGGCAGCTTACAAAACAGAGAGAAACATTTGCGGCACACACACACACACACACACCACACACAAAACCCCATACAGAATGTTGTGATGAAAATAGTATTAACTGTCAACAGAATGAAAATGATGCAAAACATCGATTGAAAAGCAAAAAGTAAAAAATAAAAAAAATAGCACAGCGCATTTAAAACAGCCCTTTTCTTGTAAAACATACAGTTCCCCAAATCCTGTGAGGATCAGAAGGTCTTCACTTGCCAACAAAAGGAAAAGAATGCAAAGAAGGAGCCATTGCAGCCTTCCTAGGAAAGGAAGATAGGGACATAATAGCTCTTGGTCTCCTGAGGCCACATTTGCTTTTCTGGAAGAGGAAGTAGTTATGTATTTATCTATAAATACTGGGACTCACCTCTTTGTATTTAGCTATTCTAAGCCTTATATTCAGGCAAATTCCTGATTTCTGTTTACAGGCCTCAATTCACTCAACAATCTAATGTTCTAAAGTTATTTACTGCTTGACAATTCATCCAGACATTGAGAAGGATGGGTATCCCCAAACTTCAAAATTCCTCCACCTAACATTGCCAGAGTGTTGCTGTTGTGATTTAAGACCTCGATATCTAAAAAAACAAAGCAGATAAAATGGCCTTCCCCTGGCGTTGAAAAGATGTCAGATTTAAAGATTTAAAGATGTCAGTTCAGAGAAGTTTCTAAAGACACCACTACTGAGAAGGCCCTTCCCTGGAGCTTCATACGCCTTACTTACAAATAATAACCAAGTAGGTTTGTGTTGGAGAATATGCCTTTTAAAGAGTCGATAATCTGGAACAACGCACAAGAAGCTTTCATATATGGATGAATGGCATACACCAAAACTGGATGCTCTTCGGTATTGTTTTGAATTTCCATTTTTCAGAACCAGGCAAGGCTTAGTTTATTCATCCCTGTTTAAATTGGAAAGGAGGAGGGGAAGATGTTTTCTTTTTCCATGGAAGACTCCAAGCCTTATACTTTTTCATTTCTTTTTTTCCTTTTTGATTACTTTGTTGGTTGCTTTTAATTTAACTTCTTTCATTGATCCATTCAACGGCCCTTGCTTTATCCTCATTCAATCAGGACAAGAGCCCACTGGACAGAGATGAAAATACTTCTCGCCATCACATCTCCGCCTGTTCTGGCCAGGAGTTCTCTGGCGTTCACTGAGCCCATACGCACAATACGCACAAAGACACACAAATTAAAGCCTACTGAAGCCCAGCCAAATTTTGACTGAATCACTTTGGAAGGCAAGGCAGCCAAATCTATCTCCCCCTCCCCCCCCCCACACAAAGGCTGCTAAGTCTTTTGTGGTGGAAGGTCTCTTAAAACTTGCTCAACAATAGCAGCAGTTCAGTGGCAACATGAGTCTACTACACTCGGTTTGCTAAAGCAAGAGGTCTGCTCTATGCAGTACTGTCCACCTCCTTCTGAGTTCACACAGTCCTTGTGATGGCTTATAAGCCTTATACTTTATTTATTTATTTATTTATTCATTGGTTTATTGATTTATTTTGTGGATTGAGGAGGTAGAGTTGTAATCTGGGCCTGGAACCAGGGCTCCTAAATCTCGGGGCCTGGGCCTGAGTCTCCAGTATTCATGGACTATCTCCAAGTGGAAGACGAGGGTGCAAATTCTCCAGTTTTAAGGAGTTCAGCTCGGGGCAAGTAAAAAGGGCTGTTTGTAATTCTTCATCTTAGCTAGCAGAACAGTAGTTGGATACAATTTACAGATGTAATTGATTTATTACCGCAGCTTGAGGTGATCCAAAACTGGCATCCATAACATGAACAGCTCTTGGAAAGTGTTGCTTTTGCAAACTACACTGGGCACTGTAGTCCCCAAAAATTGAACTTTCCCAAGCTCTACCTTGGAACAACACAGATAACACACTCAGAGACTAGCAGTGATTTGCATTTATGGGGTTTCTTTGCAGCACCAACATAGGCAGAAGTTAAAAGCGCCGTCCGTGCACAGAATGAATGGCAAAGGCTTGTTTTCATCTCTCCTTTATTGAACAGATTCCCGCAGTTTACTTTTTTTTCTGAGTATCTTCTGGCATCTCTGGATCATCCAACAAAAGAAATTCTTTTTGGACTCAGCATGCGGTCAAATGAAGATCCAGTTCAAAGTGACATGAAATCAGAAATATTGGCTAGATAACAGGTATTGGCTTTTTCAAGGCCCTCTGTTCTTCATTGTGAGTAGTCGCCATAACCGGAGAGACATGCTCACAAAGAAGTAAGAAATGTTCAAAGTGGGCAACAGATGCTTTATTAGAAGGCAAACCTTGCTCTTTTTTTCTATTCATTTCATCCTAACACAGGCAGGTTTCCAAGGGGGAAAAAAGCAGCTTTGAAGTTCTCTTCTTCTTCTTCTTTTCTCTCTCTCTCTCTCTTTATTTGATGGGCTTTTTTTTAAAAGGACCCTAATTTTAAATCACCAGCAAGGCCTTCTTAATGCTCTTATGGTACAAAATATTTTAACGCCGTCATAACAGAATCATTACCAGTTCTCCTTTATATTTAGCACCTTGTCTAATTACTTAATTGGAAAGAGACATCTGACTTGTTCTTGCGGAATTAGCTTCCCACAAAAGAGGCTTAAAAGTCACATTGATCTTGGTAGGTATGATTTAAGTGTAAACCTTTGACTTCAGTACCTTGACAATTGTTCATCAGTTGGCTCCACTCTGCCCACAGAACTGTACTTTAAATATCCCTAGACAGGGACTGCCACACTAGACCCTTATTTGAAAGGTTGTTGGTTAACGGTCCAGGATGGTTAGAGAGTCAATGTTTAAGAGACAGTCTACAGGTAACTAGACGTTTGGTATTTTTTATATGAGATAACCCATAGGATTTTGGAAGTGACACTTCTCCAGACGCCAGGTGGGAAGAGGGCACAGTTGTAGCATAAACAGTTGTAGAGTTAAAATAGTCAGCAGGAGAACCAGGAGCCTCTACCTGGATTTAGCTGGAATGAAAGAAGTCCAATTTTAGGCTTGTCGACATAGTTTAAATACTCCTCATTCAATGCAAATAGAGTGCAATCCTTTCACATGTGATTCAGAGGAATTAGAACTTTTTGCTGGAGGGGAGGGGTTGATGCAAAAATCTCTTCAAACACCACAGAAAAGAGAATCATCTTTTTTAAACCAGAATATTCACCAGGATGCACATTACTGAATATGTGGCTATCCTCATATTCATAGATTCGCATGGCTGCACATTTTCAGCAGAAAGAGGGTAAATAGATAGAAATGTGCACAAGAAAGTGAAGACAAACGTCAATGCAAATGTGCAAAAACTGACAGTAATTTGCATATATGTGTAGACTAGCCCTTAGGGAGATGTGCACTAAATGAATCAAATATGGAGCGCTGCTACTTAACAAATCACCCCAAAAAGAAAAGCACTAAAAAAACACACAAACCAGTAGGATAAAGGCTGCTGCCACCAGAATCGAACCCCCATGGATGGGAAGGGTCCATTGGTACCTATGGAATTCTGGTCTCCATTTTTGAACTATACTATGGACAATCTCTCTACCAAAGATCACATCATCTCATTTAAAGTTATGGAACAATGGACTATGAACTTTGATTTTGTAGTGACGTTTTGTGTTAACAGGGATAAGGAAGGTGGGAGTGGGCTACAAATGTACACAATAGGCCTATCCAGAAAGGAAAAACTCACTGGAAGCATAGAGACTTTCACGGGTCACATCTCGACTCGAGCAATGTTTCCTAGATTGATTTTCAGCCATTTCCACAGAGCCTTCTTTATTATTCAGGAGCTATAGCCAAAGTGCTAAACTACTTTAGCAATGTTAAACCAGTTAGGCATTAGAATCATTTTGTTTTTGTGCTGAAATTCCTCTTTTCCCTTGATCTCTTTTGAATCTGTATCCTGGAAACAATGGCTATGTTTTATTGGCGCTGGTACTGGAATAATGCAGATAGACTGCCAAGGGGAGATACATTCCATACCAGAAAACACTGGGTTAATTTAAACTGGCTTGGAAAGTACAAATGAGAAGGCCTTGATACTACTGGAGTTCACAGGACATGTAAAGAACATGTAATGTCTCTATCCAAAATAAAATCAGTTTGTACAGGAACAAAACCAAGGATTTTCAGTGTGTTTTTTCTCGCCAGAAGGACCTCAATATTACATTTAATTTTTGTAAAAAGTCAGCTGAAAGTATATACTGTCATCCCGTCTTTTGTAAAGTAAGTCAGACAGACACCTTAGGAGTTGCCCTTGTTGATTTCTTGCAGGAGTTCCTGCTTGCCTTCATTTCTTTTGCAATTCAGCTTTTGCAACCCCAGGACTTTCTCAGCCAAAGAAAACTGAGGGCACATAAGACCAGAAAGTCCCAGATTCGGTTCTTATTTTTCCCCATTTTATTCTACCTGAATATTTGGTCTCTCCCTAAGGATGTATTTACAAGGGACTGTCATAATCAGTTCTTCATTATGTACTTCAGAATTTATTACTAAACAACAGATTAACATTACCTGATTGCACTAATGCACATCGTCTGGTAGAGATCTGCTTCCTTGCACATACAAATACCTGCTTTTACCTGTCCTGAGAGTACTGCATATAGGTAGACTGTGAACATTGTATGTCTAAAAAGTGTGCACCATTTTTTGCAAAACCACTCCATTTTTATAATCTTACAGTCATTGCATATCAAAGCTGCTATCTGATTACTCACAAATAATTCTGGTTCTATGTAAACCTGCCTTATTACCAGCCATTCTCACTTGTTTACAACTAGACATCCTCCAACAGGGTGCAACTGGGAGGAAATAGCTATTACTTATAATCTGCAGAACCTATTCATTGTTACTTTATTGTTCATGACATTATGCTCAAATACCGAACTATCAATTTCAGAAGAATGCAAATCTCTCTTTATTATGGCAACAACAGCAATTTTCTATTGTCATCCCTTTTGTGCTCGTAAGTGAAGAATTAAAATGTCAGTGTTCATTGTTACTTCTTCATATTTTATAGATTACGCTTTTTTGTGCGAAAATGTTTTGGAAGCCACACCACAATAAGAGAACTTCACAAAGGCGGAAAAAGGAAGTGAATTATTTAACACACTGAGGCAGCAAACATCATTATCACAGATACAAACGTATTGAAAGACACCTTGCTATGAAAAGGAATTCAATAAGACGATATCGGAAATGTGGAATGCTTGAAAAGAAACAAAGAGGAAGAGCTAAAGAGAGCTATTCTACAAGGTACCACCAACGTATTTGATAGAGGAACTGAACTGATGAAACAGATAATGCCAAATATAGTTTTTTCTGGATTGAAGCCGAACAAAAATAAACTCATGTCCATAATATAAATGTCCAGAATTAATATATTTTTATCAGGGCTGAAAATGCTGACTAGTTAGATTATTTACTTTAACAATATTATAATTGATTAAAACATGCTGAGTTCAGGTTTCAGGGGAACTCTGAAAAAGAACCCAGCTGACAAATGTTTGTTTTTGGGCTACACTGACTAGAATTTCCCAGTCTGCATAGCCAGTGGAAATATACAAATTGTCTGAATTGTAACTTTCCCAAGCTCTGTATGCAAAGTGATCTTGTAGCACCTTTGAGATCAACTGTGAAAGAAGATGTAGCATAAGCTTTCATAGACTTCATTCTGAGGAAGCAGACCAAGTCCATAAAGGCTTATGGCACAGCTTTTTTCACACAGCTAATCCCATTGCTGCTGCAAGATCCCTTTACATACTGATATTCCAGATTAGACAAGATCCTAAAATGTAAAGATATACAACTCAGCATTAAAGTTAGAATTGTCCAAATCCATTGTGTTCCCTATCACCAAATACTGGTGTGAGAGCAAGACAGTGAAGAAAGTGGATAGGAGGAAAATCAATTCATTTGATGCTGGTGCTGGAGAAGAGTGCTGAAGATACCATGGCCAACGAAAAAGACAAACAAGTGGGTCCTTAAACAGATAAAGCCTTGACTTTCCCTGGAAGCCAAGATGATGAAACGGGGCTGTTGTACTTTGGCCACATCCTGAGAAGGCATGACTCATTGGAAAATATAACAATGCTAGGGAAAGTAGAAGGAAGTAGAAAGAGATGAAGACTGCATGCCAGATGGATGGATTCAATCAGGAAGGTCATGGTCATGGTCATGAATCTATGAGACTTTGGCAAAGCAGTGGAGAACAGGAGGTCTTGGAGATGTCTCATGCACAGGGTCACCATGAGTTGGGGATGACTTGAAGGCTGTTATCAACAATTCCAGACTTGTGTGGTTATGTCTCCAAATTCTTTCCCAAGCCCTGGGCAAGCTGTCCTCACTCTGTGAGCTTTTTTCATCACACATTGTCACCTGCTTCTGTTGAGGCTCCACTTCAGAGCAATTAATTTTGGAGGGCATTTGGGAATTCCTCCTGGAGAGAAGGTTGAAATGTAAGACATGTCCTGGAAAAGGAAGACATCTTGTCACCTTGACAGGGGTTCATGTGATCAGAGAAAGGATTTTCCTGAAATCTTCCCTCCAGCACATTTGAAGGGATAGATGATTTGTTCTTGTTGTTGTGTGCCTTCAGAGAGATGGTACTCAAGGTTTTTTTGCTGCTATTTGCTAACAAGCAGACTTTGAGTTACACAAACCATATGTATAAGAGATTTTCATAAGCCTTAGTCACTAGCAGCCCTGCTCAGGTCTTGCAAACTCAGGACCATTGCTTCTTTGACTGAATCAATCCATCTGGAATTTGATCTTCTTTTCCTACTACCTTCCATTCTGCCAGGCATTATAATCTTTCCAGTAAATAATCTCTTCTCAAGATACATCCAAAGAATGATAGGCCCAGTTTAGTGATTTTGGATACTAGTGAGAATTCAGGGTTGATCCGCTCTAGGAGGACCCTTTTAAACAGAGTATTAATGTGATTATTGTTTCTATAGTAAAAAAAAAAAAAAGATCTGGGGGGGGCATCTACCCTTGCTTTGTATTGTGAAGAGTGGAGGTTAGAAAAGAAATGGCTTGAGTTCTTAATATTTGCTTTTAAACCCTTTGCTGTTAAAAAAAAGTGTGGTCATCCACTAGCCTTGATCCCACACTTAAAAGCCACAAACACATCTGGAGTGGTTGTACTGTTTCACTCAGCATTCCTCCACTGAAAGACTTTTTTACACTGTTAGTTCCTGAGGGCAGGAATGTTATGTGTTGTACTGTATATTTATGGTACTCTATAAATAATGATTTTTCCATTAATTATTTTCGCCCTTCATTCTTTAAGTGAACACAGCCATTTACAAGTATATAAAACACAAACGTTTTTGCCTCAAGGAGCACATAATGTATAAGATGGCCAACACTCAATGATTTGGGGAATGTGCGTTTCTTATTTCAGAGAGATGCAGTGCAATTTCATGTCCACAAAGAAACGGAAGCCCCTCTGTTTAAGTCGCGAAGAGAGGCTGCACCTCCATACAAGGCACAAAGAAATGAGGTTCCAAAGTCAACAATTTAAACCAGTTCTTTAGGGAATGGTTTTGGAGGTAACCACAGAATCACGGAGTCATGGAACTGTAGAACTGGAAGGGATCCCAAGGGTCATATAGTCCATCCTCTGGCAATACAAGAAACCCATTGCTAAAACATACCTGAGAGGTGGCCATTAAGCCTTTGAACACCTCCAACAAAGGAGAGTCCAACACCTTTCTTGATAGTCTGTTCCACTGTTGAACAGCTCTTACTGTCACGACGATCTTAATTTTCCTTTTGGATCCTACTGTTTGAAGCAGTAGAAAACAAATTTATGTCCCCTTCCTTGTGACAGCCCTTCATATATTCAGATATTCAGAGCCCTCCCTCCAGAAGATTTTTAAATTGTGAATTTTAAATGATAGATTTTAAATGTGGATTGTTTTAATATATGTATATGTTATTTGTCATTTTAAATTGGTGTGTATTTTAACTGATGTCTTTTGTTTATCTCTTCATTGTTGTTGTTCCCTCGATCCATGGGGAGAGGTGAGTAAGAAATCATGATTAATTATTAATTATGAAAATTACAAATCCCAGGATTGCATAGAATGCAACCATGGCAGTTAAAGTGGTATCAGAGTGCTATAATTATGTAATATGAAATGAGCACAGATACAGCATTTTTTAAATAGCTGTTTAGGAAAGCAAGGGTGGGATGCCAGTGGTCTAAGGACCTAAAGATAGCAGCTAACTAATAAAAAACAATGAAGTTATCAATAAGTTGGAAACTTTCTACTTAAGTTGGAATTTCAGCATTAACTCAGTTCCAGAATTAAGTTATTTAACCGAGTGACTAATTAATTCAAAGAGACAGAGTGACAATGATCTAACAAATTGACATTTCCCAGCCGGGCTCTTTACCCAAAACTGAGATTGTTTGGTTTTTATTTCAAAACTGCTTCTTGGTTTTTTGTTACTCTCTCAGGGATGGGGAATTATATTGTTTGGGTCACAAGATCAAAACCACTTGTGGACCAGGCAGCAATTACTGGGGCTCTTCTTGGCAAGAATAAACACAGGCAACGTTTATTGGAATGGGAAAGGCGACAACTTTTATTGGTTGCAGCTGAAGAGACTTGGCCCAGCATGGGTCCAGATCCAGACATCAGCTACTAGCCTGACAACTGAGGAAAACCAATTCATTCAGTCCACATGTTAGATAGATCTAAGGCCCTTTCATGCTGCACAGTTATAACACTATGTTTCCATTTAAACTGTCATAATTACATTGTATGGAATCTTGGGATCTGTAGTTTGGGTAAGCACTTGAGTTCTCTGGCTGAGAATTCTAAACACCACTCCCTAAACTGCATATCCCAGAATTCCACAGGGTGGAACCATAGAATCATAGAGTTGGAAGAGAGACCACAGGGGCCATCAAATCCAATCTGCTGCCATGC
Organism: Sceloporus undulatus; assembly: GCF_019175285.1. Lineage (NCBI taxonomy): Eukaryota > Metazoa > Chordata > Lepidosauria > Squamata > Phrynosomatidae > Sceloporus > Sceloporus undulatus. Next base: position 14,556,714 of record NC_056529.1, on the reverse strand, counting down.
TCATGGGCTTGGATTTGCAGGCCCTATGCAGAGCAGTGGAGGATAATAGGGCTTGAAGATGTCTCATTCAAAGAGTCAACTCAAGGGCAGTTAACAACAACAGCATAGGATCATAGATCACAAGTGGAGTCTTCTCTAGCCCTCTGCCTATACAACTAAATGCTGGAATACACATCTAAAGTAGTCCGGAGAGATGGCCATCCAACTTCTGTTTAAAGATCTCCATAGAAAGCAAGGCCACAACCATCCAAGGAAATCTATTCTTATAGCTGTTACAGTCAAGAAATGCTTCCTGGTGTTTGGGTGGGATAGTTCCCCTTTTTTGTAATTTGCATCCACTGGTTTGTGTTCTAGTGTCTGAAGCAAAGCTCACTCCATATTCAACCTGGCATCCCTTCAGATTATTAATGATGGCTATCTCTGTTTTCTTTTCTCCATGCTAAACATACCTAGATCCATAAGACATTCCTTGGTTTTCAGTCTTTTCATCATCTTAGTCACTCTCTCTCACACTGCAGTTTTTCAATGCCCTTCTTCAACTACGGTGTTGAGAACTTCTGGTGAGGTTTGACCAAAGCAGAAGAGAGGGATCTGCTACTTTCCTTGATTAGAACACTAACTAGGTTAAAGAGACAGACTGTGTAGTCATGTAGCCCAGTATTATCTTCTCCAACCTTCCACAATCTGGCATTTCCCAGATACATTGGACTACAATTCCCATCATATCAAATCAGCAGTGTATCGGTTGGAGATTACAAAAGCTGTAATCTAATGCATCTAAAGGGCAAGCGCTTGGGAATGCCTGGCTCAGTCTGACTGGCATTGGTTCCCAGTGACCGACAGAAGTCTCTAATAAGAGCATTTCCCCTAAATCCAAGATGGGATGGATTGATCCTCAGATCTTTTGTGTGCAACATGTACTGCCAAGCCATGGCTTGTCACCACAATGCTTGAACGTGAGTTCCTCACATTACATCCAAACTATTCAAGGTGTGGATAGCTGCATGATTTTCCCCTCTGTAACATTTCAAAAATTAGTGTGAATTTTTGTCCAGGATTTTGTGGATCACATTTAAGGCTAGGTATTTTCATACCTTGCTAAAAGTAGATGCCAAATCTATCTTCTTGAAGAACATCTGAAGGAACACAAAAGAGTTATATTTCGTATCTACCACTGGGAATTTTTTTAGCTAAGTGAGAGCTGGTGTTACAAGGAAGAGAGAAAGTGAATATTTTAGATGTAAACCTGCTCACAGGAATGGGCTAAACCCTTTATTCACATAAAACAATGGAAAGAAGGAAGTAGAAGAAGAAGGAGGAGAAGAAGAAAGGGTTGGGGAAGAGAGTAAAGCTGTACAAAAGTTTTATTCTTGGGCCATTTTCAACAGTTCACTTTTCAAAATCCTCTTATTCTCAGTGTCCTCTGACTTCATTCCAAAAGTTCACAAACAAAGGGAGATCTATGAGTGAAATCTTTGCTTGTTCTTGAAGCACTGCACTCCGTCTGACCAAGAGTGTCAGAAGTGCAGGAGGGGGGGAGAGAAAGAAAGAAAAGAAGGATCTGAACAGAGTTATCTTGTTATGATCTGAATACAGCAGCCCTTGTAAGCAGCCTCTTTATTCAGACTCTTCCAGCTCTTGTTATTGTTCAGGAACCTGAGTACTATCACAATGCTAGAAAGGGTCAGGAACTACCTACTCAAACAGGGGAAAAAACATTTCTGTAATCAAATAACCTTTGGCATGTGAGTTCCTCTTTAAGTTGGTTGTTCGAGTTGAGTCTAATTGTTCCAAGTTCTGCACTTGCCACATCTAAACCTGGAGTTCAAAATCCCAAAATTTCCTTTCTTCGGGGAATCCTTTCCAGTAGTAATGGCTCCCTGCCCTTGGCTCAGCTCAGAATTGGCTCCATTTGGATTTGGCTCAGTCAGGCTTTCTCAGAGACTTAACTAGAGTCACACAGAGTAGAGCGAGGACTTGCAAGAAGACTATCAAGGGATCTTGTCTGAGCTTCAGATCATTCAGGTCCTGATCTGACAAACCAGGAGCTGCAGAGCAGCTGGGCCCCCAAAGTTCAAGAACTTACCAGAGTTAACCCTGTGTCAGTAGCACTGGCCCTTAATAGTTCCCTCTTGAGCATTACAAATCTACTTTGTACCCTGAGATTTGTGAACAACACAAGTCAGACTGAGGTGTGATATGTGTCCAGGACTTGGATGAAAATTTAAAGAAACAACAACAAAGGCATAAGAAAATACTGAGTATTTGTTAGGGCAAGAGGAAAAAGAGGTGTGATGCTGAGCTTCTGAATGAAAAACCCTTCAGGAGCTGGAAATTAGGAAAAGAAACTCAGATTTAATTGTTGCTGGAAATCTCTTCAGGGATAGATAAGGGAGAATGCTACCTTTGTTTAAAACAGTTCCTATACAGTTTTAGTTGGCTTTTTTCATGAACAGAGGTGTGTGGCTGGAGACATTTGTCTGTCTGGAGATCAAGAGTGAGCAACATGGAAGACAAAGGAGGCACATTAATACTACCCCAGGAGAGCTTGGACAGTCCAGAAAAAGAGAAACCACCACTTTGTAGAAGAAGCAGGAAGGAAGAAGAACCTAAGAAAGAATGGCCAAGAGTCTAGACCAGCTACTAACTAAGTAGTGCCTTTTGGCCCAACCCTTGCTCCCTCCAATCCTGTCTGAATGGACATCAGCCTCTGTGTACAATGGAGATCTGTTTCCGTATCAAACGGGAGACAGCAGATGGATATTTCCATCCATCTCCTCCTGCCAGCAACCCCCCGTCTGACAATCAGAAGCAAGATCCCTGTTGCAACTCCTCCTTGCACTGGAGATTGCTTGCAGTAGCTGATGCCCAGGAAGGCATTGGAGGACATTTACAATCCCTAAGAATTATCTACACTGCTGCTAAAACCATGAATAGTTCCCCAAAAAAACTGCCCAAAATTTGTCTAGACCACAGCGGTTTATTCTCCCAACCCTCCAAAGCATCCAAAAAAAACCAAAATATATCTTAAACATTAACCAAGAATTGGGCAAAATGGTACATGTTGTAGTTTGCTTTGAAGTCATTTCTGATGGCGAGCCTAAGATGAACATATCATGAGGGCACTGTTTTGGTAGAGTTTGTTCAGATGGGTCCTTGCCTCACTTTAACTGCTATGGCTTATTCTGGGATAAGCAGTTCCCAGGATTCCATAAGAGCGGTCAAAGTGTTTTAATTGTTTCATATGATTGTTCCTTAAGTGATTGTCTTTGCAAAGTGAGTTGCAAAATGACCTGCATCCCATTCCTTGGATCACTGATTCCTAATCAGAGATACTTTTACTTGTGGAAAATATTTTTCCAACAGATTTCTGAAAAGAAGGTTTCTTGAAACCATTAGATCTAATAAGTCTCTATATTATTATTTTTTTAAAAAAGCTTTGATCTAATGAAATCTCTCTCTCTCTTTTAATGAAGGCACAGAGGAAAGAGATCAGTGTAAACATACTTGTCCTGTAGTGTGTTTGGAGATGAGATTGACTTTCAAATTAGCTTCCTTTTCAAACATTGCACGTCAGAAAACATAGTCAAAATGCAAATGGGGCATAAATGGGCCTTTAATAAATGCTCATTCAACATTTATTCTTTCTCAAATCATCTTTTTTAAAGCGCTTTCATGGTAACGTTGAGAAGATGTGACATTAGAAAAATTGCTTTGACATGCTAAGGGGTTCCCAAGATTAACAAAAAGAGAAAGAACAAGATAAAGCTTTCAAAAGACCTATTTCAGAGGAATTATTGCTTCCTTTGAAAGTCTTCCAAGGTTGCAGTGCATTTAAGCTTGTTGGCATACATGTAAATGAAGGACTACAAAAGTATTCTCCTACATTCAAGTTGAATTAAACCTTTAGGCTAATGTTCAGGAATGACAATAAAGGCTAAATCTTTGGCTGGCAAAAAAATAAAAACCTAAAAAGAGCCCTTTTCACTCTTGGATATCAGTGAGAGGGAATTGGCTTTCTTTTGAAAAAAAATAAAGTATAGAATATCTGTAGTTGAAATTATCATTTTAATTCCTATTATAATGTTGCTCAGGCCATTGGATTTGATCTCATTTAATAAGAGACCTTCTGGGAAATATTTTATTAATATTGAAGCTTGATCATGCTTGGAATAATATGATTCATGAAAATGGCTGCCCCAGCATTTTACTGGCTTTATCATTAGCTGTTGTTCTGCAAATGTTTGGTTTAAAGGCAATAGCACAGGGACCGTATTCTCAGAGCTGATCCAAAGTCCACCCAGGCATCACAGGGAAGATGCAGCATGTGCAGATGAACAGGCAGGTGCCACAGTGAAGGAAACATCAATAATTAATTAATTAATTAATTACTTTAGATCCCATTCTTCTATCATAAGGCAATCAGAGCGACTTACAGTATAAAAACATCCAATATACAACACAACACAATATATCATAACATCTCAAGAGGAATCTTGCATAGTCCTTCCTGGTCATGGGAACCAATAGCCAACCTGGATTAGCAGAGTCCATCTTCAGCCTGGAAATCTGAGACTATCATCCATGGAATGTTCCATCTCATCACAAATGGTAGCCCTTCCTAGATTCATAGGATGCTCCCAGTTTTATTAAACAGGATCATAGAGTTGGAAGGGACCCCAAGGGCCATCCAATCCAACCCCCTGCTATGCAGGAATACACAGTCACTCCTGACAAATGGCCATCCAGTCTCTATTTTAAAACCTCCAAAGAAGGAGACTCCACCACTCTCTTGTTCTAGCTCTAAATAACTATGCACACTCACACCTCTTTCACATTGCACCCTTATAGCATTGTGATGCCACTTTTATTCTCATGACTGCATTCAATGGAATCCTGAAATTTGCTTTTGACACCTAGTAGACTGTAATAACAACACCTTAGCACTGAATGAAATGGGGATGCTTAAAAACAGAACAGCCCCATTACTCCCCAGATCCTTGCCCTGATCTTGTTCCATCACATACATTCCAATACTTGTGGCATGGTAAATGTTGCAGAATAACATTGCTATTCACAGCAGAAAATCATTTACAATGCAAGAGATAATAGCCAATTGAAAGTTGCTGAATACAAGCTGTCCAAGAGATGTTTAGTTCTGTATCCGAAAGCTCCAGCTGTATCCTTTTAGAGGAATGGCGGATGGCGGATGTTGATTCTTCACTGGCTCTAGTAATGAATAAGCTATTCACATGTCAATGTGGAATTATGCTTATCTTCTATGTGGCCAACATATAGAAAAGCAAGCCATTTACCACAATAATGCAAAATACAATGCCACATCTCTTATCTCCATTGGCAGCAGCCACCAATCTGGATCTCCTTCATTCTAATTTAAGTATCTAAAACACAATAATTCTGCATTGTAAAAATGGAACATCTCAGCCATGAAGAATGATTATGTGATTCTTATCACCTTCTTTTCCAGCTAGGAGACTATATATATAGTTTAATAGCACAACAACCTTTCTCATTGACAAAGGACACAAGCACCTGCTGCATACTCTGCAGGAAGAAAGCCCACAATGACTACAAGAATAGGGATGACAACATGAAGATATCATTATGTCATTGTCCTTGTGTACAAGGAAAATTTAGCCTGTTGATTTCATGATGTTCCATCGTGGGTATGCAAGCAACCAAGAATTTGAATTGATTTCATTGGGAGTGGGGCTCAGCTTCTCAGACTAAGAGGCAGTGGAATCTGGTGGCTTCCATATCACTGTGGTGGTGAATCTGTTCTAGGATTTACAGTGGGTCCTTCACATTCACTGGGGTGAGGGACACAGCTCCCTTGGGAAAGTGGGGAAATCACAAATAAAAAGTCACTTTCTTAATGTCTTGGTGCTCCAGAGTAACTCTGTGTTCAACATCCATTCTGATGGTGAGCCTACTAATGTGATGGCAAACAGAATTGCGATGGTGAACCTACTAATGCCTAGAGAAGTGTCTGTCTAGGAAATTCTAGATCCTCCAGTGTGACCTCTAGTGGGAGATGTCTATAGAGTCATGCAGGAGGGCCTAGAGAAATTTAGAGATAACATATTAATCAAATCTGTGAATAATCAAATCTGCAAAAGTGAAAGCCACAAATGTGGAGGGCCAACTGTATTCTGACTCCTAAAGAAGCTATCCAAGGTTCTGAACCAATTTCAAGGCTAAGTACAGAACTTTGGATAATTTCTTTAACATTCAGGTTAAAACCTAGAGAGGATTCACTATCACCTTGACCCAGAGGTCCTCAGCTACCACTAGGTGAGAAGCCAGAAGGCATATAAAGCACTAGCCAGAGAGAAGAAGAATAAGAGGAGGAGGAAGAGGTGGGGGAGAGATTGTGTGCCTGGATGTCAACACAACTGTGAACAGTCAGGGTTCTCCAAAGTGTGAAGTGCAGAAAGAGGGGTGGAGTTGCAGGGCTTCATTTCCTGAACCAAAAGTAGGGTTCTGCTGTGTTGTTGGAATGCCACTTATCCTGCACTTTTACCTTTGTAAATAAAGCAAATCTTATGAAGGCAGCATTGTACTGTGATGAAAATCATCAGATTATACTCAGGAAATCTATGTTCTGGTTCCCACTGAGCAATGAAGATCACTGGGTGATCTTACAATAATAATAATAATAATAATAATAATAATAATAATAAAATTTTATTTATATACTGCCCTTCCAGAGATCAGGGCGGTGCACATCAAAAAAAACAATACAATACAATAAAATCACAATAAAACCAATACAATAAAACAGCACATGCCAGCTTACAATGCTGACGAGGAGGGGGAGAGGCCAGGAAAGTGTTCAGGGGAAGAGTCAGGGGTAGGCTTGCTCGAATAAGAATGTCTTCAACCCCTTCTTAAATTGGGCTAGGGAGGCGGCTGTGCGGAGCTCAGCGGGCAGCGAGTTCCAGAGGTTGGGGGCCAAGATGGTAAAGGCCCTCCTAGAGGTGGAAACTAATCTGGCCTCTGGAACTCTTAGCAGTTGCTGCCCAGATGATCTGAGTGTGCGGGGCGGATTGTATGAAGAGAGGCAGTCCTCTAGATACGCTGGGCCCAAGCCATTTAGGGCTTTATAGGTGATAACCAACTTCTTGTATTGCGCCCGGAAGCAAATAGGCAGCCAGTGAAGGTCTTTTAACCCTGGTGTTATGTGACTGGCCCTGGATGTACCAGTGACCAGTCGGGCTGCCATATTCTGCACTAATTGCAGCTTCCGGGTATGGTACAAGGGTTGCCCCATGTAGAGCGTGTTGCAGAAGTCCAAACGAGAGGTTACCAGAGTGTGTACTACAGTTTCAAGGTCCCTCCGGCCCGGGTAGGGACGCAGCTGGCGTATCAGCCAAAGCTGATGACAGGTGTTCCTGACCGTCGCATCCACCTGAGATGAAAGGTGGAGCGACGAGTCAAGGAGCACCCCAAGCACAATCGCCACTCTCTCTCTCTCAGACTGGACTGTTGCAAGGATAAAGTGAGAAGGAAAAGGAAATCCAAATGCCCTGATTGGGACTGATTGGAAGAAAGGTAGACTCTAAATGTATTAAACAAACAAATAAGAAAGGAAATCAAGGCATTGGGGTTGATGGAACCTCATCCCTAATCCTGCTTTCCTACTCACCAGCCATTGTGAGCAAAAATGGTCTGTTCTCCTGTCAATTGGGGCACAGTAAACGGACGTTTCCGCTCCTTTTCCTCCAGAAGTCCCTGGTGTGACAATCAGACGCAAGATCCCTGTTGCAATTCTGCCTTGCAACAGAGATTGCTGGAAGAAAAGGGGTGGAACCATCAATCTGTCATGCCCAGCTCACACCTCTATCACTCACAACAGCTGCTGCCTGGTAAAGCTGGACTGGGGTTCTTTTACAATCATAGTAATAGTGCACAATCGTGAATATGTAGGAACTGTGAATAGGAATCAGTTATCTATGTGTAACTCTAGGTTACAAACCCATAACAGTATTATCAAGTTTTTAATTTCAGCTGTTATTTAATTTGGTTCTAAGCTGCCTTGGGTTCCCTGTTGAGAGTAAAACAGAATATAAATAAAATAAAATAATAAAAATACTATACTTTGTTTGCAGAAAGGTCCAGTACTCAGAAGCTGCTGCATATGCTCAAATTCTACTTCAAGACAAGTCACTATCAAGAAACAGTGTACATGGAATGATGGAATTTGCTACACTCACAATATACAGGGTTGGCTAAGTCAAACAATACAGGTTGCAATGCATTTTCCCCCCCACATTGCCTGTTTCTGCATGTGATCTGACTAAAGACTTAGATGGTTCCTAATTGCTTAATTAGTGCACAGAGCTGTGTGGGCTGCCTTGTAGGAGGACTGTCATGCCTTGTCCCACAGGTGGCTGCATTTGAGTTGCGCATAATGTCGCATTTAGCTATTCCTTGTCTGACTCAGAAGGGTGCCGCCAGGCTTAATTAATGAAAACTTTGCAAAGTCATTCAAATCCTTAGATGTAGGAGAACAAAATGCATTTGCCATCAGTGCTAAAATGCTCCCCAGCTAAGCAGCCGACAGGCATCATACCTGAGCATTCAGGATGACGATATGAATCATCTTTGATGACATACGTATGTCAACGTCGGGGGATGTTTGGAGAGCATACATCCAAATCGGTTGTTTGAGATCCCCCCTTTATGCTGTTTCCAACTGAGAGACTGGGGTGGGGTAAAGCTTGGTAGGGGGACATCATTGAAATAGACATGAGAGAATAGGAATGCTTGAATGAAGAAGTGAGAGGCCGCACACTGTGTGCTACTAATGTTCACAGAGCACATAGCACTTCACTATGCTTTCAATTAAAAGTGGGAAAATGCAATCTATCAGTGTGATAAGCTTTACACATCTGGATATATGTAAGTTTAGATATTCATATGCGGTGGATATTCATGGTGCAGTGAGGATAGTGACCGATTTTTGGCCCTGTACACCCATTTAGGCCAGTCATGGGAAGCAATGTTATGATTTGGGTATGATTTTTCAGCATATATATATATATATATATATATATATATATATATTGAGGGAGCCAGGGGCTGGGGGAGGGGGTACTCAAAAGAAGTTGTGGTGGCATGCTTTCCAGGGGCCACAGTTTTACCCTCACTATGGTAGACCCAAGAGCCAGTGTGGTGCAGTAGTTTGAGCATTGTACTACCACTCTGGAGACCAGGGTTCAAATCCCAGCTCAGCCATGTAAAAAACAACAACAACAACAACAACACTGGCTTGGGTAAGTCACACTCTCAGCCTCAGAGGATGGCAATGGCCACTGTCCTCTGAAGAAACATGCCAGGAAAGTCCTGTGAAAGGTTTGCTTAGGGTCATCGTGAATTGGAAACAACTTGGTATTTTGGGATTTGTAGTTTTGTAAGATAGTTAGCCTTCTCTGTCAGAGAGCTCTGGTGCCACAACCAAACTACAGTTCTCAGAATTCCCTAGTATTGAGCCACGGCAGTTAAAGTGGTATCAAACTGGATTATTTCTGCAGTGCAGATGCAGCCTGACAATTCACATTAAAAATCTGGAGACAGAGGAGAGGCTGGGAGAAGTTTGGGCCAAGATGGCCTCCTTAACCACAAAGGAGGGCAAGGCACCTTAAAATGTAAGATATTGTTAGCCTTCTCTGTCAGAGAGCTCTAGTACCGCAACAAACTTGGAGCCCTGGGATCAAACTTACAACCTTGTGGCTGCAGGACCAGCCTTTAACCCTGCACCACCAGGGTTTTAAAATGTTTTAAATTATATTAACCAGTTTTGTTAATTTGTTAAACTTGTTTAATATTTTTAGCTTTTAAAAATGTGTTTTAAAAAAACTATATACATTGTTTTTAACTTGTTAGATTGGTTCAAGGAACACTCGAACCTTAGAAATAAGTGCTTAGGATGTGGTCAGAAGGGGTATCTTTTTAAAGACTTCCAATTTTGCATTCATTTTCTGCACACGCTTTTTCTTTGCACATGAAATCGGATGAATCCTGTGCCACCAAAAGAAAAAAGAACAACCCCTTTATTTTATTTTAATTCCTGTTTTATTTCATTCCATTTTCAAATAGTGATAGCTATTTGACCCCTACAAATTCTTGTGCTTTTAGTGTAATTCAGAGGATAATTGTGACATGTGATGGTGTAATGAGGGTAAAGGAATCCTGGAAAACATACATCACGATTTCTAGAGAAAGATTGAATAATCTTTGATTTAAAGTGTGAAAATCAATTGCCGGCATGAAGAAAACTGTCTTTACTTGTCAGAGGCAAAGAAGCCCAGCCATTTGGTCAGTGGCTTGCTTTAAGAACGACAGTAGCTGAATAGGAAGGAAGACATTAAGAGGAGGGGGGAAACCACTTGACAAATCTAATCTTTTAATCCTGTCTTTTTCTTGCTGTTTGTATATGGAATAAAGGCGATTGAATAATAAGCCATTAAAAATGCATATCTTACTCAGCAGGGATTCTGTTCTGCAACATCTAATATCCTCTGGAAATCTGACTTCTTCTCTTAATGGAACACTTCGCCTTACTTTTCTGTCTGAATTGGGGGACCATCTTTATGTTAGTTGGTTATCAGATTGTATAGAAGTGGAACAGGCTAGAACCAAGAGTGTAACAAAGAATAGGATGGTTGGGGAGGCCTTTTAAGAGGATATTTGGATCTACACATGTAAAGAGCTTTGTATGTTCACAAATCACTTTCCTCTTTCATGACAAATGGATTTCCTGAGTTAGTTGATGTTAGATTTCCTTTATGTCTTACCATATCCTCCTCCTAAGGTAAGGCAAAAAAAGGAAATCTAACATTGACTAACTCAGGAAATCCATTTGTAGATAATGAAGGGAGGGAAATGGTTTCTGAACATAGCCTTACCATATTCTCTCATGGCACCAGCATGGCATAATAATGGTTTGATGGTTGGACTGTGACTCTGGAGGCCAGGGTTTGATTCCCAGCTCATCACTGGGTGACCTTGGGCATGTCTCATGCTCTCAGCCTCAGAGGAAGGCCATGGCAAAACTCCTCTGAAGAAATCCTGCCAAGATAACCCCAAGATAGGATCGCCTTAGGGTCTCCATATGTTGGAAATGACTTGAAGGCACACAACACGCACTTACATCCTCCTCCTCCTCCCTCCAACTTGGCAGGGACAGTCCCTATTAATCTTCTGCCATTCCACTTTTTCAGCTCCTTTTAAAATGTCCCAGATTCTCTTTCCTCTTTCCTTTTTCCCACATGCCCCCCCCTTTTATTTCGTCTTACTTCAGTTGCTGCAAAATGAGTGCAAAGTACAAAAGAAGTTTGCACTCAACTCGGCAGAAGGAGGGTATCTGTTATCATGACTCTCCAGAGTGATTAATTTCTCGTCCTCAGAGGGCATATCAACAGTGCAATTGAATTCTGTTAGACTGCATCTGCGCTGCAGAATTAATGCAGTTTGACACCACTTTAACTGCCCTGACTCAATGCTATGGAATTCTGGGAAGTGAAGTTAGTTGTGGCACCAGAGCTCTCTGACAGAGAAGACTGTCTCAGAAAAGAAGCCTTCCCAGAATTCTATAGCGTTGAGCCATGACAGTTACAGTGGTGTCAAAGTGGATTATTTCTGTAGTGTGGATGCAGCCGTTGTCTTTAAAGTGCCACACCTTCTCCCTATGGAAATTTTACACATTTGTAGTAGTTTAATGTCAGCTATATTAGAATAGAGTGCCAACACATATAGCATATGATCTGCCCTGGAAGAAACGGGAAAGCTGGATAAATATCCAAGTCTATTTCCTGCTTGGGTTTTGTTTCTAGATTGATGTCTAGATTATTTCTCTCTTCCTCCTTCTTTGAGGTCACCTCTTGCTGTTTCTTGCTCCTTCATCTGAGATGGGCAACTAATCTGCACACACTGAGACTAGCTCTAGAGGTTTCTGTAACTTTAGAAAACCTTTTCCTCTTACATGATCAACAAATGGATTTCTTGAGTTGGTCAATGGCAGATTCCTTTTTGACTTACTACCATTCTCTGGAGTGATTTGTGTTCTTCAATAATTACAAGTTCAACACTAGACCACTTCACTCTGTAAATAAAAATACCAAATACCATTTTTGATGATTGGCCAATGTTTATTGATTACATCAACATCAACTCATTTGCTATCGGAACTTTGGAAAGATACTTTGATCCCAACTTCATCAGCTAGAGAATCTGAGTGATGTCTTTAGGACTTTGTTACTGCTGTTACCCCACAAAAGATAGCAGTTATTTAAGTTTACACATAGATCTCCAAGGTTATTTGTTATTTATGTATTAATTGTTTGTTTTGTATTGTTGTTATTAAAAAAACACTTAATTGTAAAATAAAATACCAAACAATCTCAACACGACTAGCTGTCGTAAGAACCTGCAAAGCTGAATGGGCAACAAATGGCTTTAGGGCCATATGTGGCCCTCAGCCTACCTTCAAAAGCCTTCTGCAAGCAATCCATTTCCGAGTCCTCTAGCAAGAATGGTCTGTCTTTTTTCCAGTACCCACTGGTTAGGAAGGAAGGGAAATGAGAAAAACAGAGAGAAGGGGCAAAAGACAGCATAAAACATCTTTTCTCTAATATCTGGCCCTTGACGGAGAAGGTGGCCCTCGGAACATTCTCTCCTGAGAAGATCCTGACTGTTATAGTTTTGTACAGCTTTTGAGTATTCTCTGTTATAAATTATCTAGCTCGGTATTACAAGAACTGTAATACTTACAGTTTCTAGTGGAAAGGGAATTACTTTCAAATCAGATTGTACAGTGCCTGTCCCTCTTTGAGTTAAACCAGCGGATGGCAAAGTAATGATGGTATAATTTTTAAGTCATCGGTACAAATCCTATGCCATTACAACAAAGCAGATTGGGAAGCCATGCCTTGGTTTTACGTTCCAAAAATCCCTCACAATTTTCAGGAGGTTGAGTGAAGGAATGAATGGTGATCTGAAAGCAAACTCTTTTCTACTTTTCGGTCAAAATTGAGGAATTTTCAGATGAAGGGGTTCATAAATCTATCCATATCAAGACACTGACATAGACAAGGTTTCTCTTTTTGAAGTAGTAGCTTTGTGCGTTCTTCCTCATTAATAACTTTCACTCTCTTTTTTGCCTGGACACAACCTTTTGGCTACGGTCTCATGTTGCTCAACTACATGTATTTTGGAGGGTCTGAAAATAGCAATGCCACCAAAGCAAAACAAACTGAGATTTAACGGATGCCAATTTCACACTGAATCTCTGCAAATTCAATACCTCTTGAAAATGTTAATGAGACTATTTAATGGTATTTTTTCAAATGATTATTTACTTTGAAAAGCATGGCATTAGTATTTTTTTCCTGATGCATTCTCATTGTGGTATTGAATTTGGAGCTGTTGCATGCTGCCAAAGATATACCTGTCCATGTTTTTAGACACCTTTAGCTTATGTTAAGAGAGGGGGGAAATCTATTTCTCGCAAACCTTGTAAAAACTGGTATATGTTTTATAGAAAGCCAAAGATCAGCCTTTCATTACCACATTTCCCAGCTACCAGTTCTAAATCTATATTTTATGGTGCATATCACATATATTTATATCCCGCATGCAGAATCATTAATCTGCTCCCTGGCTGTGCAAGCGACTTTTTGAATATTTTATTATCTCTCATTCTACTTCCAAACTAATGTATATTTACAAATCCAACCTCCTACGGGCAGACCAATATTGTTTTCTTTCTGCGTTTGGAGTACCAAGGCACAGGCATCCAATACAGATGGAAGCATCTATTCCCAGCCACTTTTGTTGAAAGCGAGAACCAATCATATCTCAAGCTGTGTGAAAAAAGAAAAAGGAGGGAGAGGGGAGCCAATTTGCATAATGCAAACAGGGAAATGGGTTGGGGAAAAGACAGTCAGTAAATGCAAAAAGGCAATACATTTCTACACCAAATACTGACTTATCTTTCAGCAGTGCTCTTTTCTTCCATTATAAATAACACTCCAATAAGTGGTATGGGCAAGTCAGCATAATGTAGTAGTTTGAGTGTTGGACTACAACTCCTGGAGACCAGGAGTTCTTTTTGCGATGTGATACTGACGCCACAGTGATGTGCAGAAGTTAAGCATCCATCACGTCAAAATGGTGGTGCCCACATGTACAGGGCACTGCCATTTTGATGTACGGAATACGTCTGTAAGCGACGCCCCGAGGCAACCCTAGCACATCATCAAGATGTGCGTTGAGGCCCGTCTGTACCGTGCCATAATGATGAAAGAACTAGACAAGATCTTGAATGAGAAACATAAATTGAACACTAAAATTAGAATAAGAATAATCCAGTTCTTGGTATCCCATCACCATGTATGTCTATGAGAGCTAGTGGATAAAAAGTGGATAAAAAGCAAATCAACTCATTTGAGATGTGATGCTGAAGAAAAGTGCTGAAGACACTGTGGGCAGCCAAGAAGGCAAATCAATGGGTCTTAGAACAGATCAAGTCTGAACTCTCCCTGGAATCCAAGACGATGAAATTGAGGCTGTCTTACTTAGGCTGTATCATGAGTAGGCACGACTCATTAAGAAAAGGCAACAATGCTAGGAAAAATAGAAAAGGTAAGATAAAGGTAGCCCTTGACCTAAATGTCTAGTCATAACTGACTGTACGGGGTGATGCTTATCTCCATTTCTAAGTCGAAGAGCCAGTGTTGTCCAAGGACTGCTCTGATGGTCATGTGGCCAGTATGACTGCACCAAATGCTGTTACCTTCACACTGAGAAGTGGTACCCAGCTATTTACTTGCATTTGCATGCTTTCAAACTGCTAGGTTGGCAGAAGCTGGGACTAGTGACAGGAGCTCACCCCATCATGCAGCACTCAGGCCTCAAACCGCCAACCTTCTGATCTTCCCATCATTAGAACTGGCATCTTAACCACTAAGCCACCGCATCCCTTTAGGATAGAAGGTAGAAAGATAGAAGGTAGTAAAAAAAGAGGAAGTCCACACACCAGATGGCAAGACTCAATTAGGGAGACCATGGACCTAGATCTACAAGACCTAAGTAGAGCAGTGGAGGACATTAGGGCTTGGAGATGCCTCATCCATAGAGTCGTCATGAGTCAAGGTCAACTTGAGGACAGCTAACAACAACAAACACACCCCATAAAAAGGACTCCACTCACAAACAATTCATTGCCAAAAAGTTGTGTAATCAAAACGTGTAGGAGAAGGTGATGTTCTTTGACGATGGTCTCTTGCAAAAGCCCTCTGCATGGCAAACACTGGCCCTGAATAAGTAGGACGACGATTCCTCTCTGTTCTCTCTGTTCAAATTCTGCATGCATCTAGTTGAGAAGAAGACCCCACCCCACCAGCCCTCATCGGCACCCAGCACAAAGGCCGTTTTTTCGCAGGATAAATTTAACTCCTAATGAGAGCAAAAGCAAATTTATTCCATACAGTGTATGTGCTGTTCTAAAATTGCTCTTTTAAAGCTTCACAGCCCAGCACAAAGCAAAGAAATGTGACAATGTTAGAGTGTCGTCGTCGTCGTCGTCTTCTCTGGTGGCCTGACTGTTAACTAAGGCATGTGTATTTTCTATGGAATTAAAGCGTGCCAAGAATAGATTTCTGTGATATGCAAAAACCAAAGGGAAAAGCTGCCTGACTGTTCTTGCTTGGGACATTTTAACAGACACTAGATACTCTTGTTACTTTGATCCAGAATAGATTTGAAGCTGGTTCTTGAAGATAAAAGTATTTTTGTTTTCTATTATATTGCCCCTATTATTGATTGACCAACTGAATGCTACTTTAACTTTGCCTTCATATTCCTCAGGACATAATTAAAGGGACACCATCAGAGCTCACCACATTTATATATAACTTCAGAGATTTCAGTCCTTCAAATCAAATATCTCTTTGTTCACAACAACAACAAAAAACAAATAACCCACATCATGCATCCTTATAATGACACACGCTTCTCCCACATGCCAAGGACCTCAGAGAAACTGAATTAAATTGCACCATCTTTTTGCCACATATCTCTATCAATCAAAATAGTTTTAATTGTTTTGATTAATTATTTGCTTGATAAAGTGAAGACTGATTAAATCTTTATTTGATCCTTTCTATCAGAAGTATTTGGAAACCAGCCTCTAATTTATCCTCTTAACTATCCTGTGAGGTGTATGCATTGCTGGGGGGAAAATAACCCATGCTGAATATACACTGCAGATATAGCTCCATGCCATGAATGCTGGGATTGTAGACTTGTTATGGCACCGGAGCTCTCCGACAGAGAATGCTAAATCACTTAAAATCCCAGAATTCCATAGCTAGAGCCATGGCAATTAAGGTGGTGTCAAACTGCATTATTTCTGCAGTGCAGATCTACTCTCAGTGACCTTCACCAAATAAACCAAAGGGTTGTTTATTGTTATTATTGTTGTTATTATTATTTTCTTATATCCCACCTTTCTCCCAATATAGGGACTAATGTCTGAGGGTTAATGTGATGCTTAGGCCATCAGTCAAAAACTCAGGAAAGTTTTCTCATATGAATAGCAACCATATGAGGGTGCTGTATGCACTGTAGAAATAATGCACTTTGACACTAAAGTGCTGTACCTCCATCCTATGGAATCTTGGGATTTGTAGTTTTAGCCTTCTCTGCCAAAGAGGGCTGGTGCCTCACAAAACTACAAATCCCAGGATTTTGTAGGATAGTGTCATGGCAGCTAAAGCGATGGCCTTAAAAGTAAAGGTAAAGATAGTCCCTTGACATGAATGTCTAGTCGTAACTCACTGTAGGGGGTGGTGTTCATCTCTGTTTCTAAACCAAAGAGCCAGCATTGTCCGAGGACTGCTCTGGTGGTCATGTGGCCAGCATGACTGCACCGAACACTGTTACCTCCCCAATGAGAAGTAGTGCCTATCTATCTACTTGCATTTGCATGCTTTCAGACTGCTAGGTTGGCAGAAGCTGGGACTAGTGACAGGAGCTCGCCCCATCATGCAGTACTTGGGATCAAACTGCCAATCTTCTGATGATCAGAATTGGCATCTTAACCACTAAGCCATGGCCTTAGGGTCACCATAAATTGGAAATGACTTGAAGGCACACAACAACAGCAAGAACAAGAGGATTACTTGGGACTATTCCTGTCAAACTGGAATAGTTGGAGGGTATGGAGTCCACTTTTCAGCTATTCAATCCCCAGACATAAGATTTATTACCCTTGCAGAAGTGCTAACTGCTGCTTGCATTGCTGCAGCCAAATCAGCCCCAAGCAGCATCAGAAAATCAGATCTAGCGCTTCGGATTCACTAGCCATGGTATTTTAAATGGATGCATGTATAACTTCAGGACCAGCCAATGAGCATAACCACTGTTTAATAGCTGGCACTTCCTTATTATCTTGTCCAAGCTATGATATCAAGAGTTCTAATATGGGGCAAGAGTAGGTCAAAAACCTTGTAAAGTGGAGTTGCAGGGGGGGCGGTGGGGGGCAGGAATTAAAAGCTTCTTGTTAAGCAGTAGACTAGCAGTCTCCTCCAACAAAGGCTTTGCCTTCCCTCAGTGGTAATGCGATTCATTTTCCTATAAGAGGAGAAGACTGATATTTCAATACATAAAGAGAGCCATTTGGGTGACATTTAACAAGCCTCAAACCTTTCTGGCTTCCTTTACTCACTTAGATCTGCCTTAAGGCTTTCACAGACAAAAGAGGCCTTCTCCTCATCACAGCATCAAAGAAACCAAGGAAACTCCTGCTAGCCAAGCACACACACCCCAACCCAAAAGAGAGAGCAAGCCAGTCAGAAATGCAAAAGCAAAATATTGTGAATGCAAATTTTAGACATGCTTTAAAAAGGGAAGGGAAGTGGGGGAGAAAAATCTTGCACTGCAACCAAGTTGGGCTGACAGGTGGACTTTTTAAAAAGCCCTTGCAATGTGGTTTTTGAATTAATCAGCAAAAAGAGTTAGGGAAATATCTCTATATAATATTATCAGAGCTAGTTATTACATTTGCCTTGCCTCATAGACTATTAGGTTGACCAAAAAAGGAGTGGGGGAGAGAAAAGAAAAAGGGAGTTTGGTTATGGTAGCTTATCTCCTAACCTTATAAATTTGGGATTAACAGATCAAAGGCGGCTTTGGTTCAGTTGATGGAAAGTGTGAGATCTTTAATAGCTGTTTGGCCTCTCCATCTCTTATGTCAAATGAGCTCAAGCAATTGACAAACTAGATGGTGATTTGTTTTTTTCTGCCCTTGGAATAGGTGCATTGTGTTTGTGTGTGTTTCACTGGGGCACATTAGACATTTTGAGTGCAAGGCTTTATATAGCAATATGTATAAAATGGGACTTGACCCACTAGATATGAGCAAATTAAATGCTCCTATAGTGGGAACTTCAATCCACGTTGATAGATTAGTTGCTGTCATTATTTTGGGTATCATGTTAGCAAACCACAAACTACTTCTGGGGTCTCAATGGTGTTGTTAGATCCTGGCATGCATCAGGAATTCACTCATCCCTAACAATTCTACATGATTTAAGAGGACTGTAAAACACAAAAGAAGGGAAACATGGAAATGTATAGAGAGGAAAGTGCACAACAATGCTTCAAAAGATCATGGATCACTCAAGAGGTGGATCACTCTCATTCATCATCCTGTCTCCCCCAGTAGTGAAACAGGTTCCTATACAACCACTTACCTCCAAATATGAGCATTTCATTCTAGGACATGCTGAGAGCTTGAAAAACTCATATTTTGAACTATATTCTCCCAGTGACCATGCTGGATGGGGCAGGGCCTTTGGAAACTGTCATGCAAAAAGGTAATCTTTATAAGCTCTGGATATTGAATTTTATAGACTTTTTTTTAATATAGCCCCCCCCCCCACCCCAAATTTTGCAAATCTATTTTGTTTCAAAAGCCACAGGTCTGGAGGGCATGAAAGGCAAGACACTAATTCAGCTAGTATCCACAATAGTGTCCACAATGACTGGCAGTTCCTCAGTTTTGTTTGGAGATGCCAGGAATTGACCCTGTGACATGATGGCTAGTATCCTTTTAGGGATATACACATATATAAATCATACTATGCATGCAAGGCCAAAACATCACCATTGCACAATGGTTGTATCTTGCTGATAGTGATGGAAGTGAGTTGTGCTGACACAGCATGTTAATCTGTGACTTGTCTCTGCAAGTTTCATATTGTGCATTGTGACTATGCAGTCTATACTTTGCATTGTGGTTGTATATTTTACAATTTGTTTGGTTTTTTGTTTTGTTTTAAGGTGAGCTCTATTGACATACATTCAAACATACAATCGATAATACTATTCTGGTTGTTCATCTATACTTCACATTATGGCTGTGCCTCCTATACTATACATTACAGTTGTGTATTCTATACTGTGCATTGTGGCTTTGCATTCTATTCTGCATTGCACAGTGGC
Source organism: Sceloporus undulatus (assembly GCF_019175285.1). Classification (NCBI taxonomy): domain Eukaryota; kingdom Metazoa; phylum Chordata; class Lepidosauria; order Squamata; family Phrynosomatidae; genus Sceloporus; species Sceloporus undulatus. The sequence continues at coordinate 14,537,184 of NC_056529.1, read as the reverse complement.
ACCTAGTCACTGACATGTGTTATGCTAATTAGCTTACTTGCTGTTCACCGCTATGATCTTTAGAATAGCAGTATATAAATAAAACAAATTATTATTATTATTATTATTATTATTATGCAGTGTTGCTGGTCTGCATGGCAGTTACATAGTGCTCACATAGCAGATCTCCATGTGCAGATATTTCAACTATGCAACCTATGGATTGCAACCTATGAATGTGAAATTTGTTCGAACATTCATGGAAGTTCAGTGGGTCTTAATTCCCCTTCAGTATTTGGGATAATACGATCAGGAAACCAATATTTAATGAACCAATAGATAATAGATAGGTTCTGTTGGCTCACATAAAGCAATCACTATGTGCACTTTTCGGACCTTTGTTATATGATGTATTTATTTTCTATTGATTTTCTGACTGGAGTTGTATTGGGGAATTAAGAACTCTACCCTTTATTAAAGGATTCTCTTGTAGATCCATCTATCTAATCCAACATCTTGTTTCTCACAGTGGTCAACCAAATGCCACAAGTAGGAAAGCCATAAGTAAGACATGAGGACAGTAGCTCTCTCTCTCTCTCTCTCTCTCTCTCTGTTGTTCCCCAGTGACTGGTATTCAGAGGCATGTTGCCCCAGATCCTGGAGTTAGCATGGAGTAACCATCTTGACTAGTAACAGAAAAGAAGAGCAGCCAGGCATAGCTCCCTTGACGCAGCAGCTGGTGAGAGGCCTTCCATCCATATTCCAACAAGGATCTGCTATGCTGCTGCCACACTACAGAATTAGTGCAGTTTGACACCGCTTTAACTGTCATGGCTCCATCTGATGGAATCCTGGAATTTGTCATTTGTTGTGGCACCAGTGATCTCTGACAGAGAAGGCTACATATCTCAAAATGCTACAAATCCCAGAATTCCACAGCACTGAGCCATGGCAGTTAAAGCGGTGTCAAACTGCATTAATTCTACAGTGTAGATGCAGCTTTAATCCCTTCCCTCAGTGCAGTCTCCTTTTCCTTGTGTGTCTTGTCTTATTTAGAGTGAAAGACTGAGGGCAGGGAACTGTAAACCTCCCTTTTTGGCCAAATGACAGATTGTAAATAATCTACATACATAATATAGTTGGGTGACTTCCTTGTAACTGTAGAATAGCTAAATTGATATTGTCTTCTGACATCCTGACCTGGATTTCACCTTGTAAAACAAGCTTCAGCAGTAGCCCTTTCCTTTCTGGCAAGGATGACACTTCAGGGATTCATCTGTGGAAGGATGACAAAACCCATATTGTGAAAAATAAAAATAAAAAATGGTTTTCTTGGATGATAGGAGTCCACAGATATAAAGGTAGTTTCCTCTTTGTTAGCAGCAGCAGAGTTGGCAGGCAACTGAGCATGGATAAACTATGGGAGGATTAGGTTTCATTCTCTGAATGGCATCATTCAAAGAAAGGCACAAGGTGAAAGGTTTAAAATCAAAAGAACAGTTTGCTTTCATAAGCAGCTCGCAGCATTTCTTAACCCAACGCATGCTTACTTAGCCTTTTCCAGCGTCCCTTGCTTTCAGACGCATTAGTATTATTTCACCCATCTTAATAAAACAAACACTGACACCAGACATTTGAACAAACGCAGAGCGGAGGCCTGTCTTCTTCCCGGCACAGAATCAGGGAGCAAATACAAGAGATGTGGGCTGCAGGGAATATGTGGGTCACCTGTTTGCAGAGGGCCTACCACCAATCCCAAAGAATGTAAGAGGGGATCAGTCTGAAACCATCAGCATCCTCTATCTTATGGAGGTGCTGGGAGTGCCAAAAGCAGGATAAATAGAGGCTGGATGTGCATCATTCAGGAGTGCTTCAGTTGTGAATTCCTGCATGGCAGGGGGTTGGATAAGATGGCCCAACACTAGAGCTGCAACTGCACTGCAGAAATCATCCAGTTTGACACCACTTTAACTGTCATGGCTCAATGCTATGGGATTCTGGGGACTATAGATTTGTGAGACATTTAGCCTTCTCTGTCAGAGAGCTCTGGCATCACAAAAAACTACAGTTCTCAGAATTTCATGGCATTGAACCATTGGTGTCAATCTGGATAAAGTTTTGCCAAACTGGATCAATTTTGCAGTGCAGATGCAACCTAAGGAAATTATCAGACGGGGGATGGGACGTGCTTGTCCCATCCTTTTCCGATCCTTGCCTAGTCCTTCCCATGCAATTGCAGGAAGGACTTTCAAACAACGTTGCACCAATCCTGTCACTGTCCTGTCTGGAAAGCACAAATAACAGAGATCACATGAAAGATATCGTGATGATCCCATCAGTGAAGTAGAATTGTCCCATCCTTGCCCTTCGTTTTGCATTAACGGAAGAAACCTTTAATGCAATTCCACTTCACTGAGAGGTTTATGACAGGATCAGCATATCAAGAGTGGAAGTCTTTAGCGCGATTGCTGTCATCCCCCATCTGACAATCTCCTAAGATTCTGTGATTCTCTTCTAGGATGTAAAGACAATGGTTCTTTCCTATGGTATACCCAAACAACTGTGTCTCAGGGGGTAACTCAGAGTTTTGAAAGAGCTGGCTCTTTATAACTACATTATTGGGACTTGGGGCTCTTCCAGAATCATGTAAAGAAACACAAGTTAATTCAATATGACTCCTTGGGTTCTACCAAGGCTTGCCAACTGATGCCTCCACATCCACGTATTCCAGTCTTTTGGTAAAGTGTTTGTAGAAATTCCTTAGATCTGCGCTAGAGATCTTCCAAAGGTTTTTTATTTTTTAAAAACATAAGGCACGGTTTGCTGAGGTGGTCCTATGTTTTGAAAGGCAATTTTCTCCCTTGGTTTTTTTTTTTTTTTTTGGGGGGGGGGGGTCTGAAGAGTTATAGTGCTATGGTGCAAAAGTGGTGTTTCACTGATATATTCACTGATCATTTTTAAAAAATTAAAAGAAAGGAAAACAATGCTTTCTTTTTTTTACATGTCCCAGACATAAAACTAAAACCCACTCAAGGGTGGGAATAAAATGTTGCAGCTCGTGCTGGTAATTGCAAGAAAATAGTCCAGGCCAAGATAAATGTCACTTGCATATAATTCACAAACAAACAAACAAAAATAGCTACAGCAACAAATGCTGCAACCTCCTGACACATTTGCCCAATCTACCAGAATCAGAATAGGAAAATCCCTTGGCATGGTACTCCCAGTCATTTCTAAGTTCTTTCATTATCCCAAATACACTCCTTCCTTCTGATTTTGCAATCTGTAGTTAACTCTGGCCACTGTATGAAACAATTCAAAAGTTCACCATGCAAGATTCTCCCTTTCATCTTCCTTTGTTTTTCCCAGTAAATAGTGTCAGAATTATTATGCAACCTCCAGTTTCTTAATGATACTGCATTTCAACTTTCATCAGTGAGAAAAACAACAGCCAACCCGTGGCGAACAACAGCAGCAGCATCCGCAGAATAAGCTCCTTCTATTTACTTTTGTATCTGGTTTTCACTCTCATGTCCTTGCCAAGAACAAGCACAAACCACAGATTTTATATCCTACAGTTAAAATTCTTAGAAGTATTATTGGTTGCTTTTCTTGGCAAGGCCACAAGATGTACCTCCAGCACTCAGGTAACTGGATATGGCATTAGTCAGTGCAATTTGCTGAACACAGGGAATGCTTTACGGTGTTTCTTGGTACGGCTAATAAATAATGTCGCTTTAGCCATTTTAGACTGTCTGTGTCTGTGAGTGTATGCATGTGTATGTGTGCGCATGCACGCACATGTGTGTGTAGGAACAACTGGCTTCATATTTTAATGCCTCATGTTCTGGAGAAAGCCCTCATGTCAGAGGATTTGGATCCCTCTACCCCAAAAAGCAAGTATTAATAGTTGTGGGGGGGGGGGGTGTTACCAGACAACTGGTTCTTTCTTTTCCTTTTCCTTTTTTTTAAAGTCTCCTCTGTGAAGTGATTTAAGAAGCATGAATGTTTTTGAAAAGTAATGACATTTTGAAAAAGTAACCCTAGGAAACAAAAACAGAGAGAAAGGAAAGCTGCGACAGGCAGGAGCTTTACTGGTTGGTATTAGGAACTCAACATGCGGTGTCTGGATGGGCAGGGGAAGATCTGGGAGGCAGCCCAAAAAGTGCTGGAGACCTAAAGCAAAAGTAAGACTTCTGTTGGAAGCACCACATGCAACAGGACAACAATCTCTAGTCAAAAGATGTCACTGACTGGACAGGAAACCTGAAGGCCAACTGGAAAGAATCCATAACTATCTGAAATACTTCCTTCTTCCATAGAGTTTCCATGTTAGAAGCATCCCAAGCCCTGAGATTTCAGAGCCAAGACCTCAAACTTAGGGAAGCCCCATATCTTGTGACATAGTGGCTGGAGTGTTGGACTACAACACTGGAGACTAGGGTACAATTCCCAGCTCACCCATGAAACCCACTGAGTTACCTTGGGCAAGTCACACTCTCTCAGCCTCAGGGGAAGGCAATGGCAAAGCTCCTCTGAGAAATCTTGCCACGAAAACCCCATGGTCTTGGGGTCACCATAAACTGGGGCGTCCATTTGTCTGATGTTACTGAGACTAGTCCTCTAGTTGCATAGCTTTAGAGGACAGCACTGTAATTTAAAATCCTGTTTGTAAGGCTGGGCAATTTTAAATCTTGCTTAAAAGATAAAGTAACTTAATAAGAGAGAACAGAGCAGTGACCTTTACATTGCCCAACAACACTTAGCAGCTGGGCATTGGAGTGAGAAACAGGCAAACAGTTTGCCTAGTCACTCTCTTCCCCACTATAATCAGATTATATTTAGGTTGTCTAATATATAGTACTATTTCCAAAGTAAAGAGCTGGTATCTTGAATTGCAATTATATATTCATAATATAGAGAGCTAGAGTGTTGTAGTACCCAAAGGTTGACCTCGTCCTCATCGCCGCCGCCGCCGCCGCCACTGTACAAGGGCTGGATGCAGCCTGGAGGTCTCTTGGCCTCCAGAAGCAGCATCTGGCCCTTCTTCAGTGGCGGTGGCGAGGAGGACCGGGCCAGGCTTCGTCCTCCTCACCGCTGCTGCTGTTAAAGGACCAGGTGCAGCTTGGAGGCCAAGAGGACTCCAGGCTGCACCAGGCCCTTCTTCAGCGGCGGCGACGAGGAGGACGGGACCAGGCTTCGTCCTCCCCGCCGCTGCCGCTGTTAAAAAGCCAGGTGCAGCTTGGAGGCCAAGAGGCCTCCAGGCTGCACCAGGCCCTTCTTCAGCGGCGAGGAGGACGGGGTCAGGCTTTGGTCGTCCAGATGTTTTGGACTTCAATTCCCCGAAACCCTCGCTGCCCTGGTGCCTGTACTGAACCACTCACTCACTAACCACAATGTTGTGAGTTCAATCCCAGCCAGGCGCTCAGGGTTGACTCAGCCTGGCATCCTTCCGAGGTCAATAAAATGAGTATCCAACTTGTTGGGGGCAATTAGCTTACAGTTGTAAACCACTTAAAGACTGCTTAGTGTGGTATGAAGCGGTATATAAATGAAACTGCTATTGCTATTGCTAGCAATTTGGCCAGTAATCAGGAATTTGGGGAACTGAAGTTCAAAACATCTGGAGGACCAAAGTCTGGGAAACACTGGTCTGGGGTATCATGAAAAACATTACATAGTATCGTTTCATTTTTAAAAATTGATCAACTGCTTGGCTGAGTTATTGCCTTGGCTCTGAATGCATCACAGAGTCTTGTGTCAATGGTATAAAGACATACACAGTGTTGATTGCTTATTGTTGAAGTGTGTACGGGTGCATGGGAGAAAAATACAGCTGTCTTCGTCCTTACCGCCCTTTGCACAATCACCACCTGTTTTCTATTTTTAGTAGTGGATAGTTTGCATTTTACAGCAAGCAACGTTCCTACAAGATAAAATTAACTTGGTTATTTGCTAGACTTTTGTAGCTAAGAAAACATATGCTCTTGGAATTAGAGGAAGTCAAGAAGTATCTAAAGGTCACCTATTTTGAACCCATGGACACAGGTAAATGATTCATTATAAGTCCAGAAGTTTGAGAGATCCTTCAGAATTCCAGTGCAGATCTATCTATCTATCTATCTATCTATCTATCTATCTATCTATCTATCTATCTATCTATTGTGCTTATATTCCATCTTTCTCCCAAAGTGGGATCCATTCCTTAGTTCTACAATGCCCTACTCATCTGTTTTTTATATACGGGGGGAATGGAAACTGTCTTCATCTTCTACAAGAGTGATGGGGCCTTCTAATACTATTGTTTCACGCTTTCTCCATCACTGAAGGTTAAACAAGGCTATCATATCACTTCTTAACCTTTGAAAGTGTGTCACAATGAGGATGGAGCAAGCTTGTTTTCTGCTGCTTCAGAGACTAGAACACAGAACAATGGATGCAAGCTACAGGAAAAGAGATTCCATCTCAACATTGGGAGGAACTTCTTGACAGTAAGGGCTATTTGACAGTGGAACACATTTCCTCAGAGAGTGGTGGAGTCTCCTTCCTTAGAAGTCTTTAAACAGAGGCTGGATTGCCATCTTTTGGGAGTGCTTTGATTGTGAGTTCCTGCATGCCAAGGGGTTTGGACTGGATGCCCCTTGTGGTCCCTTCCAGCTCTATGATTCTATTCTATTCTATTCTATTCTAGTTACCCCGTTCTGATGGTTTCTGTCAAGGACAGGAATGATTTCCCAAGATGCGGACAAAAGACTTACATGCCATTCAACAAAACAAACAATTCCAGGATACCACAGAAACAAGGCATACATTTTTGTGTGCAAATGAACTTCAGCTATAATGCATGCTTTCTGCAAATATATTAACTACAGACACTTTAAATGAAGCCACCAGGGCTTCCCAGAAGGACTGAACAATGTGGGCCCTCAAATCTGTTAGATTCATGGGTGTCTGCAAAACAAACAGAAATAAAGAGGGGTTGGAATGCACTGCCTGACTCAGCAAACACTCAAATTATCTAGGCCACCGTGAGATAAATAGGTTCTTTTGTCAACATGTTGGTCACTTCAAGTTAAAAGAAAGCCATGTTGCTCTGGGGAGGCAAAGGGTTCATCATTATTCAATTAAAAGCCTATGAGAAGCATTCAAGCCAAGGACAATGGCGCTTAAAGAAGATGAACCCCTGAATGAGTGCTTTAATTAGCACATTGTATGCAGCACTGAAATAACACAGGTCTTCAGTTCTATAAACAGTTTTTTAAACTCATTCTCTGGAGTTTTGTTCACACAAGAAGATTCATCTGTTTGACAGACCTAAAAGACTCAAGAGCTCCCTTTGCGGCTCAGCTTACTAAACCAGACATGGCTGTGCTTCTTTGTATGCCCATGCACCACTCAGGCATGGAAACCCACTGGGTGACCTTAGCCAAGCCACACTCTCTCAGCCTCTGCAGAAGGCAATGGCAAACTCCCTCTGGTCAAATTCTGCCAAGACAACCCTGGCTGCCTTAGGTTCGCCATAATTCAGAAATGACTTGAAGGCACACAACAACAACAACAACAACAACAACAACTAAGAAGAAGAGCCCTCCCTCCAGTCCATCTGCCTTGGTCCAGGCCTCAGAGGGAGAGAAGAAATGCTGGACCTGATCCCCTTCCCCACCGCCATTCCCTTCTCTTTTTGTGTCATGAACCATGATGACTTTCAATTAATAGTGTTTGGAATCCTCTCCTATGTCTGGAAATATCCTTGTTTTGGCCCTGAGAACTGACTTTAGCCATAGAGCCAATCCCTGTCATAAGACAGAATACTATGTCCCCTCTAGGAACAGAATCTGAAACAGAGTTGTGTATATCATATGGCCTGCTCTGTGCCCTTTTGGCAGCCTGATGTGCCAAGGTATTGCTCTGCCAGGGCTGAGAAGAAAGATTTAGGTGCTAGTACTGTTGACTTCTGTGCATTGAAGCATATTGTCCCTTATCTCAGACAGCAATATGCTTTAGGCCAGTCCAAAATAACCAGAGAACCCTTATTAAAATTGTCACTTTTGAGGAGCTAACGTATAACTCTTCCAGTTATGGATTAACATGGCCAGCCAAAAGCAACTATTTGAGATCTACATTACAGAATTAATGCAGTTTGACAGCGCTTCGACTGCCATGGGTCAATGCCATGGAATTTCTCAGACTTGGATATCTCTGGTTTCTTAGTATTGTTCAGATCCAGCACATTGTCTGTTGGCACCATTACATTCTCAGTTTCTATGTCAATGTCCAGGTCGTTGTTAGATCTGGGCTGAGAAGACATGGCAGCATGTATCTTACATTTCACTTTAGCTACTTGTATTCCTGTGACCAAGTCACCCAACAAAGTCAAAACCAGAGTCTGACATATGATTTATGGATCCCTCGGGCTGCAAAATTAATTCAGTTTGACACTGCTTTAACTGTCATGGCTTAGTGCTATAAATTCTGGAACTTGCAGCTTTTGGAGACATTAAGACTTCTCTCTCAGAGAGCTCAGCTGCTGCAATAAACTACAAATCCCATTATTCTATAGGATGGAGCCGTGGCAGTTAAAGGAGCATTAAACTGCATTATTTCTGCAGTGCAGATTAGACCAACCCTTTTGACAACCCTTTAATGGAAGCAGTAGCAAACACGATGGCTATCTCCAGCACTGTATCTCTTGGCAGCCAAATCTCTCATCCTTCCATGTTTAGCAATATTATGGTAATTACTGAAACTATAAATGGTTTTATTTGCACAGACTTAAAATATAAATTCTACCAGTGGTTCTGGAAAACTGCCTTAGACATCTACAAAGAGTGTCTCAAAGCAGCCAGTAATTAATCTGCGATTTATCCTTAACATCGTGAAACGATCAAAGGCAGATACATATTTTGAAATGAGCAGGGAACCATAAAATGTTTCAGACCCTGCTAATATAGGGAATTATCAAAAGACCTCCCAAATGAATTGAGTTAATTCAAGGCTCCTTGTTCACAATTAGACCGTTATCTTAAAAATCTGCAGCTCGGTTCTTCACTATCACATCTGTGCACAAAAACAGGCCCTCAGTGGGAAAAGGCTACGATTTCTAAATCCTTAAAACTTCTGCATTTCTCCCCCTTGTTTTCTTTCTCCCAAAGAATGACTGGATGTGCTTAAAGAGATGCTTCTTTTTCATGTGAGATTGATGCTGTCTAACCTAATTCTTGATGTTTCCTCTATTGTACAGCGAGGTGTCCTTTGAGGAAGGGAAAAAAACAGCTTGTGTTGTGATAACAAAGACACAAAAAATAGCTCTGTCTCTGCTTTCAAAGGGACAAGCTGTTTTCATTTTCTCTGAAGAAGCTCATTACAATATGATGGGCAAAGTGTCAGGAATAATTAAATGCAAAAGGTAGTAGGGGGAAAAAGGGCCATTTGCAATCAATGTTTCTTTTGTGAAGACCTCCCACCAAAAACATCTTCATCACCTGACAGGAATTTATTAATTTTTTAGGAAAGGCACTCCAAGATGAATATGGAAAGATCATATGAAACGCGACATTAATGTTTTCTCCTCACTTCCCATGAAGAAACTTAAAAGGAACTTGATGTGAGAACAGACACTGGTGCAAAAACATCATTCCTTCTCATGCTTGCATAGAAATCGAGCTTCTTTTGCCTAAGAGACACAGTAAAGCTGCTTCTGAATCTCAGAAGTCACTGGATTTCCTCTTTATAAATCACTTTTTAGATATATATATAAAACCCTCTTTCTAATTTATAAAAAGGAGATGTATAAAAAAGTGATTTATAAAGAGGAGGTCATGCCTCCCAACAACCCTTGGGGGTCAATATTGAAAACATCAGCCCACCAAGATAAGAAGGCACAGACAGATGATATTACTTATCTGCCCTTTCAAGTCATCCCTGTCACACATCTGGTTTCCTCTTTTTAGCAGTCATCTGGGTTAGGGACAGACAATGGTGGCCTTCCAGATATTGTGGGCCTCCAGGTCTCATCAGCCCAACCAGCACAACTAGTCCTGGAGGATTATAGGACCTGCAGTCCACTCTAGGCCTAAACAAAAGAAGGGAAATGGGGAATTTCAACCAGGACACTGGGGATCTGAACAGACAGGCCAAAATAAAGCTGCTTCAGGTCACTTTGGAGGTATGCTGTTTAAATCATGCATGTGTCCTAAGAGGCTGGAAGCTGTGCCAAAGCCATGTTCCAATCCTAAGGACTAGAGCACAGCTTTGGCGAAGCTTCTGGTCTCTTAAAATGTGTGTGGCATTTAAACAGCATACCTCCAAAGTGACCTGAAGCAGCTTTATTTTGGCCTGTCTGTTCAGGCCCATAATCTACCTCTATTGATTTCACGGAAAGGGAAATCAGGACAGGGCTGGTCTTCATCTGCTTTGGCAGCTCAAAACCTCAGGGATCCTGAACTTGCTCTGTGGGCCCAAATCCAGTTGCAAGACCACCACCCAAGGCCCTGACACTGTAGGCACCTGAAGTTGACACCTCGGTTTTTTAAACAACCAATCCAAAGCTTTGACTACAGGTCGCTAGTCTGTCGTGAGTATTGTGACAAATGTCTGAGCAGAGAAGAGATCAGACCAGAAACATTCCCTCCCCACCATCACCCTCCCTCAAAGATTGTGGAAGAGGAATTCAATTTATGCCAGGTCCCCGTTTCCTAAAAGAATAAAGAGACACAAAAAGTTAAGCCAATGGATTAACATTTAAAGGAATGTGTTTCTCTCCAGGACACTGGCTCCCACAATCTGCTCTTCTTGTGTTTATGACGACAGGTGCAGGTTAGCTCTTTATCTACAGCAAATCAACCAGGGAAAGAAACTACTGCCATCTATAGTACATCTTTTAAAGGCTAGATAGCAAATGTCAAAAACTATTTGATCTGGCTTTAGAAATCAACTTTTGAGATTTTGTAAGATTTTGCAAGAGTGTGTGTGTATTATACACACACTCTCCCTTTGAAAAGAGTTTAAAGAAATGGGAAGAACAAACTTTTATGTTAAAGTGTGTGGCTGTGTGTGTGTGTGTGTGCACGCGCGTGTGTGTGTGTGTGTGTGTGTGTGTGTGTGTAAAATGGGAAAGCACACTCAAAGGCTTTCAACAAAAAGAAAGGGAAGGAGAGCTGTCTGCAGTGCACCATAAATCTATCCAATTGTGCGCTAGCAGCTGAATCTTTTATGTGTGACATATGCTTAAGACCAACAGATATAGCTGGATTTACCAAACAACATCAGCATTAATTGTATCTTGTCCAAAGTCCAGAAATGCTTGATAACAATACTGTATTATCCTTTGAAACAAGTAACGGTTTACTTGCAATATCAAAATGTCAGATCCCAGGGTGTTGAGAAGACTGGCCACATTAGGACTTCACAGGGTGAAGTGCTTAGAATCAGCTCCCTTTGCAAGAACAATGGGAGCAGTGTGTAAGAAGGAAAATAATCCTACCCATCTGCATACACACCCCGAAAAATTTCCCGTGTTTCAAAATTTATATGCTGATTATTCAACATACATTCTTTGACCAGACCACTTGTTTAATACTTCTAATGACTCTTAAGGATATTCAACAGACTATCATCATGGTGGATGAAGATTATGGTGGAAAGCTCCATACCCTGATTTGGTTAAAAGAGAGACAACAAGAGACTGCAGCAACTATAGGACCATAGTACTGATCTCCCATGCAAAATCATGCTCAAAATTCTGCAACATAGACTCCAGCCATACATAGAGAGAAAAATCCCAGAGGTTCAAGTGGGTTTCAGGAAAGGAAGAGGCACTAGGGACCACATTGCAAACTCATTTACAGCACAGGCTGCCAGTGTTTAGAAAAGTTACTTCTTAAGACTCCAGTTCTCACAAGCCCCCATCAAGTGTGGCCACTTGTTTCCAAAACGTTCCAGGCAGCATGACACTGGTTTTGGCTTTCACAAAGGCATCTGAGTGATCATTGTAGGAGGAGGATTTGCCTTTGCCTTTGCTTTTGCCTTCCAATTTCTGGATTCATCTATATTCTAGAAATAATACAGTTTGACACCACTTTAACTGCCATGGTTCCATGCTATGGAATCCTGGAATTTGTGGTTTTGTGAGCCACTAGCACTCTTTGGCTAAAGATCTTGTGAAACCACAAATCCCAGGATTCCATAGGACAGAGCTACAGCACTTAAAGCAGTGTTAAATTGCATTATTCCTATAGTGCAAATGCACCCTCAGAAAAAAAACCCACTGTCTAGGCTACCAAGCCTCCTTATGTGCATGCAAGGCTTCTGAATTTTCTTGATGGTGCCAAGTAGGAAAAAAACCCAACCATCCTGACCTCCAGCTTAACACAAGGGATGAAGGGAAAGAGTTTATGTTGGCATCATCCGATTAAATTCTGTATAGCTCAGCATTTCCTCGCTTGCAAAGATACATTTTCAAAGCAGTGACTAAAAGATACAAGTACAAATCCTATTATTTGCTATCAAGCTTGCTCGGTATCTCCCCCACCGTCACCATCCACCCACCATCTTAGGAAACACAGCCCCTAATCTCAACTTCCCTATGCGCCCACTTGTAAGTGTAGACATGTCTGCCAAAAAACATTAGTGGCCTGTGCTTCAATTCTACCACAGAGTCTTTCTTCTTTTTCCCGGCAGAATTATGTTCAGGTCTGCTGGGTAGTTCTGCTTGTCAAGAGACATGCTACTCTACATTTCCTGCTCTAATTTCCAAGGAGAATGTTTGTCTCTGCAGAAGTAGAAGCCCCAGAAAATCATTTAAGTAAACTTCTTTCATGAAAACCAGCAAGGTACAATGATTTGAGTGTCAGACTAGGACACTGGGAGACCAGGGTTCGAATCCCCTGCTCAGCCATGAAACCCACTGGGTGATCTTGGGCAACTCACACTGTCTCAGCCTCAGAGGAAGGCAAGGGCTGCCCTCTCTGATCAAATTCTGCCAAGAAAACTCAAGAAAAGTATAGTGTCTGGATCAAGGGAAGTAATAGTAGCAACTCCCCTCTAAACAAATTCTGGCAAGAAAACCCCATGATAGGTTCCCCTTGGGGTCACCATAAGTCAGAAATGACTTGAAGACATGCAACAACAACACTTCTTCCATAACTGCAGTCCCTCTCACTCAAAATGATAATGTCACCAGAAGTATTATCTTCCAGCCTCTGCAACTACCAAAGCCCTCCTAGGCCTCCCTTCTCTGTCAGAGAGCTCTGGTGCCAGTAGAAACTGCAACTCCCAGAATTCCATAACACTGAGCCATGACGGTTAAGATGGTGTCAAACTGGATAATTTCTGCCATGCAGATGCAGCCTTAGTGAGTTCCATGGTCCAATGGGGACTAGAAACCAGAACTTTTAAGTCTGATTTATTCACTGTACTACTACACCACATACGTTCTGCATTTCTAAGAGACAGTACTCCCTAGCAGAGTAGTTTAAAACTTCAAGTCTACAGAAGGTGATGGTCTCTGGCCCAACGCCTGTCCACAAGCCATTGTCTACCATCCACAGTTTCCAGAAGAAAAAAGAAACAGTTGTAGCCAAGGGACACAAATATGACACTGGTTCCCCTACCATTTTTTTTTGGGGGGGGGGGGAGATCTGGTCCCTCATTTCATCTAGCCAGAGAAGCACTAGTCTATGAACCACCAAATACCACATTTCATAATATGGAGCTGTAGCAGTTAAAGTGGTATCAAACTGTAACAACAGTGGACTATAGATGGGGAGAGTGTTCCACTGCCACTGGTGAGAAGAACAGGTCTTACATGTTTTTGTCGGCTTCTCTTTTTAGGGCCTTCCCCATCCCAAGATATCTTTTATGGAGCTCACACTTTCTGCTGCATTGTAAGCTAACCAACGATGTGGCCTGCTGCATGCAAACATACACAAAATAGCTCAAATGCGACTGAAAAGAAATATCTGTATTTGCATAAATGTATCAAAAAGGCCCCAGTATAATTAAACACGCCTTCTTTTCCCTTATCATTCCCCCTTTTAAAAAATGCCCATTGGGTTGCTTTCCTTTCTACTGATACAGCCTGCGTACAAATTATACCAAGAGGTCAGATTAATTAAACTCCCTGTTGTGGCCGGTTGATATTTTTATAAATAGTTATTTATCTGGATTCCTTTTTTTTTCTTCCTCTTTTCTGTCCAGCTCTACAAACAAAGCACAAAAAGTTTTTTGTGTCTGTGAAAGAAATAAAAAAAATTGTGTTGGGGGGGGGGGGGTTAGCGGTGGTGGAAATACCCTACGTGAAACATCGAAATATCTTTGTCTTTGGAATCAGCTGGAGTTTCAGCTGTTTGGGTTCTGAGCTTTTCCAGCATTATCAGGTTAGAACAGAACAAACACATGAATGGCTGACATCAGCACTAAACCCAGCAGGAAGCATTACTTTTTTCATTAGAATCTTTGAGCCTGAGATCAGACACGGGGAAAGATTAAAACAAATATGAATTTAATCAAGGGATTCTACTTTCCCGGTGTGGGAACAGGAACACGCTGACATAAATAGAGGGCCAAGCACCGGGGCATCTAAACCATATCAAAGGCAGCTTGCTTACCACTAACTGCTCAGATGATCCATATCATAACAACAAAAAAGAAAAACAATTATTTATTCTTTTTGATGTTTGCAGCTCAGAAGTAACTTCCTTTTTGAAGAGCGCAAGGTCAAAGCCAAGTTATTGTGTATTTTTTTTTTTCCGATCCCCCCCCCCCCTCCTCACAACTTTCCCTTGAAACTTTGTCAGGGAGGGACTGAAAGTTATTAGGTATGACCTACATTTGTGATTTAGGCATGGAAACTAATAGAGGCTGGCTTCTTTTGTGGGCGAATTATCTCGGGCGGGGAAGGTGTTAATTATCAAAAGCAGATTGTAAATTACATCCATGCCATGGGCGGAAAATAGATTGTTACCAAGAGGAAAGAAAGGAGGGGACTTTCCTAAATGCACAAATAACCTGTGTACCCCTTGCTGGAAAAGGCATTGCTGAAAGAGATGGTAAGCCAATTTGGATACAATAACCAAGCCATGGATTTGTTGTTTGTTGCTTGCATGGTCCAGTTCTTTCTCCTTGGATGCTCTGGTTCTTTCTCTGACTTCCTAGTCTGGTTTGTCATTCTGGCCCAGCTAGGTAAACCACAGATTTTCAGACAGTTCCGATCAGGAGGAAAAATGGGAGGTGTCTCAAGAAACCAGGATAGATGACTAAAGAACTTCCAACAGAGCTATGTTTTAAACGAAACATGTATAAGAAAAGGGGAAAGGGGAAATCACCAAAGAGGAATTCAAACAAATAGCTAGCACATGTAGGGGTAAAGTCAGAAAAGCAAAAGCTCAGAAAAGAATGGGCTCAGGCTCGCTAGAGAGGTTGAGAACAACAAAAGGGGCTTTTCTGGGTATGTCAGTAGCAAAAGGAAGAAGGAGGATATGGTAGGACCAACTTGTGGAGAAGATGGCAAAATGCTAACAGGGGACGGGAAAAGGTAGGACTGCAAAAAACCTTTTTTGCCTCACTGTTCTCACCAAAGGAAAACAGTGCTCAACTTGAGGGAAATGGAGCAGAGGACACAATAGGAGAAATGCAGCACAGAATAAGTAAAGAGAAAGTACAAGAATGCCTGGTTAATCTAAATGAAATTAAGGCTCGGTACAGATGGGCCTTTAAGCACGTCCTGGTGATTTGCTAGGGTTGCCTCGGGGTGCCTCTAGACGCCCATTAACCCTAGCATGTCATCAGGATGCCTCAGCTGAGCAGTGACTCCAGGCTATTTGAAGGACTGAACCTTCCTATATGAGCCCATTGGAGCTCTAAGATCTTTGGGAGAAACCTTTTTGTCTGCCCCTTCATCTTCTCAGGCTTGTTTCATAGGAACAAGGGAAAGGGCCTTCTTGGTGGCTGCTCCCAGGCTTTGGAACTCTCTCTCTAGGAAGGCCAAGATGGCTCCATCTCTGCTCTCCTTCCCCTGGCAAGAAAAAGCATTCTTATTCCAAACAGACTATTAGAAATTGGCTGTAATGGTATTTTAATGGTGTGTTGGTTTTGCTGGTTTGTAGATAGTCTTTTTGGTGAATTTTAATGGCTTTAAGCTTACAAAATAGTTAACTACAATTTTAACTAGTTTTAAATAACGTGTGTGTGTGTGTGTGTGTGTGTGTGTGTGTGTGTGTGTAGTTTTTAATGTGTATTGTTTTAATATGTTGTAAACTATCATTATTGGGGAGAAAAGTGGAATATAAATGAATCTAAGAAAAAGAGGATGTGGAAGAAGGAGAAGAAGAAGGGCGTGCAGAGGGCTTGTTGTACAAAAGAGACTCCCAATGTATCCTCCCAATCAGTGGCAGACAGTAGCTTCCAAGTCAAGGGTGCTGCAAATCCACTCCGGGTTTTAGTCCAAACTCAGACTGAAGCTCCTCTCTATGCTGGTTAAGACTGATGGTAGTTGCAGATTTTAAAAAAAACTTTCTGGAATGGACCTGTGGCCAGCCTCTGCTTTAGACCATGTCTGGTGACTACCTTCAACCACTGAGGAAATGCTAAAGGAGCTGCCCAAAGTGCTGAACCCATTGCATTTGGTCTTGTATGCCTTGGCAAGCTCCAAAATTACAGCACTGCACCCTTGGCATAGAAGTCTTTGGCCACCACTGTGTGGAATGCCCTGCTGATGGAAGCTCTCTCCCACTCTGTTGTCCTTCTGCAAGCAAGCAAAGACAATAGCAAGTACATTTCCATACCGCTTATCAGTGCACTTAAGCATAAAGACATTTTTTATTCTGGCAGATTTAGGGCTAGTAAGCTAGCCTGTTGTTGAGGTAGCGTTAGCTTCAATTGCTTGGAAACAGCTCTGTCTTTCTCATTATACCAACCCGTTCAGGCCAACAAGTCTCTCCTGCAGGTGGGTGATTTTGCTGTGTCTTTGGTTCAGGAGTGGTGGATCATTCCAGTTGCATTCAGTGCAATGAAGCTGCTGTGGTTGATCTGAAAGCTTCAAGGCCAAAACAATGATTCATATAAAACTACATTGAGATCATCTCTATCAATAGGCACACTGAGACAAACAGCCAGCAGATGGTTGGTTAATTCACTTCACTGTTATTGAGCTTTTACTGCCAGCATAGGGAGAGGCACTTATGGGATCTTCTGTCTCATATGTGCATGTTGTGTGCCTTCAAATTGTTTCAGATGTCTGGTGGTCTTCATGTGGGTTTTTTGGCAAGATTAGTTGAGAGGAGGTTTGCCATTGCTTTCCTCTAAGGCTGAGTGTGACTTCCCCAAGGCCACCCAGTGCATTTCATGGCCAACCCTGGTCTCCAGAGTCATAATCCAGCACTTAAACCACCACACCATGCTGGCTCACATACACAATCACATTATTAGCTTTGGTTGGCTTCCATTTGGGGATAAAGGGAGGGTATCATTGGTGGTTCTGCTTTGGGTAGCAAAGTATACTGGGACAGTCTTGCTTGTTGGTGTTTTAGGTCTAATCTGCTCTACTAAATAAACACAGTTTAACACCACTGTAACTGCTATGGCTCAATACTGTAGAATCCTGGGATTTGTAGGTTCTTGTAGCACCAGAGTTCTCCAACAGAGAAGGCGAAATATCTCACAAAACTGCAAATTCCATAGCATTGAGTCATGGCAGTTAAAGCAGGGTCAAGCTGCATTATTTCTGCAGTACAGATTAGAGCTCAGACTCCAAAAGCCTTTAAGGTGGTTTACTGCTCAGCCATGAAACCCACTGGGAGACGTTGGGCAAGCAACAGTCTCTCAGCCTCAAAGAACTGGAATGGCAATCCCCCTTTGAAGAAACTTGCCAAGAAGGCCCCTTGAAAGGTTCACCTTAATGTCACCATAAATCAGAAACAACTTGACAGCACACAACAACAACAAAAAACATGCTTAGCCAACTTGAAGCAACTGCCTATCTTCCAGCCACCACCTTCCATGTGCCAACTGTCCTTTCTTTTCCCTAGTAATGGTTGGTGACTACTGTGTTAGTGAATCTGCTCCGAGTTTTAGGCTGAATGTCAAAGGAGATATATTCCATGAGCCCTATCCCCAAAACAGTTTAAGCCCATTGTGCAGCTCTAGTAAAGTTCAGCCTAAACTTGGAGCAGATTCACCACACTATTCTCATGGGAGCCACCAGCATGCGACGGGTTGAGGCAGAGGGAGAGATCTCAGCCTTGTGTTACTCTTCAGCTGTAATGATTATGTGTCTTCAAAAAGATTGCTGAAGCATGTGAAGGAAGGGTAACTAATCCAGTTGACAGCATGGCTTTCAGTATGGAATGAGGTAAGTTTCCTGAGTAAGATTTGTCTGGTAAAGACACTTATAACTTTATAATATTTTTGTATGGGGGGGACAAGAATGAAGCTCTTTTATCTCTGCTTGCAGATTAAATACATTTACATCAAAGTAGTCTTCTCCTCACTTGGCAACTGCAACTTATAAAAACAGTCAGCTGAACAAATAGGTTTACAGAATCTATGGCTTCGGAAAGTCGGATCACCTCCTGTCAACCCTGCTGTCAAACAAGGTCCCTCTACAAGCAAAAAGCACAAGGACCACCCAGAGAAATGGAAAAGAAAGAGAATAGAATTAGAATAAAGAGTGGCCAAGATTGAAGATATGTACTGGCCAAACAGTGAAGGCAACTGGTACTTCAGGCTTCCAGGTTATCTGAGATATCGCCTCCTTCTATATAGACTTTGCCAGGCTGAACACTGTGAGGAATGGCTGTGCTTCATATATCAAGGCCTAGTAAGTCCTAGGTGGTTTTGTTATAGAGAAGGGCATTCTCAGTTGTGTCATCTGCCATGTGAAATTAACTTTCCACTAAGATAAAGAGGCTCCCCAGTCCTGGTTGTTTCTGTCATCAGCTAAAGATCGGTTTACCCCACAGGGATTGTTCTAATTACTTTTCCCATTTTTAACATTTCATACCTTCCAACAGTCCATTGAAAATGTCACAGTTTCTCTCCCCACCTCCCACTTTCTTGCTTCATCCTCAACTAATTTCAATTGCTGCAAAGTGAGGTCAAATTGCAAAAGTAGTTCGTATTCAGCTCAGCAGGAGGAAGGAGAGAGGAGGGGGTCAAGAAGCATGCTGAAGAATACTGCCAATCACCAATGGTTGGTCCGAATAGTTTCAAGCAACAAAGAAGCCAGGGAGATGCTGAGAGATTTCATAGAATCATAGAGTTGGAAAAGACCACAAGGACCATCCAGTTCAACCCCCTGCCATGCAGGAACTCACAATCAAAGCATACCCGAGAGATGGCCATCCAGCCTCTGTTTAAAGACCTCCAAGGAAGGAGACTCCACCACTCTCCGAGGGAGGAGTGTGTTCCACTGTCAGACAGCTCTTACTGTCATGAAGTTCCTCCTAATGTTGAGCTGGAATCTTTTTTCTTGGAGCTTGTATCCATTGCTCCGGGTCCTATTCTCTGGAACAGCAGAAAACAAGGTTGCTCCCTTCTCAATATGACATCCCCTCAAACACTCAAACAGGGCCATTATATCATATATTAACCCTCTCCTCTCCAAGCCAAACATCCCCAGCTCCCTAAGTCATTCTTCATACGGCATGGTTTCCAGACACCCTCCTCTGGAAACGCTCCAGCCTCTCAACATCCCCCTGAACTGTAGTGCCTAGAACTGGACACAGTACTCCAGGTGCGGCCCAACCAAAACAGAATACAGTGGCACCTCCACTTCCCTTGATCTAGACACCACACTTCCACCGATGCAGCCTAAAATTGCATTGGCCCCCCAACTGCTGCATCTCAATGGTGACCCATGGTCCACTTGGACTCCTAAATCTTTTTCACATGTAGTCTCCGTAAGCCAGGTGTCCCCCATCCTATGTCTATGCATATCATCTTTCCACCCCAAATGCAGTAACTTACATTTCTCTGTGTTGAATTTGATTTTGCTAGCTTTATAGGTAGCTGTCTCAAAACACCAGGTGCTATATACACTAGGAGTTATATACCAGCGAGTGTCTCCTTTTTAACAGCCGCAGGGATTGGTGTAACCTTTACTTATCCCTTTGACAATCTGCAAAGGATGGCAGCAGACCTTCAGCATCTTCCACCTCTACTGGGAAGCAGGTTCCCCACTGCCTCAGCCCCCAGTTCCTCAGAATCAGAGAGGCCACCATCATCAGGAGCTGTAAATTTCCAGACATCTAACTTTTCTGAGTCTGAAACATATGACTCTAGAGAGCGAGTTACAACATTCTTTCTCCTTCTCCCACCTCCTGACCACCTCCTCATGTATATCAACATGAGTTGTCTTGTGCCTTCAAGTTGTTTTTGACATGTGGCTACCCATGTGGCTACCCTAAGGCAAACCAATAAGGATATTTTCTTGGCATGACTTGTTTAGAGAGGGTTTGGCTTTCTCTGAGGCTGAGAGAGTGTGACTTGCCCAAGGTCACCATAGGGATTTGAGCAGGAATTTGAAACGTAAACTTCCAGAGTTGTAGTTCAATACTCAGATCACTACACCATGCTGCCTCTCACATTACCATGAGTAGTGAACCTCAATAAAATAAATCAGACAAATTTAAACAGACAAAATAAAGAAAAAAGTTGTTTCATCTGGTTTTAGAAAGAAATGTTTGTTTTTTAAAGTCTTTATGACTTTACCAATATCTACAGCTTGGAAAAGTTATCTTTTGGACTACAACTTCCAGAATCCCCCCGCCATGACCTCTGGGAGTTGTCCAAAAATTAATTTAACAAAGCTCTGCCAATATGTTTTTTTTAAAATGTGTCTTTGCTTTTTGAACAATTTGTAAAGAAACACACTGAGACTGCAGCCCTGAGCTCAAGATTGAACTCAGTGGGGCTTATTTCCAAATAACAGTTTATAGGATCCAGCTGCCAGTTGATCTTAGGGATTGTGATGGAATCAATAAGATACATAAGGCTCAAAGTTATGGCCTTCCTCAGCCAGCTAGTAATTTTTATTGCTTTTTAGATAACGGCTTTAGTAAAATATACAATATAGACAATTAAAAATAAAATGATACAAAACATAGATTAAACATCATAATATAAATTAAATATCATTTATGTATATTGTCAATAGTTCTATTCAAAACATATTTGCTTAATATCTATATTAAAAAGCTAAAATCACTCTCCTGAGCTGACATTCAACAGCTCTTTTTGCTAAATTCAGAGATGGAATGAAGAGGTGGGAGAATCATAGAGCTTATAGTTGGAAGAGACCCCAAGAGCCATCCCGGGCCAAGCCCATTCTGCCATTCAGAAAGACACAGTCAAAGCACTCCAGACAGATGACCATCCAGCCTCTGCTTAAAAACAAAGAAGGAGAAGAGCAAGTAGGTGGCAGAAAACTCAGCCTATGATGCTATCATCATCACCATCATCACAATTGTTGTTTATAGCTCATCTTTTCTCCTGTTTCCTATATTGGAGGCGGGGGAGGGGGGTGTAGGAAAGAATCTCATTAATAAACTCCATCTGAGTTCCTGAGTTCCTTAGGTTGGAAAAATGAAATGCTTAGATAGGGGACACCTGGCTTAATGAGACTATGGCCTGTTACAGACTGCCAAACTAAAGCTGCTTTGGGTCTCTTTGGAGGTATGCTATTTAAATGATGCATGGGTCCTAAGAGTCCGGAGGTCGCGCCAAAGCCACACTCCATTCCTAAGCACTGGAGTGCAGCTTTGGTGCAACTTCCAGATTCTTAGGATGCATGCATCATTTAAACAGCATACCTCCAAAGAGACCCCAAGCAGCTTTATTTTGGCAGTCTGTAACAGGCCTAAGTGTGAAAGGGATCTAGGAGTCCTAGTAGACCACAAGTTGAACATGAGTCGACTCAACAGTGTGATGTAGCAGCTGAAAAGGCCAATGCTATTTTAGGCTACATCAGTAGAAGTATACTGTTTAGGTCAAGGGAAGTAATAGTGCTACTCTATTCTGCCTTGATCAGCCCTCACCTGGAATACTGTGTCCAGTTCTGGGCACCACAATTCAAAAAGGATGTTGAAAAACTTGAGCGTGTCCAAAGGAGGGCCACCAAAATGGTGAAGGGCCTGGAAACCATGCCTTATGAGGAAACACTTAGAGAGCTGTGTATGTTTAGCCTGGAAAAGAAATGGTTAAGAGGTGATATGATAGCCCTGTTTAAATACTTGAAGGGGTGTCATATTGAGGATGGATCAAGCTTGTTTTCTGAGACTAGAACATGGAACAATGGATGCAAGCTACAGGAAAAAGAGATTCCAAAACTAACTTAACATTAGGAGGAACTTCCTGACTGTAAGAGCTGTTCGACATTGGAGCACTCTTCCTTGGAGTGTAGTGGAGTCTCCTTCTGTGGAGGTCTTCAAGCACAAGCTGGATGGCCATCCGGCGGGCATGCTTTAATTGAGAGTTCCTGCATGACAGGGGTTGGACTGGATGGCCCTTGTGGTTTCTTCCAACTCTATGATTCTATGATTCTAAGAGGAGGTCTTTTGTAAAAGCTAATACATTTGAATTGCCCATTGAAGATTAAGCAATTTGGACTTAAACCCAGGGTCCCACTGACATGGAAGTCAGTGAAGCAACCTCTCAGTACAGTTGGTCCTCCACATTTGTGGCTTTGACTTCTGAGGATTTGATTGTTTGCAGTTTTAATTAATATGTTCTCTCTAAGAATCTCTAGTCCCTCCAGCACAACTCTGCCAGCAGTTGACCAGAGAGTTGTGTTCTAGGCCCTAGTAGTTCCTAGAGAAAACATTCACTGGGCATTTGTAGGTCCTCCAGCAAAATTCTATTATCAACATCTGACCATAAAATTGCACTGGAGGACTTGGCGAGTCCTAGAGACATGATCTCGCTGGAAAAAATAATTGTGTGTTGTTGTTTTTTATTTGTGGTTTTTCCACATTCACCCCTAACCCCAGCAAATGTGAAGGGGCCACTGTACTTTGCAACAGGGGTAACTTTAAATTAGATATGGTTTCTGAATAAATCCTCCTCCCTTCTCCACAATTATTGTGAAGAGTGCAGCAAAACCCAGAAGACAGGCTGAGGACAGCAATAGATAATGTAATAGATCCTGCTAATGAAGAAAGTGATCAAACTCAGTCTGCAACACTTGAGGTGACAGCAAAGAGAGCTAATATTCCAAAGTCAGCACCAATGTTCCTCAAGCTCAGATCCCAGGTGTTATTGGACTGCAGTTCCCAGTATCCCTTACCATCAGCCATGCTGGCTGTGGCCTTGGGAGTTGAGGTCCAAGGTCACTAAAGGACTGAAAGTTTGGGAACCACTGGTCAAAGCTAACACCCCACACTGATGGCATGAAGGATGTGGGAGGTCAATGCAGGGACTGGAGCCCTGATGGTGTAGTGGTTTGGGTGTTGGGCTACATAGGACTCTCGGGACCAGGGTTCAGGTCTTGCAAATTCAGGACTTAACATGCTTGACTGAGTCAATCTATCTGTAATGTGATCTACCTGTTTTGCTACTGCCTTCTGCTTTTCCAATAGGTCAGGTCATCTCATGATGTGTCCAATGCACAATAGCCTGCTTTCACTCATTTTGGCTCCTAGGAAGAGTTCAGGCTTAATTTGCTCTAGGGCCCATTTATTGGGTCTTTTTGCATTCCACAGTATCTACAGAGCCCTCCTCCATCATCACATTTCAGATAAATGTATTCTCTTCCTGAGAGCTTTCTTCCCTGTCCAGCTTTCACATCTGTACATAGAAACTGGAAATATTATAACTGGAAAATCCTGGCTTTGTTATTCAATACTCTCTTGTCACACTTGAGGACCTTATCCAGTTCTTTCACAGCTGCCCTTCCAAGTCTTAGTCCTCTTCTGAATTCTTGCCTACAGCTGGCCATTATAAATGCCATTAAATGAACATTTAGAGGTCCACGACACAGCAACACAGAAATAATTTTTATGGATTTGGAGGGGGCAGGAAGTCCTTACTTGTCCCAAGAAGACGGAGTAATGCTTTTCAAGGAGGCATAAACAGGCAGCTCTTCATCTAGAGAAGAAAAAGGTGTACTTCTTAAGATCGAGTGCCGCATTGAATGAACACAATCGTGTCAAATGTCAGCAACATCTGAGGGCAACATCGTTGGTGTGGCAATGCAGACAGACTAAGGAAAGAGGTGTCTCTCTCATATATATATATATATATATATATATATATATATATATATATATAAGCATCCCCTAAAATCAAAACCGAGACCTCATTATTAACACTGCCGCTGGCAAGGTAGGTAGAGAATATAACCCTATCTCTCTTTCTGTGCAGGTTTGTCGATAATTATGCAAGGAACATATTCTTAAGAAGTTTAAGAGAGAGAAAGAGAAAGAAAGAGAGGTAGTTTATTGTTTTTAGCTTCCCTTTCTTCCTACAAGGTTAAGGGTTCTTTGGGTCAAAATATTCTGTCTCAGCATCTCCCCCCTGCATCAGTCCTTTTTGAGGTGGAAGAGAAGGAGGAGAAAGGAGGAGATGGGGGAAAAAACACCCAGAGCCATAATTTGTCTTAGAATTTCTTTTGAAACGCTACAAGAAAGACTAACTACTGCTCTTTTCCCTCTGTTTCTTATTCCGGCAATCCCTTTATCTGGCTTTCATTTCCAGGCCTGCTTGGCCTCTTTTGTAGGAGAGACTTCAGGGAGCCCAAGTCACTTTCGCAGCCCCTGTGATGTTCATGAAGATTAAAAAACGGCTTTGAAGCTTTAACAGTGCTCTGTAAGCCCCGTTGGTCCGGGACCTCAGAAAAAGACCCAAGCCATCTGGCAAACTGACATAAAGACAACGCAAAGTGATTGAAACAGTTTCTTCAAAGGCAACAATGGCCGGCTGGCAGGTTTGTTGATTTGGGGTTTTGTCTTTCATGTGTCACCCTCCAAAAAAGAGAGAGAGAGAGAGAGAGAGAGAAATAGAAAGAGGGAGAGGGAGAGAGAGAAGAGTCACAAGAACACCTAGGCAATCGCCCAAAAAAAGGAGGAAAAAAGGAATAGGGAGGGTTACCTGATTGGAGCAATCTGCTTCTACAAGTTTCTATTACCAGAAGCAAATGTTCGGGAACCACTGTGAAAGCAATCCGGTAAAACACTAATGAATTTAACCCGAGGCGCTCTGTTTGGTAATTATATAATTAAACACTCCATTTGGAATCTCTAAAGGTTCTCTCTCTCTCTCTCTCAGTCTCTCTCAGAGAGGAACGGCACTTCCTATTTACAGAATCAATATATATACATATATTTAAAATGTTTAAGTTGATGCACACCTGCATACGCAAAAGGCATCTGCCACTCGCACATGATGCAGGAACATGCAGGAGTTTGGGAAGATGGGATATGGTGAGAGGTACCCCGGGAAGGCCAAAAAGTGAGATGATTTGGACGATAAGACACTATCCTCCCATGTGCCTAATTGCAATTATCTGCTTTTAATAAAGGGGAATGTAAATATCTCAGATTAGAACATTTCCCTTTCAATGTTGGGATTCTACGATTGGTAAGGGTGGGTTTGGGTTTTTTTGCTTTTAAGACGAAGGAGAAGAAGAAATCAAAAAGAGAGCCAGAGAGAGAGAGATGGCTCAGATCTGCAACTACATTAAATATGTTTGTTGTTGTTTTCCCAAGGTGATGTCAAACATTTCTAGGGAGAGAGAAGATATTAAAAAGACAGATTTCCATATTATTGATACTGTCAATCTTTGCTACAGTAAGCACAGCAATGAAATGTTTCCTCACCATAATTCTAGGAAGAGTCACAGAGATGACAAACTCAAGTATACTGTTGAATTCAGTGGGACTTTTGAATAAATGTGCTTCGCTTGTGTAGTTGGGACAGGGCCGGCCCTAATGTTAGGCAGAGAAAGATGACTGCCTCAAGTAGCAGATTCTGACACATGAATAGCCAAGAATACATATCTGTATATGCAATAGCTACACCTGAAGAATTCCCCTTATACAACTGTGAGCTGACTACAGTTGTTATGACATAGCCAAAAAGTCCAAACACTTGCATATATGTGGGTAGCATACCAATAGGGTGTCAACCAAGACAAAAGAAACACATCAGTTCACCACAGGGTTCTTGTAAAGGCTGTTACTACAATATGTTGAACATGTCACCACAAGTTCTACTAATGGACATCATGAGTACGGAGGCTCTGGAAACTTATTGCTGAACCAATGGCTTAAGGCCACCTTAGAAGTCTTGGGATTCAGCCCAAGAGCCAAATTCCATTTCACTGAAGTTCTATAAGACTATATTCAAGAAACAAGGAGGACCAACTGCAAAAGGATAGGGCCAAATAGTGCAACATATTTGATCAACAAAGCCTGAGGAGAGGCATTTCAACTTTTTACATGGGGGGAGGAGGGAAATATACAGAAACTGGGAAACTTGTCATGAGGAAAGGGGTATGATCATATGGGAAATCCTAGAGGACCATATTGGTCCCTCAAAGTCTGGTATTCCCCACTCCTAATATACAGGAGCAATGCTTCAAGCTTCCACAAGTCATTAATCTTAAAAGTGCTGTGGAATGCGCCAAGATTTTAGGCTACTGTTCCCCAAATCAAAACGAATTCCTATCATGAAACAACTGTTTTGTGCATTGCAAGGTTAATTACTCAATCAGAGAGCCATTAAGTGCAAATGCAGATTGCACACAGATACATGATCCACAGGAATTTGAATGAAAGCTTAACCACTGCCTGTTTTGGGATATGCACCTGCTTCTCACCACTTGGACTGACAGCCAGTGGCTTGCTCTCTCTCTCTCTCTCTCTCTCTCTCTCTCTCTCTCACACACACACACACACACAGGGAAAGAGGGGAAGAGAGTCCCAAAACTTGACTCCTTGAAGGTTTGATCGTGGCCATCCTATATTCTGTTAAACTGGCCAGTCTAGTCATGAGGTGGCCTCTCTGTGGTAGGAATGTCAGTGAGAAGCATTGTCTGCCTTGCCTAAAGCCTTGCATTGACTTTATACTTCCACAGAGGAGGAGGCAAAGAAACCCATAGGGTGAATGATATTAATGACTGGTGCTGAGAAAATGCATGTGCAACCCTTCATATGCATGTAGCAGAAAGGATGAGCTTTTGATTAGAATGAACATGCTGTATTGGGAAACAAGTATCAGCTCAGCCTTTCCAAAGGTGGGGCTGTCACCTTTTCAAAGGTGGGATAGACACCCACTGTCTTTGCCACTGCAGTTGTCTTTGAAGACCAACACTAGAACTCCAACAGGCACGCAGCAAAGGACATTAAAAGACATAGCTGTATTAGTATACAAAGGGATCTTGTAGAATCTTTGAGACTAAGTGAGAGAAAGAGGTTTGTAGTGTAAGCTTTTGTAGACTGATGAAGCAGAGCCAGTCCAAAAAAGCCTTATGCTACAAACATCTTTTAGCTAGTCTCAGAGGTGCTATATCCCTTTGCACACAGCAAAAGACCATAAAAGACATTGTTTATTGCCTTTGAGTTGACCTCAACTCATGGCGACCATATGAATGAGATACCTCCAAACCCCGCTGTCCTCAGATTCTCTACTCAGGTCCTTCAGACTCAAGATCCATTGCCTTTTTGACTGAATCTATCCATTTAGTATGTGGCTTCCACTTTCTGCTACCCTGTGTTTTTCTTCATAAGGCATGGTTTCCAGGCCCTTCACCATTTTAGTTGCCCTTCTTTGGACATGCTCCAGTTTTTCAACATCCTTTTTGAATTGTGGACACAATATTCCAGGTGGAGTCTGACCAAAGCAGAATAGAGTGGCCCTTGATCTAGACACTATATTTTTATTGATGCAGCCTAAAATTGCATTGGCCTTTTATAAGATGGGGGACAGGAGCAAAGCCCATCCTTATCCTGTCCATGACAGTGATCACGTGAAAGATGTTCACACTTGATGTGCTGATCATGTCCTAAACCTGTCAGTGAAGTGGAATTGCATTAACGGGTTCTTCCGGTAATGCAAAATGAAGGGCGAGGATGGGACAATTCCACCTCACTGATGAATAATGACAGACTCAGCGTGACATCTTATGAAAGTCTTTCATGCCATTGCTGTCATTTGCACTTTCCAGATGGGACTATGTCTGGATCAGCGCAACGCCATCTAAAAGTCCTTCCTGTGATCGCACGGGAAGGACGGGACAAGGACGTCCTGTCCTCCAATGATAATCTCCATGGCTTAGCCTTACTTTACTTTTACACTTTAGGATTTTGTCTAGTTCTTTCATAGCTGCCCTTCCCAGTCCTAATCTTTGCAGACCTGGAAAAACTGATCTTCATAGTGGCTGCCCCCAAACTGTGGAACTACCTGCCAAGATTAGCTGGACTGATCCAACTCAGTGCCTTCCCTGTTGTCTTTCCACTTGTGTAGGCAAAGATTATTTTTTTCCTCCATCAGGCTTTCAGCAACAATTGGCTGGCTGGTGAGAAAGGGGCTTTAAAAAGAATGATGCTACTCTTTTTTTACCAGTGTATTTTTAATGCATTTTAAATTTGATGAAGTTTTAATAGTAATATTTATTTCATTTTAGCTTCATAAGCTTGTGTGCACATTTATTTGTACTCGTTTTAATGTATTTATTTATTTATTTCCAGTATTTGTATCCCGCCTTTCTCTACAATGGGATTCAGTTTAATTTAATCAGTATCTATTTTACTTGCTGCTACCCCCCCCCCCCCCCCCTTGATCCCAGTTCTGGAAAGAAGATGAGCTATAAGTTAACAAATAAATAGTTGGATTTTGGACTACTGCCCCCAAATCACCTCCTTCCAGCTAACATGATTCTTCTTTTAGTCACAAAAACATGATCTCTCCAAATTGTGGCTTGCTGCACGGTCATGGCAATAATAACATTTTGTGTGCATTCAGTTCTCAATCTGAGGCTTTCTTTCTCCCTTCAGCAGAGAAAAGCAGAATTCCCATGTGTTTAGGGATGGGAGGGGGATGGTCTGCTTCTTTCAGTGTCAAGACAGGGGGAAAATATTAAGCGTGGAGTAGATATCATTACAAGGAAATGGTAAAGATATTTCTTCTCTCATTTTGCTCTCTTCCTATTGCTTTCATTTCTTGCACTCTTCTGATCTTGGCCTCACCAGCAAAGCCACCTCTCTCTGCCCTTTCCTGCTCTGGGCTTCCCTCCTAGTCCAACAAATCAACACAACTATGCTCTGAGACTGTCAGAAGATGCTTTGTTGGAGTGTAGCATTTGTAATGAATGATCTTTCCTTCCCCCAGACTCTGAAACAGCATGTTATGACAACAGCTTTATCATATCGACTGGATATACAGTGGGCCCTCAGTATCCAGTGGTTTGGTTCCAGGATCCCCTGTGAATTCCAAAATCCATGGATTCTCAAGTCCCATTAAATACAATGACATATTAAAATGGTGTCTCTTATATAAAATGACAAAATCAAGGTTTGCTTTTTGGAATTTATATTTTTTTACAAATGTTTTTGTAAAAAAAACCACAGTGCGATGCGGCAGCTAAAAAAGCCAACGCAATTTTAGGCTGAATCAATAAAAGTATAGTGTCTAGATCAAGGGAAGTAATAGTGCCACTCTATCTGCTTTGGTCAGACCCCACCTGGAATATTGTGTCCAGTGATCCAACTCTATGATTCTATGATTCTATTTTCAATCTGTGGATGGTTGAATCCGTGGATAAAGAATCAGTGGATACTGAGGGCTGGCTTTACCAACTTTTTCCTTCACCCTCCTGAGAGACAGAGATGACCAAAGTGTATCTTGGTATGCATGTGGCCCCAACATTTTTCTGAGGGCCCCAACGCTTCCAGGATACCCTCAAAGTCCCCAGATCCCAAAGTTTTTGTTTTAAAAATGGGTAAAACTGGACCCAGATCACCCAGATAGGCAATACAGGAATAGGAACCATAGACTTCCCAGCAAAAAAGCAAAGTGCAATAAAGTGAATACATGATTATGTAACTGACAACTATATCTTCAATAGATACTTATAAGTGTCAAGAGGTATGAACTGGAACAATACTAAGCCACACTGTACTCAGTTATATACACCAACAATATGTATGTACAAATGTGTTCATTAAAGTATTTTCATATCTATGATATTTAAATCCATCCATAGAAAACTCTTCTATGGACAGATTTAAATTTCTATAAATTTTGTAGTTTATATGGTAAACGATGGTTTATATAGTTTATATGGCAAACCATCTAAACCATATAGTTTATATGGTAAACTATGGTTTATCGTATGGTAAGAAGTTGAAAAGATGTTGAAAATGAGAAAAGGTCTTTATATAGAACTTTTAATAAATAGAAAGCAAGATGCCTTTATGAGAGAGTGAGCATTATATTAAAAAATTATATATACACACACTGAAATGGTTAGATGTATTACAACAGAGACTGGATTAAATTGTTAAGAGGTGGAAATAACCCACCAAGGGGCCATTCAGACTACCTTTTGTACCGAATTGTAACCCGGATTAAAAGTCGGAAGTTCCCATTGGCACCGGTTTAAACACATCAGAATTAGGGTTTTACACACCTGAACCAGGGCAAATCCCCCTTAGAGCATTTTTTCCGAAAGTGGATTATTTCCCGTGTCTTTTAGGAAAACCCGTTTCTTCCCTGCTGCCGGTAATGTGAACTTGGCCCTGGTCATGATCGGGTCAAGTTCAGGGAAGGGATTTAGGGCAGAGGGAGGGCAGAGGGCAGAACATGGCTCCCTCTCGCAGGCAGCTTTCTCTCTCTCTCTCTCTCTTTGTAATTTTATTTTTGACAGATTATGCGAATGCTTGTTCTACAGGTTAATACATATTGATAGAACGTGTCTGCTTATGCTACATTTCCCTTTCGTTTGCTTGCTGCCATCACAGAGGATCACTTTGCAAGTGGCATTTTTTAAAAATAATTTTTTATGTGTAATATGCTAATGCTACAATGCGAATGTTACAAATGTTTTGCTTTCAATTTGGCAAATTGATACAGTGTGTGAATGCTTGTGCTACATGTGTGTATGTAAGGAGAGGTGGCATTCTGGGGTGGCAATCTGAGGGAAAGCAGATGCAGAGATGGCATTCAGGTGGCCTCCCCTGCAAGCAACATTTGTTGTTGTTGTTGTTGTTGTTGTTATGACAGATTATGTGAATGCTTTGGGCTGGAAGGGAAGGGAAAGGAAGAGGTTCCAAAGAGGAGGAAATACTGGGCTGGAAGTGAAGGGGAAGCTAGAGGCTGGCATTCAGAGGGAAGGCTGTGGGAACCCATGACTTTAGGGGAGTCACACTCTCTCAGTCTCAGGGCAATGGCGATGGCAAATCTCCTTGGAACCAATCTTGCCAAGAAAACCCCAGGATGGGGTCATTTTAGGGTAATACACACACACACACACACACACACACACACCTGGAGATTTTTAAATTTGACAAGTTGACAGAATATGCGCACACTGCTGCCAGTGTTTTTTTTAAAAAGGGGGGAGCATCCATTTGGTTGGCCAATGGCTGTAGGATGTGTCACCTTTGACGAAAGCGGAAGTGAATTTGATTGACAACAAAGGAGGCTCCATTTTAAAGTGGTACTGCAAATGTGAACTTCAGAGGGGCAAATTGCCCCGATCAAGGTAAAGGGTAGTGGGCACTTGTAACTGGGCTGATTCGGTATGGGGGCAACCGGATCTACCCAGTTCTATCCAGTGCAAATGGGCTAGTGAGAATGGGGCCCAAGCTATCTTAACACAGCTAAACTGAAGATTATAAGTGGAATTGTAGGGTGGGGATGGGGGTGGGGAAATGTACATAATTCCAATGGTGGGGAAGAGCTTAATCCTTGAAAAATGTTATTTTTAAAATGCTCAAAGGGTCACCATAAGTAACAAACATAAGATGAATTCCTTCCCAGCAATGCAAGTGCTGTCTGTAAAAAGGGCTAAGCATTATTTGCGGATCTATAAATAGAGGAATAACAAATAGGCAGAGACAAGAAACACTTTGCAGTACTATTTGTAGAATTTACATATATGGGATTCAGAGTGCAGTCCTGTACATGCAGATTTACTAGCTGATGGGTTATAGTTGGTGGGGAGGGACAAAGGACAGAATGCGTAGTTATAGCTATAGGGGCAGCAAAAGGGCATTGCCATTTGGTAAGAATTCCCCCCAACACACGAAATTCCCTTCAGTTTCTAAATTTCTGGCATTGCAGTAACTTAAATGTTCAGTTGAGCATTTGAAAATACCGTCTGAGCATCTAAAGAAGGCAAAAGGGCAGGCAAAGTGACCAAAGGAATACAAACTTAGCCAATGTAATCATTCAAGATGTAAATGATTTTCAACCTCCTTTCTCCCTCTCTCTCTCTCTCTCTCTCTCTCTCTCTCTCTCTCCACTAATAGAAATTTGAGGACTGGAGGAAAATTTCATTGGGAGTACAACATTCTTATTTGGGGGGTGCAATCCTATCATTTTGCCTCTCCCCAAGAGCTATACTCCGGATGACATGTGGTGCGTTTTTGAGGACCCTGGCCTCTCCTAGCCTCTTTCCAGCTCACAAAACAAAATGGCTTCATAAAGGAGAATTGCTGCTTCCTAGAAATGTTCAGGCATAGGGATTCTCCTCTAAAACAAGTACTTAGCCTTGCTGACTGGAGTGGTAGTGTTATGGGAGCTGTAGTCTTCAAAGTTGGAATTTTTCCAAGCTCTGCCATGTGCACAATAAAGCACAATCAAAGTTTGTTTTTGGGTTTTATTTATTTATGGTGAATATTTTTGAATCATGGTTGGTCGAATCCATGGATGCAGAATCCATGGATATGGACAACTGGTGGTACTTTTGAACCTCCACATCCCCAAATTATGAGAGTTCTGGGAGCTGTAAAGATTAACTTTTCAAAGCTCTGGTTTACAGAAGGAAGAATATTCTTGGAAGAAGTACGGTTTCTTCTAATTTGTTTTAAATACTGGTTGCACTCTTCTTAGCTCAGTTTCAGAACTCTTAGTTATAAGCAGGCAACATGTTAAAGAAAGTGTTCAGATCCTGTTTGGGAGAGCATAGTTTTCCTTTCAGCATTTTCCAAACAAATGTTTTCCCATAATGAAGTGAAAGATCAGCCTTAGCAATAACTTATCATGGGATGAAATCAAAGCAAGCAACTACAGAGGAGCCCTTTAAAAAAAAGTGTTTGGGGGAAAAAAATCTTCCTGCTTTATTTAATAATCCAGCAGCTTAGCTTAGCTCTTAACAAGTTCCAGTGTTATTAAATAATCCAGCAAGTTATGTTATCTGAAATAGAAATCCACATTTCATTAATGTGGAAACGCTGAACATGACAAGTCCATTTTCCTTTGCATATTACACCACCAAGTGGATGGTAGCATGAGAAGATAGGAGGCCATCCACCAGCATCCTTTAAGCATTGTCCCCAACATTCACATTTCTGCTTTAGGTCTTTTTAGACTCTGGAGAGATGTGAAGGTTTGTAAAATACAATACAATACAATAAGAATCTTGTTAATACGCAGTTTAACTTTGGCAACCTGTCTCAAATAGCTGGCCAGTCACAAAATCCTATTTATTATAGAGCCACCCCTCCTTTCTCGTGGACTTGAGGTCCATAGTCTTGAATACTCACAGAGGGGCTACCTCCGTTATTTCCAATGGGGCATGCTCCTGGGTGCATCCCACATGCGCTCATGGGCACACGCCCCATTCAAGCCTGTGGGACTTGAATATTGGTGAGTCTCCATTTTCGTGGAGGGTCCGGAACGGATCCCCTGCAAAAACAGAGAGCCAACTGTAACCCTTTTATGCATTTCCTTCCATCTTGTTTAATTCTGTGCTTAGTGCTTGTTTATAATTTTCTCTGTGTGCACACACATGCTTTTGTGAAAAGAGAGACAGAGACAATGTATATTTCCTTATTTGAGGCAACTCTATATCATATGCCAAACCATGGAAAAATTAAGTAACCATCCTGGATTTTGTCTGCTGCAGGAATTCTCAGTACAACCATGCCAGCAACACAAATATAGGTTTGTCATATCACTCAGCTCACTGGATTTTAAATGTTGAGCCTTATAGCATGACGTAAGAAAGCCAACATGCGACGAGGGAGAAGTGGCTAATCTGCATACCTTTCTGCATGCCATCAAAGCACTTCCATTCTGTTTCAGAGGGAGATGGTCATAAAAGCATGCCTTTTGTCATGCTGGAAACAACTCAGTGGAGGAGAGAGAAAAGAGGAAAGGCAAAATCTTGCCCTTTTCAGTAGGCTCAGGCAAAAGCAAAGTGCTGCAAGCTCTCCTGCCTTGTGCACTCTTCCTCATTAATAACTTTTGAAATCTTGACCACACTCTGATGTTGTTTGGCCACATATGTCCTGGTTTTCAATTGTGAAATGTTGGAGAGTACACCTTACTACCTTGTGGCCTCATTCTCTAGGCCTGGGTAGGACCACTAGACATTCACTAAAGAGGACAATGCAGTGGACAGACTTGCTTTTGTAATTGTATGAATGCAGTGTTGGAAAGGCATATTGCTGTGACAAAAGTTAGCAGGATTACATTCTACCCTTCTCATCCAGCACACATAATAATCTTCCTTCATTCCTTCATGGCTAACAATGCACTATTTGTTTGTAAATGGGATTTAAAACAGCCGAGTATGTAACACCTAAAATTCTAACATTTCACGGGGGGACAGAGGATGCTATGGAGGAGCATGGAGAAACTAAATCTCAAATATTCAGGACACAGCAATAGAAACAAATCTAGTGATTTGTTGGACAGGCTTAATGCTATTAGATAGACATCAGTGGTTTAAAATGTGCATCTGTGGGATTCATTCTGAACCAATAAAAGGAAAAAGGGAGGGGGAAAGAATGTAATACTACTTTTAAAACTAAGGCTGCATCCGCACTGCAGAAATAATCCAGTTTGACACCACTTTAACTGCCATGGTTCAGTGATATAGAATTCTGGGACTTTGGGGAGACATTTAGCTTTCTGCTGCTCCAGAGAACAGGACCCAGAACAATGGATGCAAGCTCCAGGAAAAGAGATTCCACCTTAACATTAGGAAGAACTTCCTGACAGTAAGGACTGTTCAACAGTGGAACACACTCCCTTGGAGAATGGTGTAGTCTCCTTCTTTGGAGGTTTTTCAATTGAGGTTGAATGGATATCTGTTAGGGGTGCTTTGACTGTGTATTCCAGCATGGCAGAGGGTTGGACTGGATGGCCCTTAGGATCTCTTCCAACTCTATGATTCTGTGAAAAGTCAATGGATCTTCAAAACCTTGCAACATGTATAATGTGCATTTTGCTTAATCCAATAACAGTATCACTGTCTTGTGGATTTTGGATGTGCCATTCTTTTCTTCCTGCTTCTCTGTGCCACCCTTTCCCTCTCAATTTCTCTCTTGCTGAGCTTTCGTGGGAGGAAGAGATCCATTGATGGTTCTTGTCAGAAGTCGGAACCAATGGCTTATAAGAGAGCTTTTGAATTAGGCTGAAGAGGGCATACAGTGGCGTAGGTTGACCACCCTTAGCGCATGAAACTGCAGTCACATCTGCTGCACCAGATCAGGGCCACACATTGCATCGTGCACTCCTTCCTTTTAAGCTGAATAGCAGCTCACCTGTATGACTGTGCAGGTGCCTACAATAGGAACTTCAAGCACGACTCTTTATTTCTCCTGACTGCCTCCTGAACATGTAACTTAGCAGGGGTTCAGCCCTAACCAGTTCATTGTGGCAGGAGCGTTCCCAGTCAAGAGCAAATTTCCTGAAATGCATGTCACATCTTCTACAAAATAGGCCGTTTCCCTGCATGTGCACACCTTGGAGCACCTTTAGCTTCTTGGAGATTTGCTGGTTTTTCATTACAAGTCCTGTGCAGATCAATAAACGCTTGTTCTAAATAAAAATCAATGTGCGATCTTAACCACCTCTCCTATAAAGTGAAGTTTGATTGGGGGGGGATAGAGAGGGAGAATAGCAACAAGAAAATGTCCTCTAGCGCTCGAGTGCATCATGTCTTGTTATGTTGCTCTCCAGTGAAATCCAGGACTTGGGCTCAAATAAACTATCTAGCATTGACAAACAGATAAAGGGCGATGTTAGCTGTCACCTACAGATATTAAAAATGTATAGATTTCTGCCACATGAGATGCAGACTTTGCTTAGGTTGAAAGGAAACTCCTGTACTTTTTTTTCTTTAAAAGGAGAACAGGATTTTATTTAAAGTACACTCCAACATTCTGATGTTTACATCTGGGGTATTAAGTAATATTATTTATTTCATAGATAGCTCACCTTTCTCCCAAAACTGGGACTCAGAGATGCTCATAACAACTTTTCCAGGCTGTTCCAGAAATACCACAAACAAAACATGATGGCAGTAGTGGGACTCCTAAGCAAGGTGTTGTTGTTTTGTGCCTCCAAGTCATTTTTCACGTATAGCAAACCTAAGGCAAATCGATCATAGAGTTTTCTCGGCAAATTTCTTCACAGGGGTTTTGCCATTGCCATCCTCTGAGGCTGAGAGAGTTTAAGTTGCTTAAGGTCACCCAAGCTACTTGTATTCAATAAGGGTCTGGAAACCATGCCCTATGTGGAATGACTTAGGGAGCTGGAGATGTTTAGTTTGGAGAAGAAAAGATTAAGAGGTGATATGATAGCCCTGTTTAAATACTTGAAGGGATGTCATATTGAGGAGGGAGCCAGAATAATGGATGCAAGCTACAGGAAATGAGATTCCACCTCAATATTAGGAGGAACTTCCTGACAGCAAGGGCTGTTCGACAGTGGAACACACTCCTTCGCAGAATGGTAGATTCTCCTTCTTTGGAGGTCTTTAAACAGAGGTTTGATGGCCATCTGTCGGAGATGCTTTGACTGAGAGTTCTTGCATGGCAGAATGGGGTTGGACTCTTCCAACTCTATGATTCCATGATTCTATACTGCCTTTGAATTTGAGAGGTTCCATCACAACTAACAGCTATCAAAGGAATGATATTGGTCTCTAGAAAAAGAGATGAGATATATGTCTGCACTGTCCATATCCATGGTCCTTTCACACTACACAGTTATAGCAGTATGATTTCACTTTACTTGCCGTGACTGCATCCTATGGAATCCTTGGGTTTGTAATCTGGTGAGCCACAAGAGCTCTCTGGCTGACAATTCTAAGTATCTCTCCCTAAACTGCAAATCCCAGCATTCTGTAACATGTTGCCATGGGAGTTAAAGTGGAATCATAATGCTGTAACTGCATACTATGGAAGGCCTCTAGGAATTCTTGACTGAGTTGATGTTGCTGGACTGTACCTCCTATCAGTCCTTGCCACTATAGGCAATAGTGAGCATGGACTCAACTCAGTGGAGGGAAGAGAAGAGAGGAAAGGCTGAATCTTGTTCTTCTCAGTAGACTCAGGCAAAAGCAAAGTGCTGCAACCTCTCCTAGCAGTAGCTCCTAGCTTGTGCTTGAAGGAGCCCTTGCTAACACAGTGGTTAAATGTCAGTAATGCAGCTACTCACTCACAAACCACAAGGTTGTGAGTCCAATCCCAGCCAGGGGCTCAGAGTCGGCTCAGGATGCCATCCTTCCGAGGTCACTAAAATGAGTATCCAGCTTGTTGGAGGCAATTAGCTTACACTTGTAAATCAATTAGGGCATGATGGAGAACCTTTTAGGGACCGAGTGACCAAACTAAGGAGTTTATTGCACAGGCCCCTGGAACTGGACTGGTGCGTTACAAAAGGGGTGGGATGGGAATGGAAGACAGCAACTCTTACAAGCGTTCCTGAAAATCGCCTCCTGGGGATGCATCCAGGACGGAATGGGAAAGTCTGGCAGTGATGTTCTTTTGTGCAGTAAACTGCGTTCTATGCTGCCTTCCGTTCCCATCCCGCCCCCTTTTGTAACGCGTCAGTCCAGTTCCAGGGGCCATTGCGATAAACTACTAAATGGCCTCCCAGCACCAAGTGTTACCCAGTGCTGGGGCAGGACTTCCAGGGAGAACGAGACTTCTTTCCCCTGCCTTCTGAGGCGGCTGAAGGTCCAGGATGATTGGGAAAGAGGAACTGGCACGCACCTGTTCCTCCTCTTCCCCACCCTCTCCGTGCCACAAAAAATGGCTTCACGTGCCATCTTTGGCACACATGCCATAGGTTCGGCACCACAGGTTTGGGGAGTGTTTAAGTGCATGGATAAACAGCACAGAAATGTACTTGCTATTGCTATAGTGCTATTGCTATAAATCTTGGCCACACTCTGATGTTGTTCGGCTCCATGCATCCTGGCTTTCATTTGGGAAATGTTGGAGGGTATAGGTTGCTTCCCTGTGGGTTCTTTCTCTCATGGGAGTTTCTTGGCTAGATTTGTTCAGAGGGGGGTTGCCATTGCCTTCCTCTGAGGCTGAGAGAGTGTGGCAGTGTGGATCTCCTTTGTGGTTGTGGTTGTTGTGTGCCTTCGAATCATCTCTGATTTACACAAAGCTATCATGGGATTTTCTTGGCAAGATTTGTTCAAAAGGGGTTGCCATTGCCTTCCCCTGAGGAGGCTGAGAGAGTGTGACTTGACCAAGGTCTCCCAGTGGGTTTCATGGGCAAGAAGAGAATCAAACCCTGGTCTCCAGAGTCATCAGACTTTATCACACCAGGAAATAAGGGGGGAAATTGGGGGTTTAAACAGTGATTATCCTGTGAAAATCATGCAATCGCAATTAAGATTTTCACACACAGCATGATTAAAGAGTCATTATCCTGGGAATAACCAAGGAAGAACCAGGCAATAAACAGCAACAAATCATTCACGGGGTTTCCTTTGTTGCTGTTTATTGCCTGGTTATTCACGTCTTGTGAAAATCATAATTGCGATTGTGTGATTTTCACAGTTTAATGACTGTTTAAACTGTTTTCCCCATGTGATAAAGACCCTCAAACCACTACCGCACACTGGCTCTTTTAAACCCATTAAGGATTGCTAATATGAAGTCTTTGAATAGGAAAGAGCATCCTGTTGTAGCAGCACCTTGGAGCCACTAGGGTGCGCCAGTCTACTGATTGCAATGCAAGCGAGGCAGCCGCTCTTTCTCATAGCTTCCTTGTTCTCTCTGGTTCTCCCCCTCCCCCTCATAGAGCTAGACATTGTAGAGTGACGCGCAAAAAAAGTGGTCCGGTTGATTTTAACATCGCATATTCCAATTCTTCTGGAAGTAGACCTCTGGTTTGGCAGAAAAGGAAGATGGTTGAATGAACTGAATCTGCTAAATGCTCTCTGCTCATAGGAGACCTCATTCACACTACATAATAATGTGGTTTTCAAACTGGTGTAAACCGGTTTAAAGGGCCCTTGTTCACGCTGGCGCCGAATTGGCGCTTGTTCACACCGGCGCAGTTTGAGGGACAGCGCTAAAGCCCGTTAAACCAGGGTCAGACATATACACACATCCCGCCATATTTTCGGTTTTGATATTTGCAGATTTGATTATTCACAGATTTAATATGTTCTCTCTAGGAATATCTAGGTCCTCCAGTGCAACTCTATGGTCAACTTTAACTAAAGGTTGCACCGAAAGGCCTAGAGATTCCTAGGGAGGTGTCCTCTCCGGTAAAAATATGGTGTTTTTGTTATTTATGGTTTTTCCATATTCACGGGGGTCTTGTGCCCCTAACCCTAGCGAATAGGAGGGAGAAGTGTATATGCCGCTGGTACGTGAGAATGTTAATTCACATTACAAACCCTTTGTGTATGAAAATGAAGTTGCAGGTCCAGTTTTAACTATGGCCATTAGCGTACAAAAGCAAAGGAAACTGGTCTTTGTGCATGGAGAGGACGTGGCAGACCCAGTTTTGCAATGGCACTAGCCTGTGGTGAGCGGAAGGGATGAATGTAGGGCAGTCCTATGAGGATGGGGTCAGATAGTGTTGTGTGTTGTTGTGTGTCCGGAAACCATTGTCTTTGTTCAACCCATTGCTGAAGGAGTGTAGTTTGTGGATGAATTCCACTTCTGCCCGTTCTCTTTCCAGTCTACCTTTGTAGTTCTTTTGCTCACGGACCGCTGTTCTGAGGTCTGAGATGGAAGGCCCAGGGAGAATGGAATGTTCTGCCACCGGTTTCTGTGTATCCCCATTCCTCCAGTGGGATCTATATGCCATACTGTGTCAGCACTCTGCATTGGGCAAACAGGCCAGTCCCTGTGCCAGATTATAAATGGACATAAAGCAGACACTAGGAATACAAATACACACACATACATATATGTTTGTGTGTGTGTGTGTTCTATCTGAAGTGAAACCATATATATGTATATCACATCTATCTATCTATCTATCTATCTATGTTTTTGTATCTGAAGTAAGACCATATGTGTATGTGTATATATATATATATATATACACATATCTGTCTGTCTGTATGTGTGTGTGTATATATATATATATATATATGTTCTTTCATCTGAAGAACCATATTATGCGTGTGTGTGTGTTTATATATACATATATGTTTGTGTGCATAGCTAAATATATATAAATGTGTCTGTTTGTAAATATAAACATTCATTCATCTGAAGTGAAACCATATATATATATATATATATACACACACACACAAATGTATATATAAATATTTTTATATGTGTGTGTATGTAAATATATATAAATGTGTGTTCTTTCATCTGAAGTGAGACCATATATATATATATATATATACACACACACACATATACACAAACACATATATTTATATATAAATGTGTATATATGTCTGTGTGTGTGTGTGTGCTGTAAATACTGTAAATGTTCTTTTATCTAAAGCGAGACCCGGAAGCTCCCTCCTCCGCCAGTGCGCTGGGTGACTCTAACCTTTGAAGAAGGTAAGCTCTGTGTCCCCTGCTCTCTCTCTTTCTTTGCGTCTCTTCTCTTCTCGAGCCTTGGCTCTCGCGAGACTTGGGAGGCGGAGGGGGCTGCTTTTGCTGCTGGGTCTGGACCGGGAGAGCGATGGGGAAGAAGCACAAGAAGCATAAAGGGGAGAAGTACCCGTATGAAGGTAGGCCCCTCCCTTCTGGAGGAGGAGGAGGAGGAAATTTGGGGTGCCTCTGGGGGCTCTTGGGGTTCTCTCTCGGGGAGGGGCCCTCAGGGGATACTGGGGCTCCTCCTGGAGAACGAAGATGGAGGAGCCAGACCTGGGATCCTGGAGTTGGAAGAGACCTCAATAAGGGTCCTGATCCAGTCCAAGCCTATCCTGCCATGCAGGAACTCCCAATCAAAGCCTCCCCATTGACAGATGGCCATCCTCCAAGGAAGGAGACTCCACTCCACTGAGGAATCCACTGTCAAACAGCCCTTACTTCTTCCTAATGTCGAGGTGGAATCTCTTTCCCTGCAGCTTGCATCCATTGCTCCCTGTTCCCTGGAGCAGCAGAAAACAAGCTCACTGCATCCTCAGTGTGGCATCCCTTCAAGTATTTAAACATAAATCGTATCACCTCTTAACTTTCTCTTCTCCAGCAGAGGAGCCTCGAGGAGCAAGTGTGTGTCCACCCTCCTCCAACAGTGCCATGCGGCAGCTAACAAGGCCAATGCGATTCTATGCTGGATCAATAGAAGTATAGTGTCTAGATCAAGGGAAGTAATAGTGCCAATGTATTCTGCTTTGGTCAGGCCCCACCTGGAATATTGCGTCCAGTTCTGGGCACCACAATTCAAAAAGGATGTTGAGAAACTGGAGCCATGTGTCCAAAGGAGGGCAACTAAAATGGTGAAAGGTCTGGAAACCATGCCTTATGAGGAACGACTTAGGAAGCTGAGGATGTTTAGCCTGGAGAAGAGAAGGTTAAGAGGTGATAATGATAGCCCTGATAAATATTCAAAGGGACGTCATACTGAGGAAGAAGCAAGCTTGTTTCCTGCTGCTCCAGAGAACAGGACTTGGAGCAATGGATGCAAGCTAAAGGAAAAGAGATTTCAGCTCAACATTAGGAGGAACTTCCTGACAGTAAGGGATGTTTGACAGTGAAATACACTTCTTCAATGGAGTTTAGTGGAGTCTCCCTCATTGGAGGTCTTTAAACAGAGGTTGGATGGCCATTTGTGGTATGCTTTGATTGAGAGTTCCTGCATGGCAGAATGGGGTTGGACTGGATGGCCCTTGGGGTCTCTTCCAACTCTAGGATTCCTCCACTGCCTGACCTTCTCTCCTGGAGAAAACTTGGCAGCAGAGCACTCTTGAAGACATTTCACATCCTCCTGAGGCACCCAAAATCCTTTGGCCCCCAAACCGTATGTAGTGCAGGCCTGATCCAGTGGTCCCCAAACTGTGCCCTTTAAAGAGATTTTGGACTTCAGCTCCCAGAACCCTCAGCCATGTTGGCCAATAGTCTGGGAATCTGGGAACTGAAGTCCAAAATCCCTTAAAGAAGACAGTTAAAGAAGGGCCACTGGGATAAAGCAAAGGAAAATGGTGCCAAATAACTGTTTGTGCTCACCGTAAAGGCTGGATGGATGAGATAACAGAGGCAGGTCAGTACTTCCAGATTACAGATTTCTTGCCTTTCATCAAGGGATGGTTCCTTTTTAAATCTTAAACTACAGTACTTACATTGACCTGAGTATATGTTATATACAGTAGACAGAGCTAAGCTTCTGCTTTTGACTGCCATGGCTGCGTTTTATGACTTGACTGAGTACAAACTGCATTTGTACTTTGAATCCAAGTTTGCAGCTGTCGAAGAAAAGGGGGGATTGAGAAGAGGATAGAGAAACTGGGACATTTTTAAAAGCAGATTAAAAAGTGGGATGATAATTAATATTGGAGGGTATGAGGGTCTGTCACAAATAGTATCTCTCCTGTTCCATAGCTTTGGGATTTCAGACCTGACAGTAGAAAAGATACTTGGGGAACTTGCTTCTGATTTCCAGCAAAATTGCACACTGGATAGAGACGAAGCTGAGGTTTTTCTGTGGTCTTTATAGGCCCCATACAGACAAGCCAAAATAAAGCTAC
Source organism: Sceloporus undulatus (assembly GCF_019175285.1). Lineage (NCBI taxonomy): Eukaryota > Metazoa > Chordata > Lepidosauria > Squamata > Phrynosomatidae > Sceloporus > Sceloporus undulatus. The sequence goes on along the minus strand of NC_056529.1, from coordinate 14,494,130 downwards.
TTCGGGCCACTTTGGAGGTATGCTGTTTAAATGTTGCATGCGTCCTAAGAGTCCGGAAGCTGCGCCAAAGCTTTGCTCCAGTCCTTAGGACTAAATCGTGACTTTGGCATGGTTTCCGGACTCTTAGGACGCATGCAACATTTAAACAGCAAACCTCCAAAGTGACCCAAAGCAGCATTATTTTGGCCTGTCTGTATGGAGCCATAGTTTCCAATGGGGATCCAAATTATTTTGTTCTTGTTGTTATTTGCTGTCAAGTTAGTTTTGACTCATGCAACCTGTGAATGGAAGACCTCCCAGTCAGCATCACCAGCCCTTGCAAACAGGGCTGTGCATGTAATGCAGTCTTTTCTCCTGCTGCCTTCCACTCCATTGGCACCTTTTCTGTTGAAGCATGTCATCTCATGATGTGTCCAAAATACAACAGCCTCAGCTTAGACATTTTGAGTTGTAGCAAGAATTCAGGTTTGATCTGATCCTGGACTCATCTGTTTGCACCCAAAGCAAAAAAAGGTATTTTAAATTAATCCATTAATAATAATTTGGGTCCAAATCAGAGTTTTATTGCTCGGCCTTAATATCCTTTCTCGTTCTCAGAGAACTTGGGGCCGTTGAGGGCAGAGGCGACTGAGCAGCCTAATATGAACTTTTGTTTATACAATAAACATGCAAACTGAGGCTGTATCTAGACCCTCAAGGCGTTTTCCCCCCTTAAAACCCATGCCGAGTGTAGAGAGCCAGCATCATGTAGTGGTCTGAGCACTGGACTAAATACGAATTCTGGAGACCAGGGTTCAAATCTCCACTCAGACTTTGGAAACCCGCTGGGTGATCTTGGACAAGTCACACTCTCTCAGCCTCAGAGGGCAGTAAAGGCAAATGCCCTCTGGAGACTTCTTGGACTGCCATTTTGCTGGCCTCTTGAAAAGGGTGAAATGCCAGCCCTACAAGTCTGGAGCAGTTTAAAACAAATTTGGGTGCCTTGCCTCAATCATCATTATTTATTTATTTATTTATTTATACTGCCCTTTCCACCAAAAGGAGGGATATCAAACATTTAGGTAAGGAGTACTCCGAGGTGGTTTTGCCAGTGTCTTCTTCTTATGTCAGGTGAATTCAGCACAGAAACATGCCTCAATAAACCTTTGGGTTTTTAAGCTCTTTGGGACAGGGATGTGCCCCATTACTCTTTTATCTTTAAGTGTAGGGAGACAGTGGCCCCATACAGACAGGCCAAAATAAAGCTGCTTTGGGTAACTTTGGAGGTATGCTGTTTAAATGATGCATGTGTACTAAGAGTCCAGAAGCCGCACCAAAGCCATGATTTAGTCCTAAGGACTGGAGCACAGCTTTGGCACAACCTCCGGACTCTTAGTACGCATACATCATTTAAACAGCCTACCTCCAAAGTGATTCGAAGCAGCTTTATTTTGGCCTGTCTGTATGGGGCCAGTGCTAGAGGCAGTCATAAATACATAATGATCTTAAAGTCTGTTATAGATTTTAATATCATGAGTTATAAGGAAAGAGAAATACTTCTTTCTAGTCATCAACTGACTCCATTAAAATCTGAGCTATCTTCTGACTTTGTCTTGTGTTTTCATTATGGTCCAGAACACACTGAAGAAATAATCCAGTTTGAGACCTCTTTAACTGCCTTGGCTAAGTGCCAGGGAATCCTGGGAACTGTAGCTTTCTGACAGAGAGAAGGTTGAATGTCTCACAAAACTACAGTTCCCATAATTCCCTAGCATTGAGCCAGGGCAGTTAAAGTGGTTTCAAACTGGATTATTTCTGCATTGTGTTTTGGACCCATCTGTTATATATCTATGTAATTTAATGTTAATAACATTTAAAATGGCACAGGGGACAATTGACCTTCCAGACATTGTTGGACTGCAACTCTTATCATTCCAATAGCGCCCAGAGCATAGTTCTTCCATGTTACTTCTAAAGCTGAATTAGGTTTCATGTATTTTTTCCCCCAAGAATATGTAGAAAAACCCTTAAAGCTTGTCTTAAAAGTGGGAGGAAATGAAGTTGCAGAACTTTCCACTCAGACCACAATACATGATCCGTCCCTATACGACGATAAAAGCGAACATGAGAAACACAAAGACAAAAAGAGGAAAAAGAGGAAAAAAGCAGAAAAGCAAGCCCCTGGAGAAGAAAAGGAAAAAAGGAAGAGAAAAGGAAAGGTATATTTTCATGACAGTTACTCAATTTGCTTTTAAATGTAACATTACTTTCTTGTATACAATGACCATCAGGATGATCCTTGATTGTCAAGAAAAGACCCAAGATGTAATACAGGAGGCTGAGTGAGGAATTGGCAAAAATCAGGCAGAGGAAGCTTGCAAAAATAATAAGCTCCAGGAATCCAATCAGGTCAATCTAGCACAAAGCTCAGAACTAGAATACCTCCTTTGCTTGCAGAGGATCCCAGCAGGGGCTGAGGAAAACAGCATGGTCATTTACTTATGTAGAAGATGGAGCAAGCTTGTTTTCTGCTGCTCCAGGGATTAGAACATGAACCAATGGGTTCAAATTACAAGAAAAGAGATTCTACCTAAACATTAGGAGGAACTCTTCCTATCAGCTGTTTGACAACTCTTTATAGATTGCATCAGAGAGTGGTGGGCTCTCGAACTTTGGAGCTCTTTAAACAGAGGTTAAATGGGCATCTTTCAGGACTTTAGTTGCTTTTGCTGTGTATTCGTGCCTGGCAGGGGGTTAGACTAGCTGAACCTTGTAGTCCTTTCCAACTTCCAGCATCTGTAAGGCCAGCTATAAGCCAGATTAGATGGAGAAATAGTTTTGACCTGGTATAAAACGGCCTCTTATGTTGCTGTGGATCCAAACCTTTTGTTAAATATCATGAATAATGTCCAGGATTAGTGCATCTTCCAGTAGGTGGAGACAACACATAAAAAATAGTTCCCGAATATTCTGCATAGATGCTTAACATTCTCATAATTAAATGCCACTTCAGTAAGAAAGTGACAGCCAGAAACATGCAACCATTTCTATGGACATTTTGCAGAACAACATTGCTTATTGTTTATGTCCTTAGGAGGATAAAAAGAAACGGGATAGGGACCGCGGTGAAAGTGAAGGAGAAAGAGACCTGAAATCTCAGACTCCTGTAAGACTGGAAATGTCACTGGAAAAACCACTGGCAAGCAGTTTAGCAAAACAAGAAGGTAAAAAAAAAAGTCTTGTTTTGTTTTTAAATGTGTTATATGCTTTGTTTTGCTTTCTTTTTAAAATTTATGATGTTAGTGGATTGAGGGCATTGTTGTTGGGGTATATGGATGGTGTATAGATCCTGAAAATAAATTTGAGGGGGAAGTCACCAACAGGATTCCAGACATTAAGTATACCATAATGTTAGACCGCTGTTCCCAGAAGCTCCAGCCAACGTGGCCATTGGTAAGGGATTCTGGGAGTTCAGTAACGTCTGGGGATTCAGTTTCAGAGATCACTGCATGTAGAGCTTCCATGCAGAGCAGCTGTGACTGGGGTTCAGTATGTGAGCTCACTTGCTACCTTCTCTAGCTCAGTCAAAGAAGAGGAAAACATAAATTCTGGAGCAGATTAGAGCAAAAGCTCTGAACCTTCTTGCTGAGGAACAGACATGACTGTTGGGTGGAGGGACTTCCTCCTCCCAAAGGAAAGGAGGGAGTTCTTGCTACTTTGTATGATCCCAAACTTTGGACCAAATAAGAGGACCAGGCATCTTAAGAAACTGTCTTCCACAGTTGGAAACGTAACCGCCCGTTTCGGGCGGCCTGCACCCGCCCCTTTCCCCGGTGTATCGGGGCCTCAGCTGCCAGAACAGCAGCCTCCAAGGCCCCAATCCGCCGCTTTTCAGGCCGCGGGGAAGCAGCAAAAGGCCGCTTCCCCGCGGCCTGGAAAGGGGTGTCCTTGGGGCTTCAAGCCCCAAGGACACCCCACGGCAGCCATGTAAAGGCTGCACCCAGTGACACAAATGGCAAAAGGAGCTCCATTTCGGAGCTCCTTTTGCAGCTGGGGAAAGGGCGCACTATGCGCCCTGGCGCGGCGTGACGACATCACGTCCACGCTGCCCCGTATAGAGGCGGCGCGCTCATGACGCCGTAATGGCGGCGCCATCTACATAGGGCACCGCCATTTTGTATGGACTGTTTCCATACTAGGGTTAGAGGTGTCCGGAAGGGACACCCCTTCCTAACCCTATTACGGACCCAGTCCGTACTTTAAGGCCCGTGTGTAACGGGCCAAATTTTAAGATCAACATCATGTTCTTGTTGAAGACTATGTGCTTGTTGAACAACTATGTGGAACTGCAGCACTGTTGTGTGATTCAGGAGCTCTTGAATGTTTGATTTCTTTGGTCCTTTTTGTTGCTTCATTTATTTCTAATGCCGTCTTTTTGTCTTAGAAGTGGAACAAACACCACTTCAAGAAGCCTTGAACCAGCTTGTCAGACAACTGCAGAGGTATGTTCTGAGCTTTTGTGGTACTGCTAGTAGGAAATTCTAAACATTCAATACTAGAATAACATAAATTGCCATCTTTCTCGGTTGGATCTTTCTTTATAAGTGCATTGTGCTAGTTTGCTCTGCCAAGCTAATGCATACAGCTATGTGCTTAAGTTGATGATTATAGGTGGTCCCTGTATTACCTTCATTTGATAATCACTTTTTAAAATTAGAAAGCTACTGATAATGAGGCTGTGTTTCATAAACAAACTACACTGGAGTAGTCATGGAATGTTTTACAGTCAGCCCTCTGTATCCACAGATTTTTTTATCCATATATTCAACCATCCATGGCTTAAAAATACTCAAAAATAATATAAATTCTAAAAGCAAATCTTGATTTTGCTATTCTATATAAGAGACACCATTTCACTGTGCCACTGAATTTAATGGGACTTGAGAATCCATGGATTTTGGTATCCACAGTGGGTCCTGGAACCAAACAGCAGCAAGTACCAAGGGCCCACTGTATAGATTTTATGGGATCTCAAGTGAATGTAGCTTTTTGTGGTCTAGTATTATCTTGTTTTGGAGGGATTAAATTTCCTAATTGGAGGCATTTGTCAGAACTATTCTAAAGTGAACTGTTGAAGCCTTCTAAATAATTATTCATCTAACTGACTAGAGGATATACAAAGCTTTGCGATAATTACAGCAAAAGATTATTCTTTGAAGAAGTTGTGTAATTGAAAAGTGTATGTCAGGATGAGTGTGGAAGAGGACAGAAGGCACTGGTTGAAACAGACATTCATTTTGACAAGCCTAATTGTTGTTTAAGCACTTAGTCAGAAGTCATTGCCAGTATTCCCAGTCTGTCAGTACAACATGGTTTGGTAGAAACGGTTTGTATAGACTTGGATACCTTTTCCTGTGCATATCCATACTTAAAATATAATCTTACATAATCATTTGGCCTGGATGGACTGGATGAATTGATGTCTGCCATTTTGTTTTAGCTTGTCCTTGGTGTGACTTGGGCTACTGGTGTTTGAAGGTCCTTGCTCTACATAATATATATATTAACACTCTTTGTGGTTTGGGAGATGCTATCAGTTTTATAAGAGGTCCCTCATTTGAAGGTGAAAATACTATTTTGCAACCATTCAGTGGCCTCATACAATGAGCTTCCTTGCCATTGATATTATAATGTGCCTTTGAGTTTGAAGGGGAAGCAGAAAAATGTGATAGCTGTGGTTTGATTTATAACTATCAAACACATTTTAACAATAACATCCTAGCAAAAGCTGGGGCTTGGAGCGGAGGGGGGAGGGATGCTTCCAGGCAGTACCTCTTCAACTTTAAAGAAATGCAAGATTGGATTAGGGCAAAAACTATCTCTTGTTTCAGCTCAGTTTTCTGGTTCCTTTTAAGTTGGAGTCTTCTCTCCTATTTAATACTAAACTCTGTCTGTTCTTTGTTATAGAAATGAAACATAAAGGACTCTTCTTTTCATTTCTTAACAGAAAGGATCCAAATGCTTTCTTTTCATTTCCTGTGACTGACTTTATTGCTCCCGGCTACTCCATGATCATTAAACGCCCAATGGATTTTAGTACCATGAAAGAGAAGATCAAGAACAATGGCTACCAGTCCATAGAAGAACTAAAGGTGCTTTTAATTTATATTTCAACTGCAGAGAGGGGATTAAACACTGACACTTGCTGGTACTAGCAATTGCATTGTACATTTTTAAAAAAATATATTTTATTCATCTTGCGCCTGAACTTTCATAGTTTATGAACACACAGAATCAAAAATGGGCACATCTGGCTTTATGAGTTTTCCATTCAGTTTCTTTAAAGAAAGCCTTTGAGTGTCTTCAGTAGACACTTTTTAATGTTAACTTGTAAGGTGTTCAAAAGAAAATGTGCATGTGCACACATACATGTGTGCCAAGTGGGGGAAGAATGAACAGCCAAAACATATTTTAATAGTACTTGACGTTCTGAAAAAACTATAGATTTGGAAAAGCATGTTCATAAGGAAAGAAAAGACAATCTGGTTATTAGTTTGCCAGGGTAACAGATAATGGTAATAATTTAGTGACTCTTCACCAGTGTGTTAGTGGGTTTATGTAGCTGCCACATAGACATACAAAAATGCAATGCAAATCACAAAAAACATGTAATGATGTTTAGGTTTTTTTTGTTTGAGAATAGAATTTAGGGTAAAACCTTAGCATTTAGTGGGATATAAAATGTCTGCATCTCTTCCATTTCCATTACATTGTTGCTGTGTGCCTTCAAGTCATTTCTGACTTAGGGCAACACTGAGGTGAACCTGTCCTGGGGTTATCTTGGCAAAATTTGTTCAGAGGAGGGGTTGACTTTGCCTTCCTCTGAGTCTGAGAGAGTGTGACTTCCCCAAGGTCACTCAGTGGGTTTCCATGACTTAGCAGGGATTTGAACCCTGGTCTCCAGACTCACAGTTCAGGGCTCAAACTACTACACCACACTAGCTTTCTTGCACTTGTTTACTTCTAGAATAAAATACAGTGGGCCCCTGGTATCTGTTGGGGTTTGGTTCCAGGAGCGTCTGTGGATAAAAATTCCAAAGATGCTCAAGTCCCAATAAATACAATGATGTTGTTAAATGTTGTGTCTTATATAAAATGGCAAAATCAAGGTTTGCTTTTGCGAATTTATATACAGGTGTACAGTATTTTAAAAAATATTTTCAGGCTGTGGATGGGTTGAATCCATGGATACGGAGGGGCTGACTATAGTGCATTGTTGCAACAAATATTGTGTATGTTCTTGGTTTTGCTTTGTTTTTAACCAAGCGTAGAAGTGAACAAAATTCAGCTTGTCTCTTTGCTGTCTTTTACCACTACTTATTACATTCCAGTCTCAACCCCACCCCACCCCAGAGCTTTCTGTTTGTATGTTTTAAAGAAAAACATAAGACCTGTATGCTTCCTTTATTACTGTTTCCAACCTGACAAAAACAACCCTGTGATCTCCTGGGAGAACTGTCTGTGATGAGTATTCCCTTTATCGGGGCATTAATACCAAAGTGTAAGAAGTCAGATGTCTGTCATCAACATCTTTGGCCTCAGATCAAATCTGTCATCTCTAAAACATGTCAGCTGCTGGCCTAGTGCTTTGCAAGGTAATGCCTAAGGAAAAGGGTACTAAATCCCACACGGAGGTTTGGCCTGTCACTCTGAACAGCTTAGAGGCAGCTCAGAAAGTAAAGGCATGGTGCTTCTTTCTCCATTATGCTTTCTCTTCGCCTGTCCTTCTGTTACATCTACCATAGTAAGACAGATTGTAGTTAGAGGTGGAAGGTGAGGGTTTTGAAACGTTCTGTGCATTCTCTCCACACACCCACACTCACTCAAAACTCTGCTTTTGAGCTCTTAAAAATGCCGTGACGTTTCTGTTTAGAAACTAGAGAAGAACTGAGTAAGAAACTGGAGATGAACATTTTCAAGACTAATGGTTCTGAAACACTGCAGTGCTTCTTTTATTCTGGTGAAGGAGAAAAATAAATGGCACTTCTTTTTCTAAATGCTAGCTGCTTCAACACAATTAAAATTTCTAGATCTTGTTCATGTGAAAGGAAAAAAATATCTAAGCAAACATTCCATGAAGTCACCGATCATATGTCTTTTTTTTTTTTTCTGGATACAGGACAACTTCAGACTGATGTGTACTAATGCTATGGTGTATAACAAACCAGAGACCATTTATTATAAGGCTGCAAAAAAACTTTTGCATTCAGGAATGAAAATACTCAGCCAGGTAATTATAGTAAAGAGTAAAATGCTTTAGAGGAGTTGTGGCTTGGAGAGTGTGTGGAATTTTACTGTCAGGTCATACTTTTTGTCTTTAATATTGAAAAGGGGGGGGCTTTCTTTGATGTCTTCCTTTTTGATTTTTGTCAATGTTAAGATACTGTCCTGATCCAGGATAATTTTATAAGTAATTGGATAGTATGCAAGAAGTATGAATTCTTTACCTCCTTGATCATAAAAGAAAGGCTTCAGTCATAAACTAAATAGTACATCCAGCTGAACTAAGTTTACTCGCATCTGAATGGATTTCCTTACAATTCTGCCTTAACATTGGTTTCATGATACTTTGCAAGTACAAAATTTAACTGTTGCTTTGAAGCGAAGAATGTAACTCTTGCAAATTGGCACAAGGGTTTAAGGCAGCCTTGTTGATGCTCTCTCTACTCTTCTTCCAGAAACTCTCCATGCAATTCTTATACACTTACTCCATCTGTCTGTCTCTCCCTCCCTTTCCTTCTCTCTTTCTCTCTGGAAGAGTTTGGAGGAGTTGTTTTGGGAAACTAAGGGGCTATACAGACTGGCACTTTGTGCCAACCTGTAGGTGGAGCCACGGCTCAGCCTCTGCACACTGGACACCATGACTCCACTCTCATTGTGTCATGACACTGCGCGCCCTTCTAGATGCCATGTGGTATCATGGTGCAGCTCTGGTGCTGCATCTAGACGATGCAGCGCCGAAAGGGCATCAGAAAGCTGTGCCGCCGTGGCTATGATGCCCTTTAGAGGGCATAAAAAGAAGCCACTTTTTGCAGCTCCTTTTTGTGCTCTCCGGAGGTGGTTGCTGTGGCACCAATCCAGCCACTAGATGCCATCCATCTGTACAGCTCCTAAGCTCCAAAGTAGACTGTAGTGACTGGCCATGTTGGGTGGAGAATTCTGGGAATTGTAGTCCAGAAGGTAACATTTCCAAACTGTTCTTGTTACCTAAAAATAAGGCATTTGATTCACAAATGTCCACTCTGATTAGGCAGCTTTTCAATTGTAGGGGGAAAACGCAAGTGAAAAAAATTGGAATTACTGTTTTGTTTCCTTAGGAAAGAATTCAGAGCTTGAAACAAAGTATTGACTTCATGGCAGACCTTCAAAAAACTCGGAAGCAGAAAGATAAATCAGGTCTGCAGTCTGCTGGAGAAGATGATGATCGTCTTGGAAAAGAAACAGGCTCAATGGAGACGGATCTCCGAGCCTTTAAAACTCCCATCAAAGAACACAAAAAGTGATTACTCTGCAAGGGCTAAGTATTTCTTTCATTTCTGTGAAGCAGAAGCAGGTAATCACTGGTAGCAGTTTACCTAGATAGCTGTAAGAAGTGATTCAATGAATTTGTGTGGGAGAATGTATCAACAACTACTATTCATAATGGTTACATTAAACCTGCATATACAGAAACATTTACTGGGAGCAACAAAAGTCCTTGCTGGAGAGATTTCTAGAAGCATATACAGGGTTCAACGATGTAAGACTAAGCCAAAAATTGAAGTTGCCAGACCTCCTACCAAATGAAAAAAATCAGGTGTAGAGGCAGTGGGAGTATGCAGTGTTGGTTGGCACTTCCCAAACGTTCATGTGGTGCTTTCAGGAAGCGATATTCATTGCTTTACTCTATCATTCTTTTTTTCTCTGAAGAGGAATGTCCAATGAGTTGATTATTTTGTCAGTTTGTTTTGTGTATCTTTACTGTGTAGTCCCAACTTTGGAAGTGGGGACATGTCAAGGATTGCTGTACATCTCCTGGATGCTTGGTGTGCATTTGTAGCTTCAGAGTTGGAAAGAAGGCTGTCTGTTTGCCAGGCTTAGCATAGCACTGTTCTTGCCATAGCAGATGTAGCAAGTGTATTGGATAAAGCCTGGATGTATAGTAGGGCACTTAAGCCAGCAGGAAGCTGAACTAGATAGACCAATGGTCTCATCTGGCAGTGTTCTTGTGTTAAAATAGCTTTAAACTCTATGGTTTCTGGAATTAGTGGCATTTTTTGCTAGTACTGCAAGCAGCTAACATAATAGTAGACATAATATTAAGTGCCATAAAGTAGTGCTGTTCAAAGTGGTAGTCTCTGAACCAGTGCCAGTCCCTGAGCCATTGTCTGCCAGTCACTGGTGAGCTTTCAGGACAGAATAAAACAATTGTTTCCAATGGGCACAATATGACGCCAGTCCCTGGCATACTGGTAAAAAATTAATTACCAGTCCACCACACAGAATAGTCTGAGGAATGCTCCCATAGAGGATGCAATTGCACTTGTTTCCTACTGGTGGGCTTCCATAAAGCATTTGAAAGGCCACTGAGTATACAGTGTTGAACTAGACAGACCTTTGGTCTAATGTGTCTCTCTCTGGCTAAATTTGCAGATAGAAGATGATGGCATGCACATTGAAAGAGGTAGATTGCTGACAGATGATTTTCACTTCACTATCAAATGTATATTATTCCTCTTTTAAACTAAGGAGAACATGTTATTGAACTGCACATATTAAAGGACAGCACATTTTTGATTTAGTGAAACTTGGTTTTATTTGCCAGCCTTATATACTAGGCTGGGCATTGTAATGCATATAGTTTTTTATCTGTTTTAATATTTTATTTTAATTTTTTAGGAAAGAAAAAGATCTTCTTGAAGAAAAAATAAGAACTAATAATTTAGAGAAGGAACAAGAACTAATTGAACGTATCATTAAAGAATCAGGAGGAAAATTAACAAGACGGCCTGCTAATGGTCAGGTAAATAGAAGGATATGTATGACTGAGAAACCTTCAAGTTGAACACATTTGAGTCCCCTTGGTAGTGATGGCTTAATATCATTAAAAATCTAAATCAAGTCTCATAATAACCATTAATTGAAGTGATGAGCAAAAGAGCCTGCTAAATTATGTATGGCTCTCTGTCGTACTAGCTTTTCAGACTGGGCACAAGAGACACGTTTTAATGGCTTAATCTTTTATTTCAGTGTGAGTTTGAACGAAGAAAACCTGATGGCACAACCACCCTGGGACTTCTTAATCCAGCAGAAAATAACACAGGGGGTAAGGCTTGGAATGACTAATTTTAACCATCTTTTCTGTTAGTGGTGTATATTACCAGTGGATTTTCTGCACTTAGCAGAGATACTGAAAAAGCCTCTGGGGACTGTACCACGCTCATCATGAGTTTTCCTTACAATTCCCATGGTCCATACGTTTGTTTCCAATCTGTGTTTGAACTTAATGTGTTTCTGATTGAAAAATTAGCCCACTCAAGTGCAAAACAGTGTCTTTGATTGGAGTAGCTTAAGGGAATAGTGACCCAAAATCTTGGAACATTCTATGCTAGTTTTTTATTACTGTCTTGCTGAAACATGGAAGACTTGTTCCTATATAGCAAAGATCAGTAAAGTGAAGCCCTCCAGATAGCTGCATTGTCCAGCATTCGTTGTCATTGACTGTACTAGAAAGGACTGATAAAAGTTGCAGTTCAATGTCATCTGGATGGCCACTGTTCCCCATCCTGATAGAACAAGAAGATCTAGGATAAATGATTTTCTGGTAGGATTAAGAGGGGTGGTGTTCGTCAAGTTCCAGGGGTCCAGGTCTAAATTCCACCCACACCAATTAACTGTGGATTGTGCGCATCCAAGGCTGAAGCCAAAAGAGGCTAAAAGGCCACTTCTGGTTGCCAAAAAATCTTCTGACAGGAAGGCCCAGGGGGTGACCTGTGCCTCACTGTAATGGAAAACTCTGCTTTCTTGGGGCTTCCTGGAACACAGCTCTTTTTAAGTGAAAAAATCTATCAGTGGGGGAATTGGGTGGGGTCGGGGTGTAATGTTGGGTGTGGGCTGTGTGCAGCTTAAAAACACATCTTCAGAGAGCATCTGTGTCTGGCATCTTCACAGTTCTCTGAAGATGCCAACCACAGATGCTGGCGAAACGTCAGGAAGAAACTTTTCTGGAACATGGCTACATAGCCCGAAAAACCCACAAAAAACCATATGAACTGATTTACAATCTAGTTGTCCATTTACTTGAATAAGACAAAGAAAGTTTGGCGGGGTCCTCAGTATGGCTTGCGGATGCAGCTATTTCTCCTGAAGATCCAGCCTTTGTGCTTTGGGCCAATATTTTTAAGAGAAGTTCAAATATTATGGCACTGAACAGATTAAAAAACCCTAGTGACTGAACTATTAGCCATACAAACAGTTTAACTTCATGGTTGTGTGAAGTCTTGGAATATATAACAGCATTTAAATCAGGGAAAATGTATATAGATAAACATCTTTGTTTTATGGTTGCTGATTCCTGGGGGGAAATTCTTAGTGTGTTTTAATGGCATTTTGTTCAATCAGAGACTAGTTGGTTTTTAAGAAAATATTTGTCAGGATTTATTCTCACAAAGATTTGAGAAAAAATCTTGCAGCTATCCCAAGATTTTATATATGTTGATACCAATACAATGAGGTTTTGTTTTTTGTTTTTTTAATTTTCAGTTATGTAACTTTTTCTTGTTCCTATGTCTTTCTTGAAATATAGATCTTGGTCATAATTCTGTGAAGCTTGGCGTGACAGCTGGAAGACTTCAGTCGGGTGTGAATACATTACAAGGTTTCAAAGAGGACAAAAGGAACAAAGTAACTCCAGGTAAAATCTGCTGCTACCCTCTGCTTAAAAAATCTTCATTTCTTAGAGGAAAGAAATGGGTCGCCATAAGTCAGAATTGACTTGCAGGCAAACAACAACAACAAAGCAGAAACAAATATTGCTGAAAGGATAACATTTCATGAGCTGACAGGTATTAAAATGAATGGTCTGTTAGCCAAATATATATTGGATTTTTATTTGTTTTTTTAACATATGTAACAGTTGTAGTGAAGTGCTTAAATGACTATGCTGACTGGTTTACTTTTATCGGAGTTAAATATATCCACAGCATTCTCTCTTAGCTGATACTGACACCTGAAACAAGAGATACATTTCATGAATGATAGATCTTCACATAGCCTAATTCATATAAGAATTGAAACAACTAACTTGAGGCTTTTAAGAAATCTACACAATGGCAGAGAAATGTTTTTATTTAAATGCTGGGACATTGCATGCAACCATGCTCCTGTTTAACTAATTTGGATTAGCAGAAGCAACGTTTCCTTCAGCTTGGGCCATGTGTTCTGGTTAAATCTGAGTTGAAAAACTATTAGTAGAAACATCACTATTAATTACTCAATAGCTGTTGAATTTAGCTCTGGTATGCTATGAAATTAACAACTGAGAAATGTGAAATGTTCAAAGCAAAAGTGGATAGAATCAGGTGCAAGTGATTCTGTTCCAGTGGAGGGTCACAAGCAATGCGTTTGCACTGTGCAAAATTTGCACAAATCAAGTCAGATGGAGAGTGAAACAGAACAGTAGCAATGCTAAGCACACCCTTGTCACTGTCACCAAACCCAAAGTTCCACCCTCTCAACTGACAGAATACTGTAATTGTGAAACCAGTATCTTATTTATTAAACAAGACCCAGAATGTATTTTCTGTCTTCCACGAGGACAAATGCAATTGGAAGAAGAGCCATTTTCTGGCATCAGTAGAACTGGCTTCTAAGAGATAGAAAGGGTCTTCTTTACTCTGCCCAGAAAAGCAGAAGAGCTTCAAAGCAATTGGAGGTCTAAATAAAAAGGCAGTACTTCTTCTTCCAATGAGTAGTAAAGGTCTATGAATAAAAAATCTGTTTCTAAAAGCTTTCAGTGTCAGTACTCATGCAGATTGGATAACCCAGTTCGTTTAAGGATGTTTATCCCTGTCTTCCTCTTTTTCATTAGTGATGTACTTGAACTATGGCCCCTTTAGCTCTTATGCACCAGCATATGATTCCACATTTGCAAATATCAGCAAGGATGATTCAGATTTGATCTACTCCACTTACAGAGAAGATTCTAATCAAGGAGGTTTTAAGTAAGTATTGAACAAATGAACAAGACTGCCTTTGGTTTAGAGACTGATTGCTCACCTAAAGTGGAAGCTACATTCACATTTTGGAAAACAGTACTTTCCTGTTACTAGCATAGCAATATTAAAGGAGAAAACACTTGGGTTTTTCTATGTATTTTTAAATTAATGGCTATTGAGAATGGTTGCAGTGATAAGATTTCACCCAAGTGCAGACTTTAATATCGTATTGAAACAACATGAAATCCAAAGATTTAAACTAGTCTGTATGTGTTTAGACTTGTTAAATATTAGCTAAGTTTATCCAGGGTACATTGTGGATTTTTGTTTGTTTTGTTTTGTTTTTGACAAGAATTCTAAAAGTAGCCTTGGATGCCCTACTCAATACTTCTTTCTTACAGACCTCATCCCATTTTTTACCCATCACCTTCCTCTGATGACATGTAAGAGGAAGATGGAACAAAGATGGTTATGTAGGACACAGATGAACTGGGAGTGCCCTAATTTAATATAGAGCAGCCTTCTCCAGCCTGATTCCCTCCAGTTGATTTGGACTACAGCCTCAGCCATCATGGTCAGTGGTGAGCAATGAATGGGATCTGTAGTCCTCTGAAAGGAACACAGGTTTGGAAAGACTGGCATAAAACATAAATGAAAAGCAGATACAAAGAATAAAGCTGAATGCTCCTGGCACTAAAGTACTGGGTTAAGAGTTGATGACACAGTTTAATCAGCTGACCAAATCCAATGTTATTTTCCTGAGGTCTGAGTCACCACCTGGTTGCCTGGAGGGCCAAAAGCAGCCAAATAACCTGTGAAAAGCAAGCCTGTTGTCTCCCTTCTCTCCCCCCCCCCCTTGCTAGCCATTAGATGGTTTATTGTAAATCAGTTGGCATGTAATTTTGTTCCTTTGATCTTTAGCATTAATGAGTTTTTGGCAAAGTCTCAGGAGTACCCATATGTAATGGCTGACAGCTTGCTGGATGTCTTGACTCAAGGAGGGCATTCACGTTCACTCAGAGAATTAGAGATGGTGAGACTATTTTCCTTTGTTCATTACTGTTTTGTTAGGCATCTGAAAACCCATGTGTTCCCCCAGGAGGTCACTGCACAGCCTTGGGCATACAATCATAATAGCCTTGCTTTTTTGCAGTAAATGATTATATAATGCACAGTAGGATATGAAAAACCATCAAGGGATTAATGTTTTTGAACTATCATAAGGTATATATTGGGGAAAGTAGGACCACACTTAAAAGTGATATTTTGCACCTTTTACACAGAAACTTTCTATAGTTAATTGACTTTAATTGGTTCTAGCTACTTTAACTATTGAAGAAGCCAATAATAAGCACCATTTTCTCTAGAGTAGGAAGAAACCTTACCTTCTCTTTACAGAGAGACAGAGGGAGCAGCCTTCGCCATCTCCCTTAAATACTCTGGCAGAAACTATACCCTCCCAGGATGTTATAGTATCTTAGCCTGTCACTTTAGGGAAAAACTTCAGAAATATGAAAAATTATGTACATTTTATATTTAAAATAAACCCTTGGCTGGTTTCTGCTGGAACTCCAGGTGAAGCTTTCACTGAGAGATTTATTCCCTGCAGTGAGGATTAATTAACTCACTGGATATTCTGTATTTTTCATATAAACTGAGGCTGCAATCTAGTTCACATGCTACTCAAATCCCACTGAGGACTGAGTGAAGCTGGATTTTTACTTGAGGTGATATGGGAAACCGCAAAATTGTTATATTTTTCTGCACCATTTAGGCACTATGGAAAGCCCACACTGACAGGGAAGATTTGAGCAACCTAAGACCTTAATATTGACTTTCTTGAATTATATGAAGGATCAAATAATTTTTTTATTTTGATATATCATAATCTTTTTCATTCATTTTCCAGTTACAGCCAGCAGAAGAAACTGAAAGCCCACGTGCAAGGGCTGATACGTCCAAGGACGTAGAGGTAATATACATGTAAAATGTATTGAATTTTTAGACAGTGCAAGGGTTAGAAGCCAAACTGTAACAATGGTGGGTTACATACTGCCAGGTAGCGGTGCTCTCCTGCCGCCGCTGCTTGCAGCATCCGGGAGCTGCAGCTGCCACACCGCGGGGCTCCTGGACTCGCGCTCCTTCCGGGGCCAGAGAAAAGGCGCACTATGCGCCGCGGCGCGGCCTCAATACATCACAACTGCGCCACCTCGTGTGGAGGCAGCGCGGTTGTGATGTAATCATGGCAGTGGCCGTGTGGAATGGCCGCCGCCATTTTGTGCACGCTCCGTGCATACTAGGTTTCGGGGGGGTGCGGAAGCACCGCCCCTTCCTAACCTTAGTATGCGCAGAGTGCGTACTTTCTGGTGGTTTATAACCCGCCAATGATGTGTTTCAATAGGCCATATGTACCAAATCTTACATACATATAAAAGGAACAGTTACCTTCTTGTTATACAGCATTAGAAATTAACAGGTAGCTCTTTTAACCTTCCCATTGTGGGGCAGAAAAAAAATCAGTTTGTAATAAAAACAAGTTGTCTTCTTCAACAATATACCAGTCAGTTGTTCTGAATGTTATGGTGTTAGTGCTGGTGTTCATCTTTACATGAATGTTGTAGGCCTGAGGGCAGGGAATCACCAGTTCAACAATTCTTAAGCTGCTCTGGCAGAAGCGCAGGGTATAAACGCTCTAAATAAATAATAGATAAATAAATGTTGCATTTGTTCAGAGAGAAAAACTTGCTTTAGTAAAAACAAGGGGAGCAGGGATGAACTTCTGTAAGATGGACCAGTTATTGGGCCATATTCAGATTTTACTTGCATTGACAAGCATTTCTGAGCGCAAACATGTCAACAGTTTGTATTGTAAAATGAACTAAACGACTGTTTAGTAAGTGAAGACTTCATAGTCTCAAAGATCATACTGTCTTGCAGGATATGGGCACAATCACTCCTGTGAGAAATAGGAAGCAGGAGACTCCTGAGCATTCCAATTCATAGCACAAGGAGTGGGGTGGGATTCTGGAGTATGGTCTTTAAGCTCTCCCTTGTTGTTGTCAGCATGTGCTAAGGGTCATAGTCCAAACATTAGATCAGTTTACGTAATATGGGGATATTTGCTTAGTTTTAGATATCTACACTCTAAATATATATTTTAATAATAATAATAATAATAGGTTTTATTTATATACCGCCCAATCACTGGGAATCCGAGCGGTTTACAATAGAGGGGATAACAGACAGTTCCCTGCCCACAGGCTTACAATCTAAAAGACACGACACAAAAGGAGAAGGGAATGGTGAGGGGGGGAGGGAATCAGGTCCAGCATTATTCTCTCCCTCTGAGGCCTGGACCAAGGCAGATGGACCGGAGGGAGGGCTCTTCTTCTTCAGGCTAGCCCCTGATGGAACTGGGCCAGTCTACTCTCTCCCTCAGAGGCCGAAAGATGACAGGGAGGGAGGAGCCTCCTTCTTCAGGCTAGCCCCTGATGGTACTGGGCCAGCCTACTCTCTCCCTCAGAGGCCAAAAGATGACAGTTGGGGAGGGAGGAGCCTCCTTCTTCAGGCTAGCCCCTGATGGTACTGGGCCAGCCTACTCTCTCCCTCAGAGGCCAAAAGATGACAGTTAGGGAGGGAGGAGCCTCTGTCTTCAGGCCAGCCCCTGATGGTACTGGGCCAGCCTTCTCTCTCCCTCAGAGGCCGAAAGATGACAGTTGGGGAGGGAGGAGCCTCCTTCTTCAGGCTAGCCCCTGATGGTACTGGGCCAGCCTACTCTCTCCCTCAAAGGCCAAAAGATGACAGTTATTTATTTAACATATATACTGCCTTTCTTCCAAAATAGGACTCTCTCAAAAGCAGGGTTTGGCAATTCTAGTAGGTCCAGGAATCATTTTTCTGTCCCTGGGACTCTCCAGGGCACATGGACTGTCAAAGACATTAAAAGGGGGTAGGGATGGTAAAACAGAAGTCAACTTCTTTTGAAAACCACCTTTTAAAAAATATTACACTCTACAGACTGTGTAACAGTAATCTGTTTGAAAGGTGAATTGCCAATCCTGGAGGCTTCCAGGAGGCAGTTTACTCTTTTTTACCTGAAAAATTGTGATCCTGGAAGAGTTGTTGGGAGCTGCAGAAACAGGCTTGATGGCCAGATGCATTTCCAGAGCATTATTTTGCTCACCCTATATCGACTACAGTGCTTTAAGATATCTATAATATTTGTATTTCCCTTAATCAGAAAGAAAAGAGTTGCCAGCAATTCCCTGCTTGATTTTGTTATTTTATACATATTACTCTTGCTCATTTTTGAGAGCATGCATTTGCTGCCATCTACAGATTGTGGAAGCTGATCCTGCCAAGTTTGACTCCTCTCTCAGTAAAGAGAGGCTTACAGCCCTGAGAGCAGTAACCAATTTTGGGATGCCTGTGGAGGAGTTTGACTCGGAAGGTGAGTTAACAGTTCAGCTGTTAATTTGGACAGTTTTTAGTATGCTCCATCCAAGCTAACATCTTCCTGCAACTTTATTTTATTTAACAGAAGCTGAAATCTTCCAACGAAAACTTGATGAAACCACAAAATTGCTTAGGGACCTTCAGGATGCTCAGAATGAACGTCTGAGTACAAAACCGCCTCCTAATATGATTTGTCTCTTGGGCCCATCTTATAAGGAGATGCATTTGGGTAAGTATGGTTCCCATGGTACACAAAGACTGCATTCCTCTATCTGCTTACCATGGAGTAAACTACATTAATCTCCATGCACCTTGCTTCTGAGCAGATATATAGAGACTGTGCTGTAAATCTTTTAAAGTTTGGGGAGGGGGGGACAGCAAAGCAATTCTGTATGTTCATCTCTTCTTAAGAACTATGCTAGCAATGGTTTTTTAAAAAAATCAGTGCTTTGTAATATGACTATAGTCCTTTGAAAAGTTGGATGTGTGTATTTATTTAAAGCATTTTGACTGAGAAGATATGACAAACTGTTGCTGGTCATTGACCCTAACAATTAAAGCAAAATGAATAAGGGGATGAGGAAGAAAAAGCAAGTGGGTTTCAGCTGGATTTCTTCCTATGCCATTACCCTCCGCTGGTGATGGACACAGGTGATGGTGGCGTCTTCAATAAGTGAGCAGAGGAACTGGGGTAACCATACCCTCTGAATATGGTTGGATTGTCTTGTATTATATCCATATGTTCATACTGCATGGGCAATTTACACAGAGTTCAAATAAGCAAAGTTATAGAATTACTTCAGTGTATTATTGCAACCTTTTCAGCTGAGAGAGTGACCAGTAATCTAAAAGAGCTTGCGCAACAAGTGGCTCCAGGTGATATTGTGAGCACATACGGAATCCGTAAAGCAATGGGGATTTCCATCCCTTCATCAGACAACACAGACAGCTTTGTTGACTTAACAGAAGGTGAGTAAGCTCACTGAATTTCAGTAGGTGCCCTTGTTTGTTTGTCCAGATGAACAGCTTGCTACTAGGAATTATTCTCATAGCCTGGCATCTAAATCTACTTTAACAGATGAAACTTAAACATGGTAATTGCTCATTATAATAATAAAACAATTTCAGATTCTGAGTTTAGTGCCTCCATGTGTTTGCTGTTCCTCAAAGGAGGACTGCTCATTCATTCTGATGTATTTTTCCAGTTGTGAAACTAGGAGATTTAATGTAGGTTACGCAGCATTTAGCATCTATGCAGTTGTGTACACTTAATTGTACAACAGTCAGTTAGCTCCCTACTTGTCAAGTCAAAAGTGAGAGGATCATGTGTGTGCTTGCAGAGTGATTGGGCTGCACCAGGGGTAGCACTTAGGCAGCCTGTGAGAAAGCACAACTACATATGTAAAGATTTTACACTAGGCTGTTGCCCCAACAGGATTCTCAACAAAGGCTGCAATTCTTGCTGAGATCCTGCATTGAAAGCTGTATGTCTGGCCCCTATATATGCTACCTCCTAAAAACTCACCTTGTAAGCAATACACACACACCTTGCAAACATAGCCATTACTGTGTCATTGAGTTGAATCCACACTGCAGAAATAATCCAGTTTGACCCCACTTTAACTGTTTTGGCTCAGTCCTGTGCCAAACTGTAGTTTGTTGTGGCACCATCAAAGGAAGGCTAAATGTATCACAAAACACAAAATTCGAGAGCACTGAGCCATGGAAATTATTATTTTTGCTGTGTGGATGCACCCATTGAAGGGCAAGGGGATCAGCCGAGACATGTCCACCTATTTTCCTGGAGCTGGACACACTACAAAAGGCCTTGAAAGGTTCTTGCAGAAAGCTTGCTTAAAAGAAAGTGGTTTAGTCACTTCATTGTCAGCAACAGCCAAAAAAGTAGGTTACAACAGCATTGCATTGGATTTATGTTATCGTGCTGGCCAATTGGCCGTAATAAAGTATTTAAAGTATTTAAGGATTTATGTTATCATAACTTGCTACTAGGATTGTTGTGTACACCTTCAAGTTATTTCTGACTTAGGGTCAGAACTTAAGGCAAATCTATCATGGAGATTTGTTCAGAGAGGGGTTGCCTTTGCCTTCCTCTGAGGCTGAGAGAATGTGACTTGCCCAAGATCACCCAAGGGATTTTCATATCCATGTTGGGATTCAAACTCTGGTCTCCAGAATCATAGTCCAATGCTCAAACCAGTACACAACACTTCCTCTTGCTAATGCCCCATAGCCATTTATCTGAGTGTAACTCTCATTTAACTAAGCCTGGCTTACTTGTGAATATACTAATAAATGTTTGCATTGTGAATTTATGACATTCTCATATATTTACACATTTTCTTAGCTATAACAAATGAAATAATGCATTTTAAAAACTTTTTTCCCCCTCAGATGTGGCAGAATCTCCAAAAGCTACCATTCTCATTGAGAATGAATGTGAACCAGTTGCTACATAATGCTACTCATCGTTTTAAGGGTGGGTTTTTGTTTTGATTTATTTTTGCCCCAATTAATGCATGCTTGGGCATTTTTTGTATATTTAACATGTTAGGAGTGTCTGTAGAATTTTTCAATTCTTAATAAAATCTTTAAAATGAGACTTAGTGTTGTTTTAATGTAATAATACAACACAGAGATCTTTGAGCAGTGAATTGCTTGTGTGAGGCAGTAAAGGCAGGGCTGTGCTAGTCTTCCACAGCACTGTTTACATGCTGGAGTGAAATGGTCTTAAGCGGAGAGACTAGTAAACTTTATTTGGGATAAGCTTTTGTGAACTACAATCCATTAAAATATGCATCAAATAAAAGTTGTTAATTTTTTAAAGTTCCACTAGATTCTTGATGCATGTTCAGCCCCCAGAAATCATTGCAAGCTTCTGGAATAAGCATGGTTCTAAAAGGTACTTGGCTTCTTCATGTACAGCTTAAGAGCAATGCTTCCCTCTCATTCCTGGAAGGTAAGGCAGGGTTTGTGAACATAGTCCCATTCTACCCTTCAAATGAAGAACACCAAATCAACTTCCCACATCTTAAAATTCACATAAGTCATATCTTTATATTATGTGTTGCCATCATTGTCTAGGGCGTGTTAAGATTGACTTTAATGATGGTCACTAATTTTTTAAAAAGTCATATTTGAAAGTTAATCTATAATTAATATGCCAGAAATGGCAGATGCTTCAGTTTCAAAGTGAACTAATATTTCACCCATTCCACTGGAAACCAAGGTGGGTAGTGATATCCCTAGGCTTGGGTGAACAGCAACTTCTAGGATACTCTGAAAGTAAACACACACTTATAACTACACTTGTCCCTCCATATTCGCTAGGGTTAGGGGCACAAGACCCCCATGAATATGGAAAAACCACAAATAACAAAAACACCATGTTTTTACCTGAGACACCTCTCTAGGAATCTCTAGGTCCACCAGTGCAACTCTGTGGTCAACAGACATTGACCATAGAATTGCACTGGAGGAGCTACAAATGCCTAGTAAAGTATTCTCTCTAGGAATCTCTAGGTCTTTCAGTGCAACTTTTAGTTGAAGTTGACCATAGAGTCAAATATCCGCAAATATCAAAGCCGCAAATATGGAGGGATGAGTGTATATTTTACTAGGAAGGAGAGTAAAATTTAGATCCTTACCTATCATAGCAAACTATCTCAGCTTGTTAATAGCAGTTAACCGTCTAATTAAAAGATTGTATGTACAGCGCTGTGTAAATTTACAGCGCTTCATAAATAAAGGTTAATAATAATAATAATAATTAAAGCAGGGATCAGATAATATGCTTTCATTGTCCAGAGGTTTCATATTAACAGCTAGAGTGAACTGTGTAATGTCATTAGAAGTTTTCTTTTTCTTCCATTGGCTGCAATTCTATATATCATGGTCCATGTTGTGTAGCTTTCTCCATAGTTAGTTTAGAGCTGCTATGCAACCCTCCTAATAAATGGTAAACATTCATATCAGGGCACCAGTAGGAGTGTCTTAAGGCACACTGAACTCTGCTGATGTGCACTGACAACTGTTGTGCGTCAGTCACTTTGCTGGCTTCCCCATGTAGTAATGTCACAGCAGCCCCTAACTATGGATATTGTGAATCTGCTCGATTCTATTTCCAACAGACATAAGTCCCATACTGGATTGGCAGCCTTATTTTGCTTAATAAGGTTCCTTGAATGAGTTTTAAGTAATATAAAATGATCAAGCATCAGAAATATCCTAAATATCTTATCCATCATACTCAAGTTAATAAGGAAGCAGTTAGCTTAGACAAACTACCAGAAAGTCCATAATGTGAACCGAAACAATATTTAAAATTAGTCCTTTAATTTCATACTTTTAGGTTTCTGTTGTTTGTATACCACTGGATAACTGTTACTAAACATAACAAATAGTTACTAAGTGTTAGACCAGATGAATCCATTCAACTAGACCATTCTAACTTCTATATTTTATTTTAAAAAACATGTAACAAATGCACAATAAAATAAGAATGGAAAGCAAAATATATTCCAATTCATATAAACTTGCAGACATAACAAAAGGGACAACCACAAATATTTTATTTTAATACTATCCAAGTCTAGTCTGTCTTCTAGTTTCTAGTGTGACCTATACTATTGTGTCAAGACTTTGCAAAAGTCCTAAGTTGACAGTAAGACCTCCCTAGAAAAGATTTGTTCCTGTCATGAAACGAAACGTAGGCATTTCTGCCTCTGGGCACATTAATTACATAGTAATTATAACAAAACACAACAGGAATGCATCCAAGGCAAAGCATATTGAAAAAAACTTTGCAATCACACTCCAATCTGAAAAACCTTTTTAAAAAGGCTACTTATTGCAGCCCTCAAATGTGGAAAAATGCTTGTAACCAATTCCATCAACTTCAGATGGATTTCAGTAAAGTTACTCCAGAGCAGGTGATTTGTGAAGTCTAGTACTGCTCCGTTAGGTTCACATACATTTATTTACTAAAAAGCATTCTGCAAAGTCATATGCAAACAGTAGCGGAAACAACATTTCAAACATGTTTCAGTATAGAGTGCTTCAGTGTAAGGTAAATTAGTTCTTTCCCTTAGGTCCTATGATATGCCCAATAAAAATTAATTCTGTTAGTCAGCATGAATCATCAGTGGTCAAGAGAAAAGTCTTCTGTTGCAATCCTGTACACATTTGCATGAGAGTAAGTCCCATTATTCCAGCAAGACCTGCTTCTGAGAAAAGCACATCTTTTGGAGGGCCTTTTAAAAGATACAATCGGCCCTCCATAAAGGACATAATTTCACTATGCCATTGTATTTAATGAGATTTGAACATCCGTGGATTTTGGTATCCCTGGGGGCCCCTAGAACCAAACCCCAGCAAATATGAAGAGCCCACTGTGTTGTTATTGGTGCTGACCATACTGTAAACAATTTGGAACTTTTTCTCACCTAACACTTGGTTTGTTTCTGCTTCCCTTCTGATAAAACTGCCAGAGAGAAATAGCTGGCCTATGCTCCTGTCTCTAAGATTAACTCACTGCAAATATACTGAGTATTTTTCAAGAAATGATGAGCTGCTAATACTATTCTGAAAAACCAAAAAATAATCCTTCAATGTGGAGTGCTATAAGAACTGAAAAGCAATTGCTTCTGCATGTACAAAAGGATGCACAAACAGATCACTATCTTCTGCTTACAATTCACTCTTAGCCCAAACACTAGAATGATTTGTAAAATAAATACCTTCTGCATTTGTTGTTAATTGCTGTCAAATCAGCTTTCACTTAGGATGATCCTATAAACAAGAGACCTACAAACACACCTGTCATCAGCTCTACTCAGGTTCTGCAAATCCAAGGCTGTGGCTTCCTTGATTTGAGTCCATCCATCTGTAATGTGTTCTTCCTCTTTTCCTACTACTCTCCACTTTACCTAGCATTATCATCTTTACTAAATCCAAACCCATAAAATTATGCTAGTGAAGAAGAATGCATAGATCTCTAAATACCTATCAGTTCTCACACTGCCTATACTAGCCAGGACTGATATATGTAATGCCATATGTTCCAGACTTTTGACAGAAGCAGACTTAAGTGAACAAGACATGCAAATATCTATACTTTTAAAAGAGTCACATTGGTTAGGGATTTAACTCTTCTCTCCACCTCATGCAGACATCTTTCTCAGTCGTTTTACAGAAACCAGTCACAAACAAGTAGACTGTATTTATCCTTAATTCTGTTAATCAGTTTCATTACTATGCATATATTCCATATATTGGCAGAGGCTCATACTCAATTTCCACTGAACACTTTGAAAAAGGAAGAAGTTAAAACCTACTTTAAAACTAGAAGTAAGTCTTATTGGAGTGAACCAGAAAACTATGGAGTATCTGAGTTATGAAATATGAGGCATACAGATTATCAAAATCTTGATTATCAAAATTGTTATGCCTAAAAGCCTTACCATCCAAAATCAAGACTGGTTGAACAAAAATATTATACTGGGTCTTTTTATCATTAACCTAACAAGAAACAAATGGTGGCCAGTGATTAAATCCAACACTAACATTTCTCCTTAACTCTGGTTAATGGTTTGGGAGGGAAGTTTTCTCTCACCAGATAAAAGTTTGCACAATACACTGGTACCTCGGGATACGAAATACCCAGGTTACGAAATTTCCGGGATACGAAAAAATCCCATTGGAAATCATTGTTCGGGGTTACGAATGTTTTTCGGGTTACGAAAAAAATTTTTGGTGCTTTTCGGCGCTTTTTCGCACAAAACGCGGCTTTTCCCCATTAGCGCCTATGGCAATTCGGGTTACGAAGGCTTTTCGGGTTACGAAAGCGGCCGCGGAACGAATTAATTTCTTAACCCGAGGGAGCAGTGTATCAGTAACCAAAGCTTGGGAGATGTGCTTCAGCTTTTCAAAATGGAGAAAGCCCCATCTAAAATCTAGGTACCCAAAATTGGTATAAACTAGGAAGAGGATATGGTCTTCCAAGGAAGCTCAGAGGACCAGATTTAGCCCATGGGCCTGAGATTCCTCACTTTTGCTTTAGAGAATAAGAAAAACAAGAGCAATATTTGCTCCAGAAAATGAACAATCTAGATTTTGACACTGTGTGACAATGGTAAAAGAACACTAGAAACAGCATAAACACTTGTTGGTGCAACTGGGCCAAAACATTTTGGGATCCTACATCACCCCGTTCTTTACCTTTTATGGAGAAAGAAGATACTTCCATTCCCAAAGAGTAGCTATAGCAGCCGGCAATTTATATAAAAGGTTGCCCAACAAAACATTGCCTTGGAAAAGAATCTGAACTTACACATACACAATGCCAATATTCACACACTGCTGGGCATAATAAATGGCTGCTGAAGTGAAAGGGCACTTTGTGAAGAGCAAATGCATTATACAGCATAAAGAAGGAAACAAGGAAAAGCTATCCATGTGTTGCCACTCAAACTGGAAGCATATTTAAGAACCAATCACAAATGCTCTGGAGCCCAGGTTAGAAACCTCCAAAAATTAAAACATGTATCAACTGGAGATGTTCTATCCTTGCACCATTTCTATAAGCAGTGCCAGAAAATTGACAGGTAGAGCAAGATAAAAGATTGAGCATTAATAGCACAGAAGGATGGCAAGGGAGGGCATTTTTGTGGACTGGAATTCTGGGTTGTAAAAAATACTGGCAGTGCAATGCTTCTGGTACTAAAAATGGATTCTAGGCAGAACTCCAGCACAAAGTTAAGGGATGGACAAGAGCTCATTGGCAGAGCACCCACATCTTGTAGGCAGAAAGTCCCAAATTCCATCTCCAGTTATATATAAAAAATCTTTCTGGCTGCAGAGTTCCAGTCCTGCTTTGCCCTTAAGATAAAGTATATAGTCAATATAGTCTGTGACAAGTGCAATACTGTTACTAGATCTGACGAAGGATGAGGCAGTAGAACATTCCAACAAGGCATTCGGTTCAAATGTGGAATCACGAAAGACAAGCACAAAAAGGCATTCCTTGTGTCCCACACCCCTGTGGCAGAGATCGTTCACAAAGTCTTGGAAACAGGGATGACAACAGCTGTAAACATTATTTCAAGAACCTTCTGTGCTTCTTCCTCTAACTGCAAAGCAGTTCAGGTAATTGACAAACCTTTGGAACAAGCTCCTTTACATAAGGAGGCAAAGTCTTCAGGCTTCACAGAAGGGAAGCTGCTCTTGTTTTTTTAAACAACAACAAACCGAACAAGACTTCTCAGAAAGCTGTTTGTTCAGATCAAAGTGCTTGGGATTTGGCTGTATCAGTGCACACGAAGTAGGTCATCAGTTCTCCCTTCCCCTTGACATTAATAAGTCCTCGGCATTCACAGGCGTACCCCAAGCTCTCTAGTATTTTGCATGTCTCTTCTGTAACCTGTAGTAAGAAACACAAAAAGCTAGGAGGATATAGAAGATATTTGGAATAAGTGTTTTATTTTATCAGTGCGATATCCTGCCACTCAACTACAGTGCTTGAAACGGCTCTTCAGGTAAAATAATTTCCAAACATGATAAAATCTACTATAACTTGCATGCACACAGGCAATAAAACACTACACCAAAGATGCGTGTTAACAGTTTCCCCGTCATTCAGTCAACTCCACTATACAAAACTCCTCCTCTCTCCTCTTGGACAGTGAAATATTTGTAGCCCTCTACAGAGACAGTAATAACGGAATATCTATTTCCAGGCAATAGGCTGCCTTAACTGGCTGCAGCTACAGGGAGTTAGATGCGATGAAAAGCAATGGGTACAGCCACTGTAGTGTAAGGTGGGCTTAAGGCTGAAGGGGGTGAGCATTGGTCTCTACTGGAGCCGGGTGCCCTCAACAGATCCTCTTCTTGGCTACTATCACCATGCCTTTTCACTTACCATCACCACCCTGGCCCAAATGATGCTGCTAAGGGAGGAGAAGGCAAGTGGATGATACTGCTACTCCTTGTTGCTAACTACAGAATGTGAAGCAGTAAGTAAAGAGGAAGCAACAGCAAGGAGGATGGGAGTAGAGGGCTCTGCTTAGGTGTAGCCATTGGCAGGTGGGTGATACTGAATGCTGAACCCCTCATGCCAGCCCCAGTGGGACAATGGATTTTAATAAGTGTCTTTAAAAAATAAGGACTCTTACTATTGCAAAGGAATAAATATACTTCAAAGAAAGCAAAAGAAGTGATAACAGAACTGTGTGTTCACTGGTTTGTATTAGGTTGCCCTGTACATCCTTCTGAATTGACAAAGAAATCCTTTCAACTAAAAGCCTGTTCACCTCTAGTTAAAAACAGCTGTAAGCCATCTTATAAAGATAGGTGAGGGAGCTGACAGAGGAGTTCTGCAAATAAAAGATTGACAACAAAGAAAGCCCTTCATCTGACAACTCCGAGTGCACCTCAGGACAACAGCTGACCCCATAAAAGGAGCTCCAAAGAATACTTTAAAGAGGGCAAGCACCCTTCTCTACGTTAGTATTACCCACAACTATGGTTCATGGGTTGATGCTAGTCCACAAGTTATCAGCTGCCAGTCCTGGCAAGTTTCCAAGAAAGAAAGAAACAACTTAGAACAACTGGGCACCAGTATGATATTGTTGGTCCCTGGCACACTGGAGGGAAATGCCAGTCACCTACATGAGATACCTTGAGATGCACTGCTCTGCATCACCACTGCTCAGGTTTCTTTCTAGAGGGGACAATTCAGAACCTCACTTTTATATTACCTGGATTTTCCCAAGTTCTCCAGTACTCTCCATTCTGCTGGCAACGTTGACAGTGTTCCCCCAGATGTCATACTGGGGTTTACGAGCCCCAATCACACCAGCTACCACAGGCCCATGGTTTATACCTGCATGAAGAAGAAAGCTTAAGTCTTGGCTTCCAAGTTTTGTTTTGCATGTTACAAAGGTTGGAAGGTGTAAAACAGAAGAGCTCATCCACTTAGCTCTGAGCCTACCCATCTATTTTCTGGTCTACCTGCTTCATTATTATGTTGTCATCTTTCTGCTTCCCTAAATCCCAGAGGAATTCGGGCTTTTGGTTTAGGAGACAAGTTGTTATTAAATCACTTTCATCTACCATCATATTTTATCAAGATATAATAACAATGCAGATTCCCTGCTTACCTTTACATGGTGGGGAGCAGCAGAGACATATGGAGCTATTTTTCTTTAGCGGGACCCACAGCAATAATGTCTTCCTCTGGGATCTTCCTAGGATTTCCCAGGAGGTCCATGGATGCTTGTCATAGGAAAATAGCAGAAAGTAGCTGAATGTGTCTCTGTTGCTCCCTCTGTGGAAAAGGGAACCTTGGGAGAAGTACCACACTGAAAATGTGGGTTTGTGGGGAGTACACCAAGAGACATGTTGTAGGTACACACTGGAGATATATCTCATCATGGCAGGATCAGCCATTGTTTAAAACTGTTTAGGGCACTATGCCATAAAATGTCTCCCTGGCAGGGTTAGCTCTGGATAAATTCTGCAAAGAAAATGAGGTTTTAAGGTATCCAAAATGTTCCATCTGGTGGGATGAAAGTTAATTTTGCAAAAAATGTGGCTCTAGGATAACTAAAATGTTCCATCTGGTGGGTTGAGGGTTTTCAAAAAAAGCCTTTCTTTGACTCCAGTAGCAGTTTATTTACAGAGTGTCATTCTGTGAGTAGGAAGGCAAGGCAGAGACGCTGGGGGACTGAATGGAGATGCCCAGTGGTTTTGGTCCTACAGTCTTCATCTTACATTCTTTGGCTACCTTTTTTCAACAACAACTCCTTGAAATTTAGCTAATGAACAGATAAACAAACCAATAGACTAAAGTCACCCAAACCCATGGCAAAAACAGTTACAGAGCCAGTTTTCTCTGTAGGATGTAGTGATGCAAAAAGGGCACTTGTGGGTCCAAATATACAAGAAATACAACAGCACCCTTAAACTTCAAGTTTTTTTTAATATATGAACCATTTCATCACACACAAGATATCCTATGTTAGTGTCTGTTTTTATTACCCTCAATTTTGTAGGCCTGTGTAACTCATATTTAAAATACCTGGGCATAAAGAACTGAAAGAAACCAAGTTGATGAAGACAAACCAGCTTTGCTTCTGCCCAGCCCTTGAGCTTACAGGCCATAGGTAAAGGAAATCAACTTACCAACTCGGAGGCGGAAACTGTTGAATGAATGCCTGTTGATGCCATCAAGTTTTGTCATCAAGGCCATTGCAAACTCCACCATGATGCCAATTTGAGCATGCTGCCTTTCTTGATCCTAAACAACACGGAAGAGGAGTGTTAAGAGAACCATTTCCCTAAGGCACTAAAGAACTACAGGAAAAGACAGCAGAAATCAAGACTCTAGTTAAGTAGCAAAATAATTCTCCCACAACCATACACAAATTCGAATGACTTGGCATTATGACAGGTGACTTACCAGATTATTCTCTTGGCCTGGTGTAACACACAGCCCAGAAGCTGCCATGTATGTACTCCCAATAGTTTTAATTTTTTCAACACCACTGAATTTAGGTTTCAGCAGCAGCTGTTTGAAAAAGGGAACAAAATAATATTCACGCCTTGTTGATTCTCTGTGTCTTTACTATCATATCAGAGGCTAGGTTTTCCAGTAGAACAAGCTAGAACAGTAGATATCCAATAGAGCTGACTTTCCCACTGCATTTCATACTGCATACAGCTATTCAAGTACAAAACACAGGGGAAATGTTATAAGATTTGATCCATGCTACTGTGTCCTTATCATTTTTTCCGTATATATCCATGCACAACTCTTGATCTGGCATGTTTTGACTTTGGAAGGCAACAATTTCATGAGACAGTTGTAGAATCAAATACAATATATATCAACTTGTTAGCATGCACAAATAAAGCTAAGGTCTTTGTGGTTTGCTTTATTTGGCCTTGTGATATAAAATATACCTAAGCAGTTAGGCTTAGGTACATAAGGTAAAATATACATAAGCAGCTGTTACAAGGTGTGTTTTACCTTTACCTTTTTATGTAATAAAACTACAATTCTTACACAAAAAGTAAAATTATCTCTTATAACATCGTCAACATAATATAGTTTAGTTATACCCCCATTTATTGCAAAATGAATTAACTATAAGTAATGCATTTACAACTAGTTGTTTTCAGGCTTCTCACTTCTTTCAGCATCTGATCTCCATCCATTTTCCCTATGTTCCCTTTTAAAAGAACATCTCTGGCTGATGAAATAACATATGTTTCAAAAGCTTGTACAAATACATTTTGTGCCTCTCTGGCTGCTCTAAAAAAGGTAATAACACAATATGGATTTTGGAAGCCGTCTTACAATAAACTCTGCTATGCCTGCAGAGTTTGTATGATATAAGAAGAGCTGTCTTCACTGGAGGAAGATAGGTTAACACTTATTTTGAGATTCAAAGGGCAAAGCCTTCCATAATCCCAACATCAAACCAAAGCAGGCTAGGAAATACCTCATCAAAATCCGCAATGATTTCATTGAGAAGCCGAAGGCACTCCAAACCTTCTTTGTTGACATCGCATTCTGTGTAGAAGACCTTGAAGTCAGGTACTGATGCAAACATGACACACACACAGTCATAGGACTGATGGTACCAATCCTGCAGAAAATACAGTAAGACTTTCATAATATCACTGCTCACAACCATTGCTTTTGCTTTAACACAACAGACCCATGCAATTCAAAGGATACTGATACATCCTAAGAGGCTGTTCCTTCAGAGCAATTTCTTCAATAGGACATGTCTAGTAAATCTCTAATATTGCCCTGCACATGATGGTATCTTAGCTATACAAGGGAGACCTGCAACAAAAAATTGTAGTGTAGCGTGTTCCTATTCAGAATTTCAGCCAGTCAACCATAACTTTTCCAAATATATTCCCTTTCAATCTTCCACTCTCCCTTGTTTTAGCTTTCCCTATGCCAGTGTGGCATAGTGATTTGAGTATTAGACTAATTCTCTGGAGACCAGGGTTCGATTCCCATCTTGGCCACCTTGGGCAAGTCACATGCTCTCAGCCTCAAGAGAAGGCAATGAGAAACCACCTCTGAACAAATCTTGCCAAGTAAATCCCATAATAGGTTCCCCTTAGGATCACCATAAAGGTACACAAGACACACAAGTACACTTTGTTAGATGCTTTGTGTGATTCCTTTCAGGGAGTGGAAAAGCAGGATATAAATGCTTGTAATAAAAGTATATCCCAGCCATTCGAATTTACAACATCCCACTGAAGTAGGCCATGGACATCCTAATTTTCCAGAAAAAGTACATAACAACAATACCCAAAAGAGAATATTCTGTGCTCAGCCTTCATTGGCCTCCCTTGGGATGGCCTTTGGGTAATTCTGCAAACTTTAGCATTCCCACAAGCCTGCCCACATTTCCCTCTTGTGTATGGATGGTTCCATTTCATCTACATGTGTAGCCACATTCAATGTATGAGTTTGCTATTAATATTTAGGATACTAGTACTTTGGTTTCATGGTTGCTTTTCAATGCACAGAGTGTAGGGAAGGGGAACAACAGCCTCATGACGCGATCTCTGAAAGAACAGGTGTGCAAACGCCTTCAGCCAAACAAATGCAGCACAATAACGTTAATGCTATTCTTCCGTACCTCATTTAACTTGTTGTCTCCAATAAAGTGGGCAGCTACGTGGGCCGGAAGGACATTTTCCAGCAGCAGCCTGTTTACGTTCTCCATGGTTTCAAAAGACTCGTGTTCTTTTTTAAATTTATTCTTTTGGAGGCAGTCCAGCCGACAGTAATAGTCTATCTGCAACCAAGCAAAGGAGTCATGAAATACATCTGTACTGTCATCGACCACTTAGGCACTTTCCAGGTTGCTGCTATAAATACAGTAAAGGAACCAATGGTCAGATGGAGAGGAATGGAAGGAGAGAGAAGAGGTGTTTTTTTGCTAAGTTGGTGAATGGGCTTATTGCCTGGATTTGGAGGTATTTACAAAATGTAGTATTTTCAAATGCAACCTACAAAATTTATGCCCTTTAAAAAAATTTTTATAAGAGCTAGCACAGTGTAATTTGAGCATTAGGCTACAACTCTGGACAGTAGAGTTAAAATCCCTGCTTGGCCATGGAAACCCACTGAGTGATCTTGGACAGGTCACACTTTCTCAGACTCAGAGGAAGGCAATGGCAAACCTGCCCGGAACAAATCCTGCCAAGAAAACCCTGTGGTAGGTTCGCCTTAGGCTTGCACAAGTCAGAAACTACTTGAAGGTACACAACAACACTGAAGAAATTTTATGCAGGAAAGAAAACCTAACCTCCTCTGCACATACACACTGCCTTTTAAGTGGAAATTTTTATTGGTATGTGTTATATGATAAGACATAACGCAACTTAAAGAGTTCTTCCACCTCTGCATTTGATGGTTTTGGCTCTTCCTCAACACCTGTAACTTGGCAAAACATAGAGCCCTTCCATACCACCCAATTATAGCACTATTATCGCATTGCACTTTGAGGAACCGGAACGGAATGGGGGGGAAATGACTGTGACTTTCTGGAGAAGCCCATAAGGCTGGATTGAGACCCAGGAGAGCTGGATATGGCACCATCCCCCATTTCTAAACTGGGTCACTGGACTTACACTTGGGATATTCAAAGTTCTCATAACCACCCTACAAAGGCTGAAAGCCCCTCCATCATCATCATCATCATCATCATCATCATCATCATCATCATCTATTTATTTATAGAGTGCCATCACTGTACATGGAAAAAGAACAAGGAAAAAGAAAAGTTGCTTACCCTCAGCTTACAATCTAAAGACATAACACACAAGGAAAGGGGATGGTAACCACAAGGGCAAAATCTCAAAGAGAGGGGCAGCCCAGCATTCCTATCACAAAGCAGTTCTGAAGGGAAAGCATTACATCTGGTCCTAGTAAATACTATGTGGTAATTAAGAACAGACAAGTTCTTTATATAGTCTGCCACGAAAAAGGATTCCACATAATGGATAATGGAATAGGAGTAGAAGCCATACCTGTTTGGACAGCAGAACCAAGGTTATGTAAAACAGGGCCAGATATAAATTTGTCATTATTGTTGGATCTTTCATGAAAAACCTAGAACAAAAGAAGAACAGTAACATAAAGGTAAGTCCTCAGGAACTTACACTGAAGTACATATGACTAATGTTTGGAAATGGCTCATTGAGGACACAAAGGCCCAGTACAGACCACGGAAAAGGGGCTGTCCACAACCGCCCCTTTCCGCAGAGGACTGGGGCCAGGGCAGCCATACTGGCAGCCCAGAGGCCCCAATCTGGCACTTTTCTGGGCCACGGAGAAGCGGCAAAAAATCGCTTCCCCTTGGCCTGGAAAAGGGGTGTCCTTGGGGCTTCATGACCTTGGACACCCTGGGAGGCAGAGCCATGGGAGAAAGGGGCCGCTTGGCCCCTTTCGCCCTGGTGTCATTCCCACAGTTGTTTAGTGGCTGCGGGAATGAGGTGCACGCCCAGAAGAAGCTCCGTTTTGGAGCTCCTCGCACTACAGCCAGGCCGCCGTAAGCAGCCTGGGTCAGCACGAAGACTTCACACATGCATCGTGCCGTTTGGATTCAGTGCATGCGTGACGTCATAATGGCAGCGCCCGTGTACAGAGGGTGCTGCCAATATCATGCCACCAGCATGTATTAGGGTTAAGAAGTGTGTACATGGTGCACGGTGCCTAACCCTAATACCAGCGCTGGTACGCCACTTGTTGGCAGTCTGTATTGCGCCAAAGATTCAAGTGATAAAGAGTTTGCAAAACAGCAGTTGCCTGAACCTTTCTTGTGTGTATTTCTTCAAATGATTTCTTCAAACAATTAGGAAGACCTCTGCATTTGAAGATGAGAAAAAGGGAAAAGACTAATCTCAAAATGGTGAAGAAGGATTTGCGACGGCACGT
This sequence comes from Sceloporus undulatus, assembly GCF_019175285.1. NCBI lineage: Eukaryota > Metazoa > Chordata > Lepidosauria > Squamata > Phrynosomatidae > Sceloporus > Sceloporus undulatus. The sequence goes on along the minus strand of NC_056529.1, from coordinate 14,459,450 downwards.
GGTGTAATGATGGCAAAAACACAGCCTAATAGGAGTCTGTAGAATTGTTGGCCATTCCGGAATAACTATGATCCACAACATTTTCAGTGGTGGAAAGAATTTTCCTCATGTAGATTTAAAATGTCATTGTATTTCAGACTAATTTTTTTCTAATTGAGGTTTTTCTCTTTGTTATTATTTTTCAAATAAAAGGTCAATTTCTAGCATGGCAGTCTATGATTACAGTAAGCTTACCACGAGCTTACAGAGCATGTAATCTTTTGGAAAACAAGATATCTTACCTTGTGGTGGAATTATTGACATGGCTGTGGCTGGTGCTCCAAGTCTGGTTGGTATTAAAGACAATGAAATACCCAACGACGGCTCCTGACAAAAGCATAAGCTTGAGTTCAAAGCTCATTCGAAGGAATACAGAGCATGCAATAAAACCCAGGAGGCAGCAGTAGGTATAATACTGGAACAGAAGAGTTTAAACAAATCTCAGCAGACTTCTTTGTGACAACAATAAGTCTTACGGCATTTTAAAATAAGAGATTTTTTTAAAAAATAAGCATGAGCTTTAATGAATTACAGTCCACTTTCTCATATTCACAAAGTATAACCTTTAGCACATCAGGCCATCCAGTTTCCTATGCACTGTGCAGATTTGTCCCTAACCTAAGACTGTATTTTTAAATGATCAAATCCAACCTTACTCACCGAATAGGTCATAGCTTCATTACTGCATACCATGTTGTTTCCAGAAGAGCCATTTCTTGCCATCTATTTTGTCAGGATTGGGAGAGAAGCAAAGAAACATTTCTTTATTTGTCAGGCAAGGACCCACTGACATATAGAGCAAAATGATTAATGGATAGGATTGTCTAGTGATTGGCTTGTGCAAATGCAAAGCAGACTTGAGCGCTATCCATCTTTCTGATTAGGACAACTCAAGGATGGCTTAAGGCCTCTTTCAGGTACTAATTTCATTAATTATTTACATCTTGCCTTACAGCTAAGATACATGGCTTATGATCAAATTTAAAACACAGAAAGGAAACCCCAGCTGTAATGAAAATAACATTGGAGCTCAATTTAGACCTGTCAAACTGAGACATTTGTAAAATACACTGCCTGAGAGTTAGGACTGTGGAATTAGTTACACTCCCTCCCAGATGTTGTTGGACTTCAGTCCCCATCAGCACCAACCAGTCTGGACCATGATGAGGGATGATGGGAGTACCACTTCACATACATCTGGAAGTCCAAATATTCCCTTCTCAAGTTTGATCTCACTGGTATCTCTTACAGATAGATTTATCTCACTGGTATCCCTTATACCAGAGGTGGGCCAAGTGTGTCCTGCAGGTCAAGACCTCCCCTGGGGGGGGGGGGCAATTTTGTGCCCTTCAGGACTCCCCAGGGATGGAAAAATATATTAAAATGTTTTGCTCCAAAATGCCTTCTGTCCACATTTTGGAGAGGAGCACTCTGGTTACATTTTGGTCCCAAAAAAGGTCTTTTTAAAAACTGGAAGTAAATCAATAAAGTCTACTCCTATCCTCTTACAGTAGGAAGAAAATGGCTGAAATTATTTAGTGAACCACTTTCTCATCTTACCTAATTTGCAACATGGGGATAATAATCATGACCTAAATTACAAGGCTGTTTTTTAGGATTTACTGAGATTAATGCAAAGAAATTTGAACATTCAAGTGAAAAATCATGCAAATGACAGTATTCTTGTTAACTGAGATAACCACTCTTTACACCCCCTTGTTCCTATCACTGGCATCCCTCTGCAGAAGTCTTAGATCCCATTCAAGCCTTGCTGCTGGTAAGGCCAAGATTTCCAAGGAAAATAAAAAATTTAAAAAGGAATCAGGATCTACTTTGCCTAGGGAGCTGGTGATTTCTTTTGAATGTTGACACACCCCTTGAAAGATGGAGGACAAGGTTCATTCAGAGGTTGCTATACCAGAATAACCAACCAACCAACAAAAAAAAAACCAAAACCCTAAGGAATTTGTAGAAAGTTACACCTGTTTATAGAGGAAGGAGATGAGAAAGCTAGATAGCAAAGGTGAAGTTAGTGCACCCATCAATCAAAACATAATGTAGTATTTAAAAGCAAGAAACAAGAAGAAAACTAAAAAATGGCCAATTTCTGCTATTCAACCAAAGATATTAATCTAGCAAGCACAGCTGGCTTTTTTACTTACTTGGGCCGTAAGTGGCATAGAACAGTTTCCACTGAGTTGGTGTGCCGGCTAATAAAAACATTAAAAGGAAGTTAGAGAACATAGTGGAGGGAATTTAAATTACACTGCAACTTCATTACAAAGTGCAAGATGTACAAACTTAACTTTAAAAAACCAGCATATAGGGGGGAAACAGATTAATTCAGAGAGTACTGAAAAATACCCTGTAACACAAGTTTTGTATTTATTTCTTTTAATTAGGCCAAATTCACACTGATGATGAATTTCACAAGCCACCATATACTTCACAACTGTATATTTTTGGTAAGCAGCACTGTGGGGCAATGTTGAGTTGGGTTGTCAAAGAGTTGCTATGAAGAGAGCCATATATAAGCAACTATTACTCCCAGTGGTTTGGCAAGCTGCTGCTGCCTTCCCTCCCAAGGATTGGCAAAGAGCAATGGCTGCACACTTTCCTGTTGCCTGGGTTGGGGGCCGCTATAACAGAACACTTTGGCAAACAACAGCTGGAAAGATCTGCATTTTGGGGTGTGCGTCACAGAAGGCAGCAGTAAAGTTGGTTCAATGTTGGCAGCCAGGCGGCTGTCACGCATTTGGATCTACTCTGCTAATAGTGACTACAGTTGGCCCTCTGTATCTGCTGATTCTTTATCCACAGCTTGAAAATATTCAATAATAATATAAATCCCAAAAGCAAACCTTGTTTTTGCCATTTTACATCACATTTCACGGTGACATTGTGTTTAATGGGACTTGAGCATCCATGGATTTTGGCATCCATGGGGGGGGCCTACTGCAATAGCTTCTGTGTTAGCGCAAGAGCAAATACATTTTGGGTTTTATTCTAAACATGAAAGGGTTCAGCACCTAATTCCTCTCAGAACAGAACCCCTAAGACGACTGACTGGCCCAACTTATGGAAGTCACTAGCCACCATTGCATCTTACCCTACATCTTAAGAATAAGACAGGCTTTGCTGGATCAGACCAAAGGCCTGTCTGATTCCATATCATGTTACCCACCGTGGTCAATCAAGTGCCTTTGAAACATTACATTTCCATTACTTTCAGTTACTTTTTTGATGGTGGGAAAATTAAGATAAAGGAATAGCATAACACTTGAAAAACTCCTATCAAAAATCTCTTTAAACACCCTTAAAAGTAACATTTGAAAATAATTAGTAACTGTTGCTCATTACAAGAGTAAAGTAACTTTGTTGTTACGTGTCATTGCTTTTAAAAGTTAATGTTGTTAACACCTTCATTACAACAAAGGTAACTTGTTACAACTAACACCATTATTGTTGATGAGTTGTTTCCACGTTCTGACTGTAGGAAAATGTTAGCTACAAAATTTGTCTTTCGGAGGGCCTGATCCTAATCACAGGATTACTACTTAAGTGAAAGGGATCAGCATGCACTCCCTTCTCAAAGGACTCCGGGGAAAGAATTACCAAATTAAACACAGCTATGATCAACAGAGAGCCTATGGCAATCGTGGCCAATGGGAGCCTCACAGATGGCATCGTCTCCACTTTCTGGGAAAATGTGCGAAGGTAGCGGGCGGGAGGCCATCGCTTTGAACAGCATCTCTGGAAAGGAGGAAAAAGACGGAGGAGTTTATCATATGGGAGGAATTTCTCTTAATTTCAAATGAAAAGAAAGTGGGGCCAGAACGCATTTACTTGAATTCACTAGTTCAGCTAATTTATCTGAATGCAAATTGCATTTGAACTGACTTCCCATTGCCCGAAAATAGCTTGACATTGCCCGAAATTGAGTGTGATCACCTCTCACGCAATAATGTGAAACCCCATGATTGTGTTCAGATTGCCATTGGATTATACTTCCAATTTCCCTTGTCTGATAACGTCCAATGTTAGCCAGGTCTATAAACACACACTGGCCCTTTAACACAACCATTACAGTAACACTACAGCAGCAATGGACAAACTGTGGCTCACAGGCTGACTTGGCCCCACTTCTGTGGCTCCTGAAACCCATTCATTTTATATTTTAAAAACTCTGGAACATTTTCCAGGCAACCTTTGTCCACAAATCACACAGAAAGCTTCCCAAATCCATGAAAAGAGTTGAACCCCCCCCCCCAACACACACACCCAACCATGGAAACCCACTAGGTAACACTGGACAAGTCACACTCTCTCAGCCTCAAAGAAAGGGAAAGGTGAACTTCCTGTGAACAAATTTGGTCAAGAAAACCCTGTGATAGGTTTGCCTTAGGATCGCCATAAGTCAGAAATGTCTTGAAAGCAAACAACAACAATCTTCTACACAGGGAGAGTTTTGTTGTTGTTTTTTGCATAAAGGTAGGGTAAAAATGGTTTAAATTGGAGGTGGGTAATTACAAAAGGTCTGGGTCCAGCTTTCTGTTGCAGGACCCTCTGTGAACTGCAGAGACTGCCAAATGTGCCCAAATAAACACAGGTAGTTACCAAAAACCCACTTCTGGTCTTGAAAAATGCACAGTACAGGAATACACCACGTTTGATCTCCCTTTTCATCACAACCTGCATCTTAATTTTCTTTCTTCTTCTCTCCTTCTGTAATTTTACTTTTAAAACTCAAATGAATTTGAGTTTGATATCTACCTCCCGGCAATATGCTTTTCTTTAAAGGCTTTGGACATCTGAGTGCCCTTCCCCTTTCTTTAACTTACCCAACAATCATCAGCAAAGCACACACTCAAAATAAGCCCCATGATGAAAGCTACAATTCCAAACGAAATACCTAATTTTGGTGTTCTGAAAGAGAAAAGGGGGTGGGAAGGAGAGGATGGAAACAAGAGATGAAGCAGTGTTAAGGGAAAATGTGATTCAGTAGTCATGAATTCTCAGGGGAAGATACAATCCCTTTCATTGTTAAGTTCCTTACAGCTTTTTGCATCTGACTTCCATTCCAACCTTCTTTTAACAGCACTTTGTCAGCCCATGAATTGTAATATTTTCTAAAATGTTTATTTCAATCCATCCCATTAAACTGCTATTAGCCAAGCTAGTGGTTTAGGATACCTGAAATTTGTTGTTAACTGCCTTTGAGTCAGCTTCAACTCATGGTGACCCTATGAGTGAAATACCTCCAAGCTCCCCGTCCTCAACTACTCTGTTCAGGTCCTGCACGGTCAGGGTCATGGCTTCTTTGGTTGTGTCTATCCATCTAGCATGCAGCCTTCCTCTCTTTCTGCTACCCTCCATCTTTCCAAGCACTGCTGTCTTTTCCGCTGAGTAGTGTCTTCTGACGTTGCGACTGAAGTACAACAGCCTCAGTTCAGTTACCTTGGCTTTCAAGGAGATTTCAGTCTTGATCTGCTCCAGGGCCCATTTGTTTGACTATCTGGCAACCTACAGTATCCTCAACAATCTTCTCCAGCACCCCATCTCAGATGAGTTTATTTTCTTTCTATCTGTTTCTTCATCGCCCCGCTCTTGCATTCGTAGATGGTGATGGGAAATACAATGCCTTGGATGACCCTTACTTTAGTGTTCAATTGTATATCTTTACACTTTAGGATCTTGTTGTTTATATGCCTTATTTTCTTGGCAAGGTTTATTCAGAAAAGGTTTGCCCCCGTCTTCTTTTACGGCTGTGAGAGTTTACCTTGGCCAAGGCCAGCCAATTGATTCTTGGTTTCCCAGAGTCCTGATCCAACACTCAAACCACTAAATAAAAGTGATTTTAAAAATGATTATGGACTCTAATCAACTTTATTCAGGGAACGCATGGTAAAATCTTTCTCAAATATTTTCAGCTCTATTTGTGGGAGGAGAGAGAATAAGGAGGTGATTTCTTTCTAGGATAGTTTATGCAAAAAGAATCAAGTGGTAAAGCTTTCCTGGATATTTTGGGAAGATGGTTGTTCAACTCACAAAAGAATGGCAAGGAGAAAGCTAGCAGGTCAAAAAGAAATATTCGGCTTTGCCTTCTACATTGGCATGAAATTTCAACACAAGAACTAGCTTGACATATTTCCTCCTGCAAAGTCAGTTGAATCCTCTAATTGTGTTAATGTGTCGCACGTTTGAACAGAAAACACAAAACCTCTTACTTACTTTGGAATTATGCACATCTGTACCAGGAACATACATAGCAATACAATGCTGGCACAGGCGAAATAACCCCTCAGTTTGGGGATGGGAATTGTGCGATACTGGGAGGGAAAACAGAACCAAAAGGGAAAAGACATCAGGACTAGCAACACAATTTGGATTGTTTGTAAGAACTCATTTCTTCGGTGACACAAATATATACTTCATATACATTTTATACATGACTGTACGGGTTGTAAGTGCTTGTATGTAGATATAATGAATAACAAAACACATATATATATATAGAGAGAGAGAGTTTTACAAACACAAAGAGAAGAAAGTCCTATCATACAATCCTATCATTGGTCCATCCCACAAGAGAAGGCATAAATACTATAAATGCAAACTGAGCAGAAGATTGTGTTTTGAATGGAGGGAGTTCAATTAAATACAGCCTTCCAATAGCCAAAGCAACAGTCTAACAACGGTGAAGCCACAAGGCTTTATGTTACATTCAGATCTGTCATAGTTATCTTCCATTTGATACAGAAAACCTAGAAGAAAATGCACTTTGAGCACTGAAATGTTTTCTTATTTAAAACCATCCCCAAAAGGTCTATTCCTCTCTTACGAACCTCTTTTTCAAGTCCCATGTCGACAAAAAACCCGCACAGTCCATGGAAGTCATCCTTCTCACTGCACCACGGTCTGCATCGAAGAACAGATATTGTTGAAAGAAACATGTTGGACAGAGGGAGATAAAATAATCTATCACAAAATAAGATAGTATTTCAGTCCCACTCTTGAGCAAAAGGCAGGACATAAACACAGCAATTGAATGATTGACTGACTGATTGCTTAGAGTAAAGCATCCCTCTTTATGAGCCACTGGAGCTGTGTTCACCCAGCAATAAGAAAAGAAACAACCAGTATACATACACACATGTTTGAGATGGAGAAGTGTGACTTCTTTCTATGTGGATAGTAAGAGCTATTTGGCAATAGAACGAATTACCAAGAGAGGTAGTCACATCTCTTTCTCTGGATTTCTTCAAAAAGAGGTTGAACAGCTACTCATTGGGGATGCTTTAGTTGGAGTTCTTGCATTGAATAGGGGTTTGCACTTTGTGGCCTATGGGACCCTTCCAATGATTATGCATCACTCTACCTTTCCCCTCCTTCCCTTTCTGTGAAGGAAGCAATGCAATTCTCCCAAGAACAAGAAACCAGAACTGGTGTTATTACTTGGCTGAACTAAGTCCCTCGATGGTTGACAACATTTTCTCATTAATATCTTCTTCCATCCTTCCTTTCTGAGAGATATTTCTTTAAAACCAGAGAGAAAAATATCATTATAAAAATGAAGCATTTCCCAAATGGAGGCGACAGGACAATCTACATAATTGTTATGAAGCTTTCAAAGACATTTCTTTATTGGAAAAAAAAAAGAAAATATACTCTGACATATTACCAACTTTTTAAAAGATCAAAATAGTTCAAATATTCTTCAGGGATAAATATAACATGGTTACTTTACTAGTTTTGCCTATATTATATTATATTATAACATATACTCCCTAGAAATGACCAAGTAAAATTACTGAGGTTTTGAATGAGCCTACTGAATTATTTAAATATAAAATTATTTAAATATAAATATAAAACAAATTTAAATATAAAATAAATTTAAATAAATAATTATTTAAGTAAAAATAAAATTAAAATTGTTTATTTAAATATAAAATAAATTTAAATATTAAAACATAAAAGATGCATTTTGCATCTTTGTTACTGGTACCTTTCCACTGACTCACTGGCTCTCACTATATGCACCAGTGTGACCAAAATATTTAATGTTTAATATTAAGTCTTGAGGAAAGCAGGGGGTTCTTATGATGTGAACATGACAGCTCCATGGTTTGGGAGATGGCTTGTACAGTTTGGGGGTGTAAAATCTACCAATAGAGTGATTTCAGAGACTATTGTGAGGCTTCTGGGACCACAGAGGAGGATCCCAGAAGATGCCAAAGGTAGTGAATGCCCAGACCAGAAACATGTACAATATATTTGAGGTTCCATTTATGCAGACAAATCCAAAAGCAAGGCATTTAAGAATCAGGGAGAGAAGTCAACAAAACATGCTGGCAGAAAAACAAAGAACAGGCCAAGTTGTAAGTTAGGTGTGAATAACATATATTTTCAACGAATAGTTCTGAGCAAAGTAAAAAGGGGGGGGGGGGGGAAGATAATTTAGGCTGGAAATGCCCAGTTGTTCCACAGCACAGTGACAGATAATGCAAAGAAGAAAGAAAACTCACTTATAGTTTACAATGGAAGGAGGACATGCATGTTCTTGTCTAGATCCATCCAGACTAACATAGAGAAAGAGAAAGAAAGAGGGGTGGGAGTGGGGAGAAAGAGAAAGCTGATATCATATAGCAGTTATTGCATTAAATTAGTAGCAATCAAATTAATCACTCATGACAAGACTTTTCTTATAGTCTTTCCTCAGAGAAATGCCAAACAATGGGCCCAAACAGACAGGCCAAAATAAAGCTGCTTTGGTTCACTTTGGAGGTATGCTGTTTAAATGATGCATGCGTACTTGACTCTCCCAGCGCTTACATTCATCTGCGTTTGCAGCCAAAGGGAGAGAGGAACAGCAATAGCTTAATACTAGTTATTAGGTGGCTCAGTAAGAACTAGAGCAGTGTAGTAGTTGGATGATGCATTAGGACATCCAGGTACTCAATTGAGCCATGAAGCAAACCTGGGTAACTTGAGACAGTTATTCTTTCTTGCAATAGTCTGATGATTTAAGGATAAATTGACGGAAGGAATTCAGGATATAAATGTAATAAAACTGAGAAAAAACAAACATGGTAACAGAGCAGAACAAGGCAAGATTGCAAAGGGGTGGGCAGAGGCATTGGTTAAGCCCATCTGTTCACTTCCTCCCATTTATCGCTTCTCTAGAGTTAGTTCCTTATTAAAATAACAGCTCCAAATAAAAATTTAGGCCAGTACCTCATTTATAAATATTAGCCAACTAGATAACCTCCAGGAGAAATCCAATTGACTAACACTCTTCTTTCTTATTTGTCCAGAGAACCAAGACTTTAAAGGCACACTGCTCTTGGATTTGGGGGTTCTATTTAGCAATCATAACTACACAAGATGCAGTTTTGGGCGACATTGTGGGATATCGTTCCAGGATATTCACGATATAAACTCCCAATCTCCTTCGTGTGATAAACTCCTTTTTTTTCCTGTTGTCACATCAGTATTTGCTATTGATTCCTATGTATGTATAATGTCTTGTCCTCTAACATAAGGGTATATGAAAACATGGAGAATATAATAATAAATAGATAGATACATATAATGAAATTGGATCTGAAAAGAGTAGTAAAAGCTAGGTAAGACTTGCCTCTCTGAAGTCCTTTGACGACTTGCTAGCTGGAGAGCTATCTCCTATGGAAGAAAGAAATATGGAAGAAGTTTGGGACCAGAAGTATTTTGGGGTTGTTGGGTGGTTTTTTTGGGGGGTTGGATCACCTGTACAGTAGGCCCTCCTTATCCACGAACTTGCCATCCACGGATTTGAGCATCCATGGATGGCAAGCCTATGGAGACACCTGTACAACAATGGCCATCGTTACAACTAAGCAGAATTGCAAGAAGGACTGAAACCTTGTCATTTCTCATGTTACAAAGGAATGGAAACCAGAGGGAAACAGGCTCCCAATAATCTTTTTTTGTCATCTTTGCTATGAAAATGTGTATAATTTCATTTAGCCACCATGAATTCTGTGCTGGGAGAAAGGGAGATACAAATTAAATGATTTAATTTAATTTATATTCTGGTACAACAACCCAGGCAGCTTACAAAATAAATTACAACAAAGTGCAGTCTCCAACTCCTTGCTGGAAAGTGTGACAAAAGAAACAAAAGAAGTAATTCTGGCAGTCTATAGACCATTCACAAACCCAATGAGAATATCCAGATGAGTTTGAGACATACATATGGCTTTTTCTATGCTTTATTCTCTCTCTCTCTCTCTTTCACTGAAGAGCCAGTGTGGCACAGTAGTTGAATACTGGAGTAGGACTCTGGGTTCAAACTCCAAATTAGCCATGAAAAGCCATTATGTGACCTTAGATAAGTCATGCTCTCTCAGCCTAAGATGAAGGCTATGACCAACTTCATATGAATATATCTTTGCAAGAAAATCCTATGCTAGGGTTGCCATACACTGGAGTTAACTTGAAGGCACATAACAACATCACTAATGATGTCAGGAATAAACTCTTCTAGAATATGGCCACGTAGCCCGAAAAACCCACAAAAAATTATGGATGCCAGCCATGAAAGCCTTCGACTTCACATTATATCAATAATTCTTTGAACTCCTCCTTGCCACCAATAAATCATGTAGGTCTTTGGAATTATGTATTCAAAACAACAAGGAAATAGCCTTATTCGTGGAACATTTTCCTGTATATAATGTGAGTCAATATAGAGGAAGATTTATACACTCCTATACATTTCACTAGTACAAACTGGTAACAGTATATGCAAGTGCAGCTATACTGTGGCTTTACAGACATGTTCCAATTTCATCCTTTCTTCCTTTCAAGTTCTACTATAAAAACAAAGCTTGTGTCCTAGATAAGCATAGTTAATGTTTCTGTTCTACCTCTTTGTATGTAAAGCTTTCTATTGGGAAAAAAAATCTGAAAACTAAAAAAGCAACAACTCAACAATATAAGGCCTTGGAATTTTTTAAAAGGACAAAATGAAAGCAAAGCATCACCTTCCTACGCCTCCTGTTTGGTGCAGAGGTGTCACTGCTCACACTTTCTCTATGGTTCAGGTGCGCAAAAGGCCGTGCTGCCCCCCAGGACTCCAAGTATCGTGACATCCGGACAGAGGCCCTCATTTTCAAGCCATCTTGCACTCTGGCTTGGGTGACGTGGTTGTTGGAGGCGCGCTGTTTAGACTAAAAACAAGACAAATGGAGCAAAGATATTAGAAAGCTCGAGTGTTCATGAACAGGTGAAGATTGCATGCCATGCTAAACCACAGTTTAGTGTGAGGTGCACAAGCAGGAACAAGTAGACACAAGTCAAAGGCAAGTCTCCCCCTTCCATTCCCCTCTCCTTCTTTAATTGCTCCCATTTGCAAGAGCTGAAGATTAGCAATCAGCGTATACCAGAATATTGTTCAATTCCAGTGAGCCAAGATACAGAATGCTGGCTCATTGTGTCTGATCCAAATCTGACTCCATCCCTCATTCTGCCCAACCTAAAGTTGTCTGCTTTGATTAGCAATGGGTCCCTGTGCATTTAGGTCCCCGTGAAATGTTTCTGTGTGTGTGTGTGTGTGTAAGAGCCACTTAAATTGCCTTCATATGTAGGTATTATTGCAGCAGATAATATATGTTTTTATTCTACTTGAATATTGTTTTACTTATTTGTAAAATGAATTCAAAGACACACCTGTGTTAGTTTCTATCAGTAATCAAAGAGATCTTGGAGCACTTTTGTAATGACCAGAGAAAGAAGTTTGAAAGATAAGCTTTCATAGGGCGCTTTCATACAGAGGAGGAACGCATTAATAAAATATGATTAAAAGATGGTAATAGTGTGACTGGGGGGGAAGATTATCACACCCCCGTGCGAATCTCCCATTTGTGTCCCATGCGTAAACTGTAATGGACGTGTCATTGGGTAATAATGGGAGTTTCTGTTATTACCTAATGACACGTCCATTACACTTTACGCTTGGGACCCAAACAGGAGAAGCACACAGGGGTGTGATAATCTTCCCTCATTGCACTATGACATTTTAATGCCTTTTTATTAATGCCTGCCTCCTGTGTGAAAAAGCCCATAGACTCAGTCTATCAGATGCATCTGATGAAGTAGACTGAGGTCTAATCTCCACTGCATACACAATGCAGTTTGACACCACTTTAACTGCCCTGGGTCAATCTATGGAATTCAGGGGTTTGTAGTTATGTGAGGTATTTAGCCTTCTCTGTCAGGGAACTCTGGTGCCACAACAAACTACAAATCCCAGGGTTCCACAGCATTGGTCCATGACAGTTAAAGGTGTGTCAAACTGCATTGTGTATGCAGTGTAGAGTAGATCTGGGCCTACAAAAGCTTATGCTATGAACATCTTTCTCTCATTTAGTCTCAAAGGTGCTACAAAATACCTTTGATTGATCCCCATAACATTTCCTACTGCAATTACTAATGTTTTTAATGTTATGGTTGGTTGGTTGGTTGGTTGTGCTCGTTCCCACATCTAAATCAGGTTCCTCAATAGCATATTTGTTTTTCATTTTAGTTAATTGTATTTCATTCTTGCTCATATATAGTGCACCGAAGGAGATTGTTTATTTGCAATAAATTATCTCCTTAGTTCAGTAGGTTTCCTCCATATATTTTTTTTCTTGTTGTGGTGCTGTCTCACATCTATTGTGACTTTCTCTTTCTTCAGAGAAAGGGGAGCTCTCTCAAAGTCACTATGATGTGTTTTTCCAGTTGTAGTTGTTATTTTGACAACAAAATGCCAAGTCTCAAAGCTGGGATTGACACACAAAACAAGCACTCTCTATATAATCAGCTATGGCCCTTCTATCTCTTTGGAAACTATTATTTTGTAAACTGGTTTTAATCATCTTTAATGATGGTGTACATTAAGCAAAGAGGTGTTAATGTAGTCAGTAGGTCTCTGTCTCGCTTTTAGAAATAGGTGGAAAACAAAACACACTTTCAGTTTTGTGTCAAGCAAAGCAAACTGGATTGCTCTGGAGTACCATTTCTTTTCTAATCACTTCTTCACTGAATGCTAGTAGAACTGCACTTAAGACAAGACGTGGGAGGCTTCAAGCATATTCTTTTAATTACACACAGTTAAAGAACACACAGCCCTTTCTGGATACTTGAAGTGTTCCTTGGAGACCAAACTCTAAAAGCCATTGTTTCATGGATCTGTGGCTCATGCAATTGAATGTCTAATGCCTTTTAGCCTTGTTATACAAGTCCCCCCCCTCCCTATACACATACATATAAAATTATCTGGCAGTCAAGTGTTCCTACCTTTTTCATGGCTTATTGTTTTCAGCACCCCAATTCCTACCACCATCACTATCCTATACCCAGCTGTAAAAGATCCTGGATCAATAAATGAACATTTGTTGTTGTTTAGTACGTAGAGAGATCTTGTAGCACCCTTGAGACTAACTGAAAGAAAGAAATTGGCAGCATGAGGTTTTGTAGACTTCAGCCTACTTCCTCAGAAGAATTTATGCATGTAAATGCATCTGAGGAAGTAGGCTGAAGTCTACGAAAGCTCATGCTCCCAATTTCTTTCTTTCAGTTAGTCTCAAAGGTGCTACAAGATCTCTCTGTGTACTGATTCTACAGACTAACACAGCACTTATGTAATGAGTGCGGCAGTGGCGCACTGGGTACTCCACCACTGCAGCATAAAAAGAACCCACTTTTTATGGGTTCTTTTTCCGTATGCGGGAAGCCGTGCGGTTTTGCAGCTGCGGCTTCCCTCCGGCAGAAAAACAAGCGCCAGCAGGCCACCCTTTTTGGGTGCTCTGTGCCGCACTGATGTGACTAAAATTATGATCAATATTTACTTAATTCACCTACAAAGTACTAATTTTCAGACTGTGAAATTGCAAATTTTATTTCTGGAAATGGTTCAACAATGCCCTTGCACAGCTATTTTTTCAAACTATTGTGAAAGGTGTAATATTTAGTAGCCAGCATGATGTGGGGGTTTGAGCACTGGAGTACTGCTCTGGAGATTAACCTCAGAAGAAAGCAAGAACAAACTTGCTCTATGGAAATCTTGCCAAGAAACCCCAATGATAGGTTTGCTCTAGAGTCACCGTAAGTTGGAAAATGACTTAAGGTCACATAATGTCAAGAACAACTACATGCAGATAACTGGTAGAAATACCTCTGCAGCCAGACATGTTTGGCCGGTTAATTCAAATCACTGTGAAATTCAGATTCATGCCATCAAGTTTGGTTCTCCTGTTCCATAAACACTGACTCCAAATCTCTCATGTCTCCTCTTTTCTTATGAAATGAATTCACTCCTTTTCTTCTCTAGGTTTTCCCTAGTCTCCTTTTATCATCACTCATCTTTTCCCACTATCTTAGGACTCTGACTTCTTTCTCCATTGTTTATTATATTTTCCTTCAGCACCTCTGCTTATGCATTCCCAGTCCCTTAGCTTTACATTGTAGCGTTTTTGTCTCTTCCCATAGTTTCCTAAAAATATAGGACTGGGACTTGGGAGATCCAGGTTCTAGTCCGTACCGAACCATGACCCTCAGTGGGATATCTTAGGCCAACCACTTTCTCTCTTTCTTTCGCTCAGCCTCGCTAACTTACAGGTTTGTTGGAGATATAAAGCAAAGAGGAGGACTACCCAAGTACACTGCCTTGACATCACTGGAGGGAAAACAGGATGCAAACAGAATAAATAGTAAAAGTGGGGGGGGGGGGAATCATTTCCTCACAATAAACCAGACTGGGTTGCTATGATTCTGAAAACAGAAACAACTCCCTACTACGCATACACTTCTACCCAATCCTTTTTGCATTCCCCTTTGCTCATAGATGCCGTACTGTTTGTTAACATTTTATTGCTGGCAGCTTCTTCCTGACCAATTGGAATATGCCAACGTCACAGCACTGCAGCCTATGGGAATAGGGTTTGCAATACTCTTCTTTTAGCCACATTAAGAGAGATAGAGATCTGCTTGCACACTGCTCTGCAAGTACAAGTGTGCACTTTTAGGTAAAATGCATGCATACCCTTGGATCAATCACCAAGTATGTTGTGATATTCATGGCTGCCAGATATGGGTCTCTGAGATGTCCATTCCCTTCTTCCACCTCATAAGCTTTGCCAAGGTGATTTAGTGTTGCTTCAGTGATGTGTACACGGCTAGAAAAGAGGGGAAAACACAGGAGCACAAAAGACTTAAACACTGGCAGAAAGGTCATTGTAAGTGATTCATTTCCATATCAATAGCTGTTGTTGACATGTCTCTGCTTCTCAGCAGCTTCAGCCTTGGCAGCCAAACCCAGGATCCTGGCACAATTGCTGCTTAAGAGTTTTGCTAATTTGCAATCCACAATAGTACAGTTGCCTCTCTCACTAAAGAAGTGGATTTATAACCAGGGAAAGCTCATGTTAAAATAAAAACTGGTTAGTCTTAAAGGTGCTGTCACATTCCCTTTTTTTCTCCCAGTCCCTTCCTTTTAAAAGTAGTAGTGTCTTCCATTGCTGATACACACACATACACTCACACACTATATCTTTAGGTTTTTGTGGGTATTTTGGGCTATGTGGCCATGTTCTAGAAGAGTTTATTCCTGATGTTTTGCCTGCATCTGTGGCTGGCATCTGGGAGACCATCAACAAATACCTGGTGCTATATTTCAGAGGAAGAAAATGGCAAAACAACCTCTGAGTATTCCTTGCTTAAGAAAACCCCATGAAATTTATTGGGTTGTCAGAAATAGTCTCCATCAGAAACGGAGAGAGAGAGGTTGAAATAGAGGCATGAAAGAGGCACGCTTTTGAATTCTTCAGAGCTTTTTAGCAGACTTGGTATAGGGTAAGAACAAACAAATACAAAAACCTGGCCAGATATTGTCTCCATAGGATCTGTAGAAAGACTTAGGTCTAAAAATTGAGAATGTAGACTGGAAGAATCAGCTTGAGATGTGATATCAGGATAATCTTGATGTATGTAGAACCAATGGTCTTTCTCCATATGTAGACAAACAGATGGCAAAGACAGTAATCTGCCCATCCGTTGACCTTAGGAGAAGCACATATCCATCTCTCTCTCTCTCTCTCTCTCTATATATATATATATATATATGTGTGTGTGTGTGTGTGTGTGTGTCTTTCCCCCTTTACCCTCTTAACTGTGTGTCTATGTAAGTCAAGAGTTGTGAACCTCCGGAGGTTTTTAGACTGCAGCCCCCAAAATCCCTCACCATTAACTACCTGGGGCTGAGGTTTGCTGAAGTCAAGCAATACTTGGAAGGATACAGATGCCCACATTGACTTAAGTAGAAAGATCATAACTAGGAGAGGGAAAATGGCAAACCCAAGCAAGGGCAGAGCTTTGATGTTGAAGTGAACATGTTGTCTGGAAGAGTCTGAGAATAGAAGTCTCTAATGTTTCCAAGCTTTGGGCAAGGGCCAGCTTGATACAAAGGACAGACTGCTAAGACTAAGGCCTCAAAGACACAAGCGTGAACCCCCTTTAGCCACAACTCACTCTTGGACCTGGGACACTCTTGGACCTGGGACAACTACTTTGCAACAGTGTTGAGAGGATGAAATTAGGAATGGTGGAAGACCACATTAACCTGTTTTGAGTTCTTTGGAGGAAGGACATGGTGGAAAAAAGAAGCATAAAGGAAGAAGCCAACATAGTTAGGAGAGCAACACAGTTTCTATTTACATGAGAGAGCAAAAAATATTTTGTTTGAAGAGCTAAACAGTACCTACCAAGAAGAATATTATATTACAAGGAAGTTAACTGAATGCATTTGGTGGCCAAGATAAAAACAGCATGTTTTCTTTATAGCCAGGATCCAAAGTTTCCTTTAACAATTTCACCCCTTTCCCCAGCTGGTCTCCTAAACCTGGGATTTGGAGTATACCACATAATCTTTTAACCTCTTATTTAGTTTTCACCTCCATGAGAAACAAAACTTCAGCATATCTAACTGCATTCCCTTTCAAGTATCAAGTTTGATACCTGTAACTTGCCATTCTCTTTTAATACTGAAATTTATAAAAAATAATACTCCTCCTTCTTTTATAAATAATTTACTATATGGAATTTAACAGACCCTTATGGTACAATATATCTATACTGACTCAGAACATTGGTCCATCTGGCCAAACATTATCAAGTCCATTTTACCGCAATTCTCCATGACCTCCAAGTAATCTTTCTAAACCTGACCTGGAGAGTCTGGATAATCTGAGGCCATCTCCTATTCAGCTACTAACCCAGAACTCTTTCACACTACAAAGTTATAGAGCTATGCTTCTGTTTTAGGATCATGGCTACATCCTATGGAATCCTAGGGTTTGTAGTTTGGGGAGTCACTAGAGCTTTCTGGTTGAGTATTCTGAAGAGACTGAGTCCATGTAATAAACTACAAATCCTAGGATTCAATAGGATGTTGCCATGACCGCTTAAGTGGAATCACAGTGCTATAAACTGTGTAATGTGAAAAAGCCCCTAGTCCAAATCTACTTAGCTTCCAAACTCAAACAAGGTCCCCCTCCACATATTATTTTAAAATGCACCATGCACACTAATGACATCATCATCATCATCATCAATTTTGCCACTCTGTAGTAGCACCAAACACAGCACATGCATTTAATGTATATCAATGTTAAACAGATTCACACTACCATACATACAGATTAGTTACAGACCTGAAGTTCATTTATTATATGGACTGAAAACTTTGCAAATTGCTTGCCTGGTTTTCAAGGACAACTTGGGAACCTGCCAAGAAGGCTATCAACATTAATTCAAATTTATACACAATGCACTCTTCCCTCTCTAGCCCCTCACTGCTGCTACTTCAAACAAGTTGATGAATAGCTCTTAAAATGGTCTGGAAGCTTTTGAGAGCAACATCTATGTCTATTATAGAACACATCATTGTCCAAGAGTTTACTCAGCTGGCTGATATTACAAGAGTTTTTCAAGCAGCAGTTCTGGAACACGAAACAGTTACTCCAAAAATACATATATTTCCCTCCTTTGTTTTAAAATAACTTCCCAGTATCTTGTCATCATTCATCCTGTTCTGCAAAAGAAAACCAAGCCATGCCCAAAAGGAAGCTTTAACTTAATTGGCATGACAAGTTAGCAATAGTGCTTTGCTACAGATTTGCATCCTGTAATGTTTAACCATCTATAACATATTTCTTTCAAGTTTTTAAAACATCTAGTCAATCAGTTGGTATGGCTGATGTACTACATATCTCCACGGAAGCTAATTTTGAGGATCCTTATAAAGGGAGAAGAATATTTATCAAAAAGCAGGATTAGAAGCACAAAACCCACCTCTCTCATTTTGCTGCAACCCCAGCTAAAATCTAAAATAGATGAGTAGTGATGCAAACATGCTTTAAATAAATGAGGTCTATATAATAACTCTATGCACATTGTCATGACATTTGAAGACACTGGAAGCAAAATGCAGGGGACAGGTTTCAACAAGGAAGCATTTTTCTTTTCTAAATCTTCATATTTTCTTTTGCAAATTAGGTCCATGCCAAGTGCTGGATTGTGAATACATAGTTTCCAGTCGAGAGCCAGCATGGTCTAGTGGTTTGAGTTTGGGCTCTGGTTCTGGAGACCAAGGTTCAAATCCCTGCTCATTCAGGAAAACCCAATGCGTAAATGAAGATGTTCTACAGCTCTACTATTGTATAATGTATGATGTGCAGATATTAATAGAAGTTGGAAATGACTTGAAGGCACACAACAAATAATATCAATTTTGCTAACTTTCTGCTGAGTTCATTGCAACCTGGAAAATCTTAGAACAATCCTTGGACAAAACACAGCATTCTCTAGAATTGTGCTCTGCACTCAGCAGCAATGGCTATAAAGCACACAATGCAATCACAGTACATCTGATACTCTTGCCTTTCTAACACCACCAAGCAAACTGATAAGCTCACGGCAAGGAACAAACAATCCAGCCAGGCCATAAAAATGACTAAAAATAAACCTTGCCAACTCTTTACAGTTTAAGGTCACACTACTAGTATTATTAGCAAAGCTTTTGCTAATATAAACAGCAAGTGAAACGTAGACTGGAGTCTACTGTACAATGTTCTATCAGTTTCAAGCCTGTTGGGTGGGGGGGCAGTTCTGACTGCTGGCACAACAATACACTTGCAAAGCAACACACTTGCAACATTTTTACACAGCTCTGAAATAACACAACACTCTTACCCTGAAACAGGGCTAACATTGTATGTCTACTTGCTTGTTGGTGTTGTTCATTCCCATCAGAGGCAGAAGGTGGTGGAAGAAGAAACTCAACTTTGAAGTTATTTGCTGTCAAGTCAGTTTCAATCTATGGCAACCCAGTGAATGAGAGACCTCCAAGATCCTCAGTTATCAATTGCTCTGCTCAGATCCTGCAAATTCAGGACCATTGCTTCCTTGACAGAATCAATCCACCTGTAATGTGATCTTCCTCTTTTCCTACTGCCTTTCACTTTACTGAGCATTATCATCTTTTCTAATGAGTCATGTCATCTTATGATCTGTAATTCCTATATATCTTTGAAGATCCATAAAAATAAATATTTTGTAACTATCAAGAGAGATTCTTCTAGTGTTTCTGATAGGCAAATGTGGGGTCCATGATGGGGGGAGATCTCTGCAGGTATACATGAAGAACAAATGCCACGTATGTGTTGTTATTAGTCCTTTAGAGGTTTGGATTTCACAGGTTAATTTCTCCATAAGTGCAATTGTCCATTTTTCTTCATAGGAAACACCATTTCCTCTACAGAAATATTATTTCTACATGGAAAATTGTGTTTTAGGAGTAAAAATACCATTTACAAATTTTGCACAGAATAAGTCCCAAACTGCAAATAGTCCCTGAAACCTTTACAGCAGTTTGAAAACTGTTCAGATTAGGGTCTGAAAAACCATGCCCTATGAGGAACGACTTAGGGAGCTGGGGATGTTTAGCCTGGAGAAGAGAAGGTCAAGAGGTGATATGATAGCCCTGTTTAAAAACTTGAAGGGATATCACCTTGAGGAGGGAGCAAGCTTGTTTTCTGCTGCTCCAGAGGACAGGACCCGGAACAATGGATGCAAGCTCCAGGAAAAGAGATTCCAGCTCAACATTAGGAGGAACCTCCTGACAGTAAGGACTGTTTGACAGTCGAACACACTCCTTCCTCGGAGTGTAGTGGAGTCTCCTTCCTTAGAGGTCTTTAAACAGAGGCTGGATGGTGATCTGCTGGGATGCTTTGAATGAGAGTTCCTGCATGGCCAGGGTTTGGACTGGGTGGCCCTTGTGGTCTCTTCCAACTCTATGGTACTATGATTCTACTCATTCTTTCCCTTTGAGAACAAAATCAGCCAAGAATTACATCCCTAGTTTTAAATCTTTGCTGAGCCATTCACATACGCAACACATCCCCTGGCAATGCAGTCAACAAAGGATGAAGACACATATGAATTGTGCCAATGTTTTAGGTGTTCTGGTTTTCATTTTTAAAAAAATATTGCAAGCACTATAATGTGCAATAAAAATAAACAACAACAACAACAATAACAATAATAATAATAATAATAATAATAATGCCATAAGTGGTTGAACAATTGCATTTTCCCAAGGGTGCCATTTTTACATTGATACTGGAAGCAGCCATTCTTGACATGCTTTCATTTTCCAGGCATGGTTGAAAGAAGCAACAAAGAATTTTCTAAGTAATGTAAATACAGCCAGAGAAAGGGCAATAGCAATGCTTGATCTAGTCTCCCAGGAAGGTACAATTTATATTAAGCATTAGGAAATGAAATTGTTCATTGAAATTGTTATTCTGCAGCAGAAGTACCTACTCTGATAATTTGTAAAATTTCCATCAAGCAGGACAGACATCTATCCTTAAGTTGTCTGAAAACACTCAAAAGAAGGATACAAGTTAAGGTATAAATTTAAGTTCTATGGCTCACTTTCAATATCGATTCAGAGGTTGCACAGTCTGGCCATTATGAACAGGTTTCAGACATATTTACCTACTTTTCTCCCTCTCTCATACTCTAGATGTCTCCTTTCTTAGTTTGAATAAGGCATTATTTGTTGTTGTGTCGAAATTTGCAAGACAGTGTTTGCCTGTACTATAAGTGAGAAGCAAGTTCAAACCAGAGTTTCCTATCCTAGTTTGAATCAAATTTCAGTGTGCAGTAGCTTACCTAATGAGGATATAACATCATCTATGGTTATTGTAAACTAGAAAATGAAGAGAGAGAATCTGAATACATGAAGGGAGAGAAAGATCATAAGCTTAAGATATGACCTCAGTGGCCATGCCACATGACATCTATGAAAAAAAGAATATTCAGACAGTGATTTAATTTATATTAGTCAACATTCTGTTTCTACATTTCCATTATTCATTATCAAAACATTGAGTTTCTGGATAATCTCACACAGTGATATAATGGAAACCATGACACAAGAAGTGAAGGAGTTTACCCAGGAACGCCCGCGGATTCCATTCGGTTGGCTAAGGAGACATCATGAGACCAAACGTCGTACTGCCATTTCCGAAGCCCTATCACACCACAAAGTACGTTCCCAGAATGAATGCCGACTCGCATGTTAATATCAACACCTGTGGCTTCCCTCACTTGTCTGCAAAACAATTGAGAAGATGACATAAATAGGCATCTAACTAATCCTCCATCTTTATGCCTAAAATTCATGTTGGGGTTTTAATTCTTCGCAGTTACTAAATTACAAATTTATCAAATTGAGGGCCACTGGAAACAAGAACAAAACAACAGAGGCATAGTTGGAAAGTTAGTAGTAACTGGAAAAACTAAGTATAGGGTGTCACTAAGCTGTAAAGCGCTAGTGAACCCACCTTGCGCTAATTACATGGCTTTCTTCTCAATGAAGTGCAAAACATATCTCTGGCTGTAACATTACATATTGCTAAGGGAGGACCGCATAACCAGAAACTCCTCATACCAAAAATAGATAAATAAATAACTTAAAGTGGTGTCAAAGTGAATTATTTTTACAGTGCAGAGATAGCCATAGTTGTTGTTAGGATAAAATTGGGTAAACCTGTGTGTACTACTTCCCTTGGGATGAAGGGTAGTGTGTGATAAAGATAAATAATAGTGCTGGATAATTCCAGAGATGTGACTCCATTAATATGTCACATCGAAACAATAGTTGTGACTGAAGATTAAATGCATTTACTATTGCATTACATTTCATGTACATTATAACCCTTGTATCCATGGGACTGGTACCTGCAATTTCATTTACCCATGTTGAAAAATATGGTCTCTCTAGGCATCTGGAGGCCCTCCAACATGAATCTATTGTCCACTTCCAGGAAAAATATAGGGTTCACTATTAGCCACAATTTTCACTATCTGCAGTAAATATGGGAACATATCCTCCATGGATACTGGGTTTGTATTGTACTACAGCTCACATCTGATAAATATGTTATTACTAAATAAAAATCCCACTGACACAAACATATGTAGTAAGATATGGTCGCAGAAGGAATGTTGTTGGATTAACTTGTTCTAACACAGGCTTTTAAAAAGTACTTACTTGATAGCTTCACACATGTCAAGGCCCATTTTCACACAGTTCTTGGCATGCACCGGCAATGAGACAGGTAAGCCTGAGACACAATAATAACAGTCTCCCAAAATTTTTATCCTCATGCATTCATTTTCCTGCAAAACAAAAATAGCACATGAGTCATCAGCAACACTGCAAATATAAATTAGTGGATATGCTTCTTAATTAACAGGAATTATATGGTTTGGCACGTGGAGCAAACATTGTCTCAAATGTATCTGATCCAGCAGTTTTTCATCCATGTTCTAAGGATGGAAGGGAGGATGCAAGGGAGGCAATCTTCAAAAAACTGAGCAAGGATTCTTCCATTACTATGGTTGGATAACCATGTCTCAGTTTAATTAGCCAAACTATAAATGAAGACTTGGAGCACATATGCGGTGCCTTTGCATCAATTGACAACTGTGTTTTTATAGACTCAGATGCTCAATCAGCCATTAAGTTGAGAGCTGAACTGAACAGATTATTTATGTATAAACATTTACTCTTGAAACATTTTACTGACAAAAAAGAAGCTACTCACCTTTGCAATTTGATCAAATTTGCCAAAGAGCTCATTCAGCATCACCACCAGCTCTTTGGGAGAGCAGTCACTTGCTAGCCGAGTGAATCCCACAATATCTGCATACAAGATGCTAAGTAGGGACATAACACTGAATCAGTAAGCACTGTTTATCACTCATTTCCTTATTCGGAGGTCTGTATCTTTAAAAACGTGCTGGGAATTACCAAACATTATCACCCTCCAAACTCTTGTCTTTGCCTGATTTTAACCTAGAAAAGCTGGCAAGCACACACAAGTGCCATCCAAATCCTTCCAAGCCCAGTTCCTCATCACTGGAATAACATCTCTGTCATCCCTTTCTCTGAGCAGAGTGGCAAAAGGCCTGGGAAAACCTAAAAGAAGCACCAAACCTCTCCATTCTCTCAGTGCTCCTTGGAGGGGAAGTACCAAAAAGCCACTGCCACCATTATTTTCTCACCCACGCATTCAAAAAGGCTAGAAGAAGTGCTGCAGTGAAGACAGGATTGGTGCTTCTTTTCGGTTCTCCTGGGATGAACTTAGCTCTTGCTTTTTGTCACTCTGTTCAGAGAAGGAGATGATTCCTTTTTTTACAGTACTTACACTGACCCACAGATAAATCAATCCAGTTTTTTGAGGTTGAGATTTTGACTAAAATTTCTTGACTTATACATAAGCATATATACAGTATATCCACCTTTCCCAGACGAACAGTCTCCTTAAAACAGTTTACAATATAACCAAATAGTGCAAACAAATTTTAAAACACCACCATAAACAAATAAAAGCAATTTTAAAAACCATAGCTCACATTAAACAAGAAAGCAACTTAAGAGATCAACATTTTAAAACATGGAATCTAGGGCAGCGAAGATAGAACAAAAGCAGGAACAGTTCTGAAGCTTCTAGCCAGCACTGAAAATCAAAAGCAGACTGAAATTTAAAACAAAGTCTTTGAAGTCCATTTAAAAGCAACTTAAAATGGAATCGAATACACAACACAAAGAAGTGAAATCCACAAAGTTCCACAAAAAGGGGGCTAGCCATAGATTTATTTGGGGAATACATAAGACAAAGGATGTTTCCAAGATGAGCCCAAGAACAGTCATCCATAGAAACAGAAACAGAAATATGGTATCTCAGAAAGAAAAATCTGCAGGAACCATGAACCAATGCTCACCTGACATTCTGATGCCGTTTCACATACAGGCTGTGGAAATTGTTGTCATGCTTTTTCCTGTCATTGGTTTCTTTTAGCCGTTCTATGATAGCTAGCTTCATTCCCATGGAGATATGAGCTGGCAGTATGGATAAAAGCAAGCTTTCCTAAGAAGAACGAGGGAATTCTGAGTAATGTAAGTAACACCCATATTGCAAAACTATCAGCATTTAGGAAATAACAGTAAGCAAAGGGATCTTGCAGCACCTTTGAGACTAACTGAAAGACAGAAGCTGGCAGCATGAGCTTTCATAAACTTGGGCCTACTTCCTCAGATGCAAGTCAGAAGCTGAAAGATCCCTTTGAATACTGATTTTCCAGACTAACCCAGCAATGTCTCTACGTTATAGGTAAGAAAAGGAACACAGAACTGCATAGAATGAATTCCTAGACCGTGGCTATGATATTCAGCATCCCCTATCATCTTTTTGTTAATTAAAATTTATTCATACATTCTAAAATAAAACATTACAACAAACAGTTCACCAAAACAACAATAAATAAAGACAATAACCCAGATAAGGCCCTGAACATTATAGATAAAAGGTATGTATATTCAGGGATCCTGAAAGACATCTTTCCATAAAAATTTATAAAAAATTGGGGGATGTCTAGAGACTAAATCTTGCTGGATGTATTCAATAAATGGGTGCCGAATCTTATGAAAGGTCAATCCAGAGTGTAAGCTTCTTGCTCAGTTGTTATTATCTGCCATTTTCTCCATTAACCACAAGTCTTAGAGTCAAGTCCACCATCCTGCAATATTCAACTTTCTAGTTTTCCAGTTCTTGTCTATCTCAAGCCTGGCAACAGCCAAAAGCAAACTAATAAGTCCTTTACGCTGCAGGGCTTTATTTTCAGTCATAAAAATGGAGAACAGGTGAAGGAATAGTGATAATTGTATACTTTGTTTAGTGATCTTGCAGATCAGTTGTAAAATTTCTGTCCAATACCCATACACTAAGGGACAATCCAAACACATATGTACAAAGGTTCCCCTACGTTCACAATCCCTCCAGCATTTTGGATTAGCATTGGTAGACATACGAGCCAATTTGACTGGAGTGAGGTACCATTGATGGACCAACTTGATAGTATTCTCTTTAATGGCAATGAATGAATGAATTTATTACGGCACATGGCCAGCAACACAATATAGCAAAAATACAAAAACATATAACATCAGGTATACTGCTGTAGCACAAATATATATACATTCTATTCCAACTTTAATGGCAATGGACCTAGTTTTAAATGGTAAATGAGTCCATATATTTTCTCAGGTCTTACTCTCAATTGAAAGGGAAAGTTCTGCTTCCCATTCTGCCTTATGAAGCGTTGAGTTCCCAAATGTTTCTTCTAGCAGACAATTATATATGCATGCTATTTGGCCTTTAGAATATATAGCTGGAGAGATGCACATGTTTTCAAAGAAAGTAAGTGAGGATATTCATGTATCTGAAGCACATTCATTTGCACACATTCCTTAATTTTTCTGACTACAGAAAGCCTGGTTGGTTTGGAAAATACTTCTAGGCTCTCATCTTGGTGACATGGGACAGGCCTAACCCAAGAGAATTCACATCTTGTTGTAAAGAACAAGATGCTATTCCTTCCCATCCCATGTACACAAGCAGATTAAACTGGACATTGAATTTTAAAAATAGCATTAAAAGGAAGTAATCAAAGAAGAAACTGGTCCACTCACTTGTTGCCTCTTTTCAATCTTCAGCTTCATTTGGACTTGGATGCATTTTAAAGTATATCTGTACAAATCCCATGAAGCATCCTGCATCTGATGCTTGTGAAACGCACCCATCAGGTTCCCACAAAGGAAAATAAACACATTGGCAAGGACCTAAACAAAAGAAGAAAAAAATCCCAAACATCACAAAAATCATAATCTATGTATGTCTATCTGTCTCCTGCTTCAGCCTTCCCCCATAGACAGGGATCTTAAAGGAACAGCTGCTGAGGGAAGGCAGGGTCACACGCACAGATTTGTCACGATCTAAGTGTGAAAATTATTTGCACATTTGATCACTTTTTCGGGATGTACGTGCTTTTATCATTATCGGGATGGAGGCACATTTGCGCATTTGCGCGCAAGTGCAGGTTGATCTCGCATTCTGCACAGGATAACAGCACTTTGCTTGTGAAAACCATTTGTGCAATTGTGAGTTAATAACAGGTTCTTACCATTTTAAACTTCCAATTTTTCCCTGTGTGATAGACTCCTAAGGACCTTATCACAAGGAGGGACTTACGTTGCTAAAACACTGCCGAACTGCTGCAGAAGCATGAAAGTGGGATCATCTGTCGTGCTTCTAAAACGTAATTGAGGCTTCCCGCTTTCCTTCCGTCGATGAAGCATGCGCAGAGAGGCCATTTTTTGAATAACAGAATATTCCATTATTCAAAAAATGGATTCTCATGGCTTCTCTATGCACACTTCATCGACGGGAGGAAAACGGGAAGCTTCAATTACATTTTAGAAGTGTAACTGATGATCCCACCTTCGGTGCTTTTGCAAAAGTTCAGCAATGTTTTGGCAACGTACGTCCCTCCCCCTCTGTGTGATAAGGGCCTATAACTCCAAAGCTCAGTTCTATATATGTGAAGGAAAGAGAAGGAAACTGAGCTTTGCTAGAGACAATGGCCCTGAACAATTTGAGAGAACAGTGTAAATTATAGTATTCCTACTATGCCAACCAGGTGGCACTTTGGGAGGGAGAAGAAATGTGTGTTTTGTAATTCTGTACATTTCAGTTCTTGTTCATTTACGCTTGTCATGTTACAGATCCAAGCTATCTGCTCTATTGACATGATCCTAGTTTTTCAATGCCTGTAACGTAATGCAGTTTTTTACTCCATTTAAAACCTATAACTCCACTTTCTTCCTCAACCAGAAGTCAACACAAAGTCTATTTCTCTTTTAACAAGCCTTTTCCACACACAGTGTACTTACTCTAAAGCTCTGATATGAATACAAGAGTCATTTTAAAAGCATGAAAGAGATTGTGTTTGCACAGCTGAAAGGTAGCTGAGGGGGAAAAATAATTAACTTACAGCATTTGCTCTGGTCAAGTGTCAGAAAGCTAAAACAGTGCTTTGGAAAGGGCATGACTTAATAACCCATATTAGCAAAGTGAAGCCATGTCCTAGCCTAGAGATATTAAGTTGTGAAGTGCATCCGTTCACGTGAAGATCCAATATGTATGTTACAGCTCAGGAAGAAAAGGAAATTATATATTTTTAATAACATTTCCCTCTCTGTTACAAACTTGCCAAAAGCAAAAATCCATCTATGCTTGGATTAAATGGCTTCTGAGCCTTGACATATCTAGAGAAAGAAGGATAGGCCTTGTGAAATTACACAAAATAAATTTTCCTTATGGTTACTTATTTGTGGGATTTGCTAGGACTCAATGACTGATTGTGAGGTCAGGTAGGCATGACAGTTTGGCGAACAACTTATTGAAGGCATTGGAGAATATTTGTGTGTTTGTATGTGTGTGTTTCTATAACAGATGACTTTGTTCTCCCTCATGAGTAATCTTGAGCTTTCTGCTTTGAACATGCACTCTTTGTTATGTGGCACACAGGGTCTAAACTGCTTCTCTTGACTGGAAGGGACTGACTGGTTCAGTAGTGTGGCCCCTTGGCCAACAATGGTCCTCCAGTTGTTCTTGGACTGCACTTCTCATCATTCCTCACTGCTACCTATGTCAACTAGGGGTGATAGGAGTTGGAGTCCAACAACATCTGGAGAGTCACACATTTCAGCAGGCTGGAAGAGAGAATACTTTACATGAAGAACTGAAGAAGATATGAACCAATGACAGGTACTAAGCTGAGTTTGATTACAAATTATGATTAGTTTA
The DNA here is from genome assembly GCF_019175285.1 of Sceloporus undulatus. NCBI lineage: Eukaryota > Metazoa > Chordata > Lepidosauria > Squamata > Phrynosomatidae > Sceloporus > Sceloporus undulatus. The sequence continues at coordinate 14,431,110 of NC_056529.1, read as the reverse complement.
GCAAATCAACATCATAATTCATGGTTTGAAGTTGATGCATTTGCAAACTGATCATAATTTGGGAACTGAAGGAAAAATACTGCCACAAAGACTTCCCTATCTTAGAGGAGAAAAGAGAAGTAGATTATGTAAAACAGAGGTTTCATTTGGGTTCATTCCACATTATCCATGCAGCATGAAACCATAATTTATCATTATGTGTCAACACAGCTCCTACTCCCAGCTCAAATGAATTGGGTTAGTCCTTAGAAGTATTACTACAAACATTTTTGGCAACCTCATGTGGGCAAAAAGACATCATGCAGACAACAGAGAACCCAAACTACAATTTGAGCTTCCAAAAGCTATAGTTAAAAGATTGTTTTATTATCTATTTTCTCTCATCACAGAACTACGATTCCTGAGTTCACTCTTATCTTTATTATATGGTACCCTCCAAAGAGCCAGTGTGGTATAGTGGTTTGAGTGTTGGACTAGGGCTCTGGAGACCAGGGCTTGCATCCTGGCTCAACCATCTAGAGCTTGGGCAAGTCACACACTCTCAGCCTCAGAGGATGGCAATGGCAAACCTCCTCTGACAAAACATGCCAAGAAAACTTCATATAGAGTCACCATAAATCAGAAATTACTTGAAAGTACTGTACACAATAACAAGAGCAACAACAATCCTCTGGAAGCAGATAAGTGGCCATATACTATGGTTTGCTAATCACACCAAAGTTTATTTGGCTATCAAACATGGATTACATATCTACTTTAACAACTAGTTGAAAATCATGGCCTGCTAGTTCAGAAGCAACTGTCATTCATAGTTAAGTGTCCTTACTCATGGTCATGAAGTCTCAACTAAACCCAAAAAATATGCACCAAAGAAAAGATACATTTGAATCACTAGATTAATTGGCCAACTCCTATCCTCAAGAAAAATCCCACTGCACTTTGTAACAACTGTTGAGAGGGAACCTAACAACTACTCAAATGTTAACTTATTGTATGGACTACCCAACCATTTAGCTCTGCAAGGGTGATGTTAGTAGACTTAAGATTGATTAAATTTGTGGTTAGTAGCAACTAGAAAGGAAAATATTTCATTTCATTAGATCTAGAATTTCCTCTAAATCCTTGACTGACTATACAATGGGCTGGAGAAAATGTTTGAACAAATGAGTACAGTACATGCATTCTTATTTGAAATCATTTTGATCTCTGTTCTGCTGCATCAACGTCCCATTACTTCCTTGCCTGATGAAGAACAAATGCTGTGCTAGGAGTTTAAATAGAATTTGTTTCTTAAAAGCACTGAAATTAATCTAGGTGAAACGGGAACATTTAAATATGAAGACGATTCTTCCAAATGAGGCAGTAATCACAATTCAGAGTAAAACCCTTCCCTGCAAACTGTATGCCAAATTCGAAAGAGCAGAAGTGAAAGCAAAGTGTTAATCAAATGAAGGGGTTGCATCAGTTGGACCAAGAAGTATTCATTTGGGGGAAGGAAATGAAACGAAGAGACATGACGCACACACCTAAACTATGTAGATCCTGATTCAGGAAGGTTTTGCCCCTTTATGCTGAAAAGTTTATCAGATTAGGCTGCATGACTAGACCACTGGTGCCTGCCAAACAATTGTGAAAATTCACTGGCATGGTGCAAAAGCTGTTCACAGTTCTCACTGTTACAAAACCATGGGAATTTCTTTTCTTTTATTCCAAGTAATTCAGGAACACACCCTCTGCATGAAAAGCCAAATATTTTCTCTCTGGAATTTAGCACAAGTTATAACACTGCAGAGGAGGTCTTTGGCTTTCCCAGGAGCAAATACTGGTTTAACTTAATAACTCTACACATATAGTCAGTCCTCCGTATCCACATATATTTTTTTATTCACAGATTGAAGCATCCACAGTTTGAATTTTATATATATTGATTTTGTAGTAATGATTTTGCTGTTTTATAGGGAAAACCATTTTGCTATGCATTGTATTTAATGGGACTTGAACATTTTGGTATTCAAGGAAGCTCCTGGAATCACACTCGCCCAGCTGATACCAAGGGCCTGCTTTACTCAGAATGTATGTACTGTATCTTCTCATCTTTTGCCCCTTAATTTCTACCCAAATCAACATTCCCACCCCAAAAAAGATTAATCCATTACTCCAAACAAATAAGTTCAGTAGACATAGCCCCATTCAGCAAGTGCATACTTCATTGAATCTGTGTTTATATCCTGTGTCCCCCACAACAAAAATCCTTTCATAACTTAACTTGAAAAAAATCAGTCTGGCTAATCAATTTCATATTACAATTCAAACTGTCAAATATTCCATTAGCCATACCTGAAGTGCAAGGGTCTGATGATTTTGTTTGTGGTGTTCCACTACAGCAATACTCAGGACAATAATATGGGACAGTGCTGTAATCGTGCTGACAATCACAGCATCTCTCATTCCAAAGGGTAGCATGGTGTAAGCCGTGAAGATTATGAACAGAAAAAATGGCACCTGTCAAAGAAGAAGAGGCTCAATATTTTTTGATCCTGACAAAACTTATAAAAGTTTCAAGGGAAATTATAAAAGGAACAGCATTCATAAAAGCTTTGAGATAACTATATAGAATAAAAATCTATCTAGCTCCTCATATAAATGACCAAGGAATAGAGAAATCAAGCTATTAAATACAGAAGGATAGTGGGTTCTGCATAAGGGCCAATACAATATGACAGCAAGGCAGAGATACTGCTGGAGAATAACTCATCTAATTGAAGAAATACACACACACAAACTTGTTGTTTTCCCTTTCACAGATTTGATGATAGATGGATTTGATGAATATGTTCTATCAATTTCAAGATCCTCCAGCGCAATTCTATGGTCAGCTTCTGGTGAAAGTTGACCATAGAGTCATGCTAGAGGACTTAGAGATTCCTAGAGAAAAGTTCTCTCAGGTAAAATAATAATAATAATAATAATAATAATAATAATAATAATAATAATAATAATAATAATAA
>NC_056529.1:14389160-14428092 GCF_019175285.1 Sceloporus undulatus | reverse complement strand
CAATTTTTATTTATATTTCTTTATAAACCCATTTTATAAACCCTAGTCTCTGGAGCAGCAGAAAACAAGCTTGCTCCCTCCTCAATATGACATCCCTTCAAGTATTTAAACAGGACTATCATATCACCTCTTAACCTTCTTTTCTCAAGGCTAAACATGCCCAGTTCCCTGAGTCGTTTCTCATAGGGCATGGTTTCCAGACACTTCACCATTTTAGTTGCCCTCCTTAGGACACGCTCCTTTTTGAATTGTGGTGCCCAGAACTGGACACAATATTCCAGGTGGGGCCTGACCAGAGCAGAAGAGAGTGGCACTATTACTTCCCTTTATCTAGACACTATACAGTGCGTCTGCATCATACGCGGGTGCATTATATGTTGCTTTCAGCATATGCTGAAAGCAGCAATGCTTCTTTTGGCACCATGCGCCAGAAGAAACAATGGCGCACCGCCACCACGCAGCACCGCAAGCACGAGCCCCATTACTTGTAATGGGGCTCGAGCATACACGCTTTTTGTTTTACACGGGGGGCGGAACGGATCCCCCGCGTAAAACAAGGGCGCACTGTACTTCTATTTATGCATCCTAAAATCACTTTGGCCTTTTTAGCTGCCGCATCGCACTGTTGACCCATGTTCAACTTGTGATCTACTTGGACTCCTAGATCCATTTCACACATAGTCTCATTCAGCCAGGTGTCCCCCATCCTATATCTATGCATTTTGTTTTTCTACCCTAAGTGCAGTACCTTACATTTCTCCGTACTGAATTTCATTTTATTAGCTTTGGCCCAGCTTTCTAGTCAGGTCATTTTGAATTTTGATCCTGTCTTCTGTGGTATTAGCTATTCCTCCTAATTTTGTGTCATCTGCAAATTTGATAAGTATGCCCCCAATTCTGTCAGCCAAGTCACTGATAAAGATGTTGAATAGCACTAGGCCCAGGACAGAACCCTCTGGTCACTTCATTCTAGGATGAAAAGGAGCCATTATTGAGCTCCCTTTGGGTTTGGCCAGTCAACCAATATATGATGTGATTCATCAATGGCAGTAAGAACCCGACCCCATTGCCTTTCCCTATTTTGCATCAGGATCTCATTAGTGGACTGTGGGATTCCAGAACCCACAAACTGAAACAGTACCAAATCTTGTCTAACCACATCCAAGATTTTCTTCAGCAAAAATATAGCTAGCATTCAAGTGCATTGGGAAAATTATCCAGACCCCTGGACAAGAACCAGCAGGAAAAAATAGTCATAGCATTCCATGCTATGATTAGGTTTTCTGTCATGATTAACATATCCAACTTCTCACTGTTTTTTCCTAATCATTCTCAAACAAATTATTTTCTTTCAGGAAGCCTGTTCACTGCAGAGGAGCAATGCGCTAGCAGGAATGTTCATCTATTCACATAGAGCATCCACCACCGTAACTCTTTGTGGACTGAAATTGCATTTTAGAATAGACCAACCACTGTCAATTTCAAGATGGATAAGTTGTCTTTTAGGAGGACTGGTCTGATATTACTGATTTCCTTCTGAAGCTACTGAAGGAGCACGAAAATATCCTGAAATAGCACCACATCATAGCAATGGGCAGACTTACCAAACCTAATTTTCTCTTTCCTCACCAACCAGATCCAGATGGTGTGAGGCAAAAATGCATACAAATTATGAAGTAGGTTGCTTTGGATCAGAACCTGGTCTACAATCACTCCAGGCCTTATCCATTCTTTTTCTTCATTCCAGCTCCCTAACTTTGGGGGGAAGAGGGGTGTTTCTGTTGCTACTGTTCGATCACTGGGAGTTAGAAACCTTTGCTGGTCTATGACAAATCAGCCAAGGTTTTCCAGCAGACTCCGATCTACTTTCTGCCTACCCATGTCCTATAGCACCATAGGTTTACCACTTGCTTGCTTTCTATCCCTCTCCTCTACTGACCTCACTTATTTCTTATGAGAACATGGAAGGGAAAAAGAGAATCCCCCCGAGATCCTTTGAAGGAAATACCAGATATAAACACAATATCATGCATCCTTTGAAGTGTAATACCAGATTCTCTGCTTATGATAATCTTATGTATGTTTATGTTCAAACACTCTGCAAAAGGAGTCGCCTCTTATGTTTGCATACTCATGTATTGGTATGACACAGTTTGGTACCTTTTATGATGTTAGCTGCCTCTAAGCCAGAGACACCACATAATCAAATCCTGTCACATGCAAACGTCCACAAGGGCATTGCGCATATTCTTATCCATTTGAGGCAGGTTTTCTATCTCCCCAGTTTTACATACCATTTCTCTAAAGCACACCCAGAGCTGGAACTCTCTATGGTGCCCCTAATTGCTCACAATCAAATCAGTATTGGTTTTGCAAATTGATGTCATAATTAAACGATTCCTCGCCCTGCAGGTGATTAACCATGCCTATTTGCATAATGAGCAGCATCTAGGGAGATCCAGGCAGCCCTAAATTTGAAACCATTTCATTTCTTTTAAACATGGGTTTTAAAATTAATTTAATTAAACACAGAAGAGATAGGCGGTATTACTGAAATGGTGTTTGCAAAGCACCATGTACATGGACGGCGCTTTATAAATAAATGATGATAATAATAATAATAATGTGGATATAATGCCCAGCTTAGATTGGGAAAATCCACCTTCAAATTCCCACTCATTTGTTAAACTCAGATTGTTGGATAATTTTTCATCAGTCAGTATCTCAGAACCTAAACTACCCTCATGGGATGGTGGACAAAAGCAAATTGAGGTGAATATAGAGGGCACATACCAGCCTTCTCCAGTATGCTTTTGTACTACAATTCCCACCAGCCCCAGCCAGCGTGACCAGTGGTCAAGGATGATAGGATGCATAGTGCAGGTCGGCACCAGATTGGAGTTGGTTGCTGTACATGCTTGAGAGCACGAGGTCGGAGTTGGTTTGCTGTATACAGCGAACACTTTGAAGGAAGGACTTGGAGACAGATGAATTGACACGGTAAATACCTGTTCCCATGCAGAAAGTTGAGAGGTATTTCTCTTGTCAAAAATAGACACATATCCTATGGCCAGCAAGCAGATCCAAATCGTGACAGCGAACAGTTCCAGCTGGCACCAAAAGAAGTATTCGATATAAACCAGCACATACATGATTATAAAGATCATGAGAGCAATGCTCACTGTAATGACAAAGGCAAGGTGATCACGAGGTTCCTGTTAAAGATAAAGCAAAAGTTATGCAGTCGTGGACTTGACAAAACAATTCCAAAGCAATTTGCAGTTTTGAACGTATCAGAACATAATAATCTTTTACACATTAGAAATAAAGAAACAAAGAAAGGCAACTGAAGTACTATATCTGTTTGCTTGGCATGTGTGTCTGCACATTTACTAGATCAAAAGTCATACATTTAAACTTTAACAACCACAAGCCCAAGAATCTGCTCCGAATATAAGAAGTGAAAATAGCTCATGGTTCTTCCACACAAAAACAAATTCCTGTTTACCTCATGCTTTCTTCATTTCTGCTCTAACAACTTAAGATATGAGAGAGTCACTTTGGTGTGACTCAGAAATCCTGCTGATCTATTGAAATCACCCAAGATCTACCAGTATATTCTGTTCTACATTATGCTCACCACTAATTTACTCTGACTGGAAAGTATCAGGCAAAATGTCTTTTCTATCACTGCAGAAGGTCCCAGGTTCAGTTTGGGGGTGGATGAGCTTGGGCCAGTCATTCTCTCTCAGTCTCAAAGGAAGACAAAGGCATTTGAACAAATCTTGCCAAGAAAAGCCAATGATGGCTTGCCTTAGGCTTGTCGTATGCTGGAAATCATTTGAAACAGCAATAACAACAACCACGTACTATCTGATCCTTTTAACTGGAGATGCCAAAAACTGAACCTGGGACCTTCTGTATGAATAGCACACATCATGCTATTAAGCTGCATTGCCAATATAAAAGTACGACTCTGAAAGTCATCACATTATATAAAGCAAGATTCATAGCTTCATCATTTGACACTGATTAACAGTTTCCAATCTAATTGGTAACAATTAGGTTTAACCCGGAAATCAGAGTTGCATTAAAATATGCAGCACCTGAGTAAAGCTTTCCCACCCTCCATTATATGGAAGAATCCAATTTTCTACTTTGATGTCATTTTAATCTAAACTATAGGCTGTTCTGAATGAATACACAAATTGTAAAGTGATGTTTCCAATGCCCTGTCTCATGCCGGGTCCCTTTATATTTTAAAGTAATGTATCTATGCTTCAACCCAAAGCATACCAAAAGCAGCAATGTATACTCACATCGTAGCTGACGAGAACGATGACAAGCGTCATACAATAGGCAACGGCAATGAAGAGCAAGAAGAAAAGGAGAGGATGCTGCTGACTTGAATAGCGATACTTCTCATACAAAGGGTCAGCTATCTTGCAGCCTTCGCTTTCATTAAAAAAGTATTTGCCTTTAGCTGGCATTTTAAATTCTGTTTTGCTTCTGGGTCCTTCTCTTTCTCCTCTCACACAGCAGGTCAGACAGATCTGTGCAGGTCCAAGTAGCAATTGCCACTGTGACTCCCACCAGTCAAATAGCTGCCGGGTCTGCCTTGTTCGGCCACATCGGTACAGCCGGGTCCTGCGTTAGCATCTCTCTTCTTATAAGCATTAAGTCCTTCGGATCTCGCTGTGAACTGGAAAAGCAGTGCCCTCCCTCCTCCTTCTCCTCCTCCTCCTCCTTCTCCTCCACTCCAAAGCCATGTGCTACTCATCAACAGTTCCACACATGTTTTTCTAGACTTGATTGCTATTTGTCCTGTTGATGGGAGGCTGTTGCTGTTTTGCCTTTATTCATTCAAACATCTTTCAGGAGCTGTCAGCAATTCCCTCAGATGAGTGCTTTGTGGGACAAAACTGTAAAGAGGAGAAAAAAGGACAGAGGGTGACTTTTTAAAAAGGGCTTCTCTATAGCAGGTGTGCCTTTGTTTAAGAAGAAGTGTGTGTTCTTCGGACCCAAGGCAAATATTGTTTAGCAAAAAGTACCAGGGAAGTACAAAGCCTCTTCTCCCGAGAGAAGGAGCCACAACAGGCTCTTTAACATTATGTCCTTATTATAACCAAATATTGTTTAACATGGTATAAATTGTTCTCCTTCTGCAGTATTCAGTGTTGCAGCCTTTCAACATGCATGCTATAATTACCCGCAAGGACTGAGGAAATATTAGAGCAGCTTTGTGTTGAATGACGTACCTGGTCACCTGTAGCAACCAGGAATCCCATGCAGGAAAGAGAAGGAATTCCACACAGCCTAAGAGAGAGGAAAGGAGGAGGCTGTCTCTCCTATACTGTGAATTTTTGGGGTTGCCATGGGAGAAGGAAAGTCTTTTCTTCCCTGATCAGGACAGAAACTGAGCAGGCTAGCCCAGAAAATCAGGAGTCCAATCAATATAGTGTCCTATTATGAGCTATATTTAAGGAGGCATAGCCACGGAAGGAACACATTTATGCTGCCATCATCATCATCCATCACCACCACCACCACAATTATTATCATCTTTATTTATATTCCACCTTTTCCCCAGAACCAAGATTCAAGGCTGCTTAGAAATTAAAAAGCAATACAGTGTAGTTAAAAACATATACCATGAAAATGCAATCAAACTATCAACATTTCAAACAATTTAAAATATACAATATAAATCAGAGCCATGGCAGTCTGGAATATCAGAATGCAAAGGGATCTTGCAGCACCTTGGAGACTAACTGAGCGAAAGAGGTTGTAACATGAGCTTCCATAGACTGGGTCGACTTCCTCGGACGCATGGAGGAAGTCTACGAAATCTTATGTCTACAAAATTTTGCAACTTTTTTCACACAGTCTCCAAGGTGCTACAAGATCCCTTTGCATAAAACATACAATGAGAAACCGTGTTTAAAAAAAACAGTTTTTAAAAGTACAATTAAAACAGGACAGCACCCTCTTAAAAGTCCTTTCTTTTTAACAAAAAACCTTAAGTTTACAAAACCTGTAACCATTTTAAAAAATACATGGATGGATGGATGGCAAGTCGAAGGATGATCTAGTCTTCCTAGGAAGGGAGTTTAGAAGTCCCAGGGCAGCCAGTGAGAAGGCATTGCCATGTGCCTGTGAAAGTGGCAAGACTTAGGAGACATGGTCTTTCCTAAGGATCCCAGGGCAAACAGGGATTTTCAGGGTGAGGAATCATTCACAATTTGCAAAACTAATGACTGATTTGATTGTGAACAACTAGGGGCACCATAGAGAGTTACAGCAATGGATGTGATTCAAGTAATGATACGTAACACTTTCTAGTTAGGTTTCAACTTTATTTTTAAATGCATTTTTAGAGGCATTTTAACAGGATCTTTTCAAGTTTCATAACACTTACTTACTTCATTACTTCTCTCCAGTAAGGAAAAGTAAAGGAGAAAATGCAATGGAATTACATGTAAAGAGACCTTGTAGCACGTTTGATACTAATTAAAGAAAGAAGTTGGCAGCTTTTGTAGACTTAAGTCTACTTCCTCATTGTCTAATTCCTAATTTGGAATTAGTTACTTTGTATTTACACTGTAATGAGTAATAGCAATGAATTACTATACTACTTCTGAGCTTTTAGTTGATCAACCACCCACATATGTGCAAGTGTCAAAACAAGTGTTCCAAATCAGTGTCAGCTGATGGCTCCATGTTGGTGGGACAACGAATCCATTCCTGGCTGTGAACTTTAAAGGAAATACCCAAGGAGATATATCTATCTAAGGGAATCCAAGGGTAAATATCCAACCTATATGAGGCAGGGAGAATATAGCACATCTGATAGCTCCTTCAAAGTTCAGATTAAATCCTCAGGTGGGTTCCCTACTTTACTGACATGAAAAACATCAGTTGCCCCTATTCCAAAACACTAAAGAATTACTTGTTTTTATGTGTTACACATGCATATTTACAGCAGACAACTTCTTTGGAGGGGCAGTCAGCTTATGCAACAGAAACAGAGGTTATCATTTATATCTTTTATGAATATAAACAAGGTATGTTAAAAAGGAGAACATGATCAGCCAGAGACACCTAATTAATATTGACTCATTTAATTTACTAGGGGTTGCCAACCAAGAAAATAAGTATGAAAAAGAAATGTTCTTGAGAAGCAATATTAAATGATGAGTATTCTGAGATTTTCTCTTCAGGGCAAGGTACATTTCACAGATAGGTGAACTGATTTTTTTTCCTGAAACTGACCATAAAAAGTTATAACAAATAAGTCATTATTACACAAATGGAAACCAACCCCATTGTATTCAGTGGGTCTTAGTTCCAAGTCAGCCTAGAATGGTAGTCAAGACAGTGCAATCACAGCTAGTCAGTTTTAACCTTCAATTGCATCAATAACACAGTCCCAATTAAATGTCTATGGCCTGTTACAGACTGCCAAAATAAAGCTGCTTCGGGTCTCTTTGGAGGTATGCTATTTAAATGATGCATGCACCATAAGAATCCAGAAGCTGCACCAAAGCTGCACTCCAGTGCTTAGGAATGGAATGTGGCTTTGGCGCGACCTCCGGACTCTTAGGACCCATGCATCATTTAAATAGCATACCTCCAAAGAGACCCGAAGCAGCTTTATTTTGGCAGTCTGTAACAGGCCTATAGGACCATAGACTAAAGAGGGATGAAAGTAATAAAACCAAGTCCCAGTCCTGCACTGTATAATAAATCCCTGTAGAATTACATACAAGAGTAATCACATTCATGGAGTATGTAGATCTCTGCAGAATTACATGCATCAATTGAAGGCATAATAATAGGATAGGAGATACATACTTTGCCAACACTGTTGTACCAAATATGAAGAATGATGTTTGAAAACCTTGAAAATGTAAAAAAATAAAACAATAGCACAGTTCTCTGATAATTACTAATGGCTTTCAAATATGTGTGGATATAAAATACTAGGAGAAAAACAATTGCACATCAGTTGTTGTATGGGGTTATTAAAAAACCCTCTTATTATAACTATGGCTTCCTTACTACCCGATATCCATTGTCACGGAATTGTTTAAATGAAGTCCCAATGGGAATAGAGCACCACATGAACATGGAAAGAGCAGTCCTAAACATACAAGAGTCATGAAATATCCTGCTTCCACCTCTGAAACACGTGGGGCAGAGAGGCACAACTGATAACAAGAGTTTCTTGACTTGAAAACTATAGAAGCCTACACAACCGCTATTTATAGCAGGGCAAAGCAACAGCAGACTGTACAGGGAGTTACCGGAGTCGGTGAAATGTTTTGACATTTGATTAAAGCAAAGCCTTACTGACCTTCAGCATTAGTTTAAAGCCTTGATCTTCTTACAATGTCTTGTTTTAGTTACCCTAAAGGCTCCTTGTCAACACCCAAATTGAAAAGATGAAAGGAAATGGCTTCCTGCATCTGTTTCAGGGGAATTCTCTACCCCATTCCATCCCCACCCCCTTTTTATTAATGCACCTGGGTACACACAGAGCTTTGAAAGTTATTGTATATACGCATGTATAGGTATAGAAATTTAGGTTAAAAATTGACCCAAACCTGAGTCGACTTATCCATGGGTCATTATAAGTACTCTATTTTAATGCATATATATATATATATATATATATGGTGAAAGACAAGAGTCAATCTGCCCTGGAAGCACTGACCCCCTTCTACTCTCACAGCCAAAAGCAACCAGAAAACATTGGATTTGTTGCCCCAAGAGTGCCTTGGTTTTCACTTGTTTTAAACCATAAACATCACAGATAGGTACATTACTTGTACCTTAATTCCACTGAGCATGTGTATAAACAGTCCGGGACATTGGTTTGGCAACCCATTATTGTTAGCTGCATATTTGTAAAACAGGTCTCTCTGTTTTCTAGTTTATGGAACAGACTAGCACATGCCATTCACTTCTATGAATTCGCTACAGGTCTACGTTCTTCAGAGTTCTCCTAAATCCCAAAAGGTGCTATCCCATTCACTGAAATGGCAGTAAAAATTCTGAATGATACAGAACATATAAGTGCAATGATATATAATACATTTGAATATCAATGTTAGGATTGTCCATGCCATCATATTTCTGGTTTCTATGTATGGCTGTAAAAGATGGACAGTAATGACAGTTGTTAGGAAAAGGTTCAACTCATTTGAAATATGGTGTCAGAGCAAAGTTCTGTAGATAACTTGGGGGCTATACAGACCGCCCCTTTCCTGGCTGGATCAGGGCCACAGCAACCTCATGCAACAGCCCTGATCCGGCCTCTGGTGGGCGCAAAAAGGAGCCGCAAAAAGCAGCTCCTTTTGAGCCCTTCAAAGGGCACCATAGCTGCAGCGGCACAGTTGAATGGCACCTTTTCGGTGCTGCATCATCTGAATGTAATGCCGGAGGTGTGCCATGGTGCTGTGCACTGTCTGGAATGGTGCGCATTATCATGATGAGCTGGGGATGGAGTCAAGGCATCCAGAATCAGGATGCTGCACCCAGACTCTGCCCACAAAATGCCAGTCTGTACAGGGCATTGATCAGACAAAAAAGACAAAGGGTAAGTCAGCACTGAACTCTCCCTAGAAGCCAAGATGACTTAACTGGGACTGTCCTACTTTGGATATTTCATGAAAAGATATGAGTCATTAGAAAAGACAATAATGCTTGGTAAGGTAGAAGGCAGTAGGAAATGAGAAAGATCTCTTTACAGGTGGATAGACTCAATCAAAGAAGCCACAGCCTCGAGTTTGCAAGACCATAACAATAAAAGTGATTTGGAGATCTCTCTTTCATAGGGTTGCCATAAATGGAAATCAACTCGACAGCATTCAACAATACAACAAACAGAATGCTCACATTGTATAAATGTTGTTGGATTGCAATTGCAGTCATCCACCACTCTTGATAGTGATGGGTGATGAGAGTTATAGTTCAAAAACATTTGGAGGATCACACATTTCCCACCATGGTTCTAAAGCCGTGGTTCTGAACCTTCCTAATTTTAATACAGTTCCTCATGTTGTGGTGACCCCCAACCATAAAATTATTTTTGTTGCTACTTATAACTGTAATTAAAAATATTTGTTTTGCGATAGTCTCCGGTGACCCCTGTGAGGTTGAGAACCACCGTTCTAGACTATGTGTCACAGCAATTACCCTTTTCCTTCAAATTCAGTTACATCAAATCAGACTGAAACCAGAAACTCTTTTTTCCCCCTGTGATCAGAATTTCAGTAACAAGATATCAACTTCTACCTATCACTTTATCATCCAAGCCTGGCAAAGAGTAGAAGAAAAATAAATCCAACAGCAATCAACAAACCAATTCATTATCACTGATTTTTTTTTGGGGGGGGGGATGTAATAATTTAATCCCACAAATGATTTGCACCAAAAGGAACAACCATCTTTCAGTATACTACTGATCAATTTTTTTAAAAAAGCTTCTTTCTCCATTGCAAACACCCCACCCAGTGCCTTGTACATTTGTCAAACAAAATACAATACTCCACAAGTTTTAATTTGATTTCCAGCCCACATTTGAATCCATTTATCACACCAGATATTTCTCCCCTGTCTAGGTAACCAGTTTCTCCATGACTCATGCTGAATCTGACCCTCCATGGCCCTCTTACATAATCCCTTCCAAGTGCCCCTACAGTCTGTCACCTGCTTACCAAATGCAAAACCAGTGTCTCTGTGGCCAGGAATGAACTTTTGACTTGATTTGAAACATGAGGAGTCTTGCCAGAGCCTGGGCATAAGGGGAAGAGGACTGTAACTCCCAAGTGCCCAGATGCTTATTTGAGTCCTGTCTGGTTTAGCACTGAGAGACCTCAAAACACAAAACAGCCTTGATTATTATTTTTTATTTAATGTTATCTCAAATATTAAAAAAGAACAGATACATATACAGTATCCACAACATCACTGCAAAAGTCTATTGGTTTTCATAGACCCATTTCCTTTCTTCCATGTATTCTTGAAATTTCAAAGAGCTCACTTTCTTAGTAGAATAACAGATCCCAACTTTTTAGTCATTTTATGCACAAATCTAATATAATAATAATAATAATAATTTATTTATATCCCACCCATTGAGGTCAATCGGGGCGGCTAACAGCAATAAAATAATAGCATGTCTAAACACAAAATATCCGAACTGCTTATTGATAACTCCAAGTTTCATTTCTGTTCTTATCTATTGAGAGCCTAATGCATGCATGACTGCACAGTATTTGGTTCCTTCTCTATCATACTTTGCTTTGAGCAGGAGACTCATACTTTCTTCTGCTGACCTATAATCAATCAAACAAATATTAATCACTTAATCGATAAATTAAAAAACGTGAGCTACACAACAAACTTAAAGTAAATCAAGCCCTGATTCAATAAAGAAGCCCTGCATCCAGTAGCAGGCTTCCACATCCACAGTACACATAAAAAGGAAAATGCATGTGTAAATGTTACTATAGATTAGCGAAGTTTAAAAATAAAATATGGGTGCAGACATAGTAATAAAGGAAAAAATCCCATCCAAATTAACTAAAAGCAAAACCGTAACTACTGAGTCGTCCTAAGAAAAGAGAAGCTGTTAACTTGCTTTGTGTTGATTTATCCCTGACTTTAGCCAAAAATCAAAATATATATTTTCTTTCTTTTAGTATTAGTATTTCAGAATTTGAAAATGTTACATTTAGACTACAATACTACAGAACTCAAAGATATAGTCGTGTTAGTCTGTAGAATCAGTATGTAGAGAAATCTTGTAACACATTTGAGACTAACTGAAATAAAGAAGTTGGCAGCATGAGCTTTCGTAGACTTCAGTCTACTTCCTCAGGCATCTACAAATGCTCATGCTACCAACTTCTTTATTTCAGTTAGTCTCAAATGTGATACAAGATCTCTCTACAGTCTACATACTGATACTACAGAACTGTTGGCTGAGGATTTCTGGGGGTTGAAATTCAAAATGTAACTTTTTTGAATGTGACTTTTTCAAAACTTTATTTCTTTTTTAAAAATGTTATCCTAGTAGATCTTTAATTGCCGCAAGCCTTGCAAAATTGTATTTTTATACAATTCCAAGAAAATGGACCAATAGTTTAACCCAGTAAACAGCTGGTTCCTATTTCTCTATGTCTGAGAAGAAAAACACAGAAACCTTTGTTCAAATAACCTGGAATTTGGGGACAACATATTAGGTTACACAGGGAATGGAAGTAGATCGGTTTGGAGACATCATTGTGAAAGAGCATGGCAGGAATATAATGTTGGGGGGTGGGATTTTAAGGGCTGAGGATTCACCAATCCTATATGGGGCAATAAGAGAAAGATGTGGAACTACTGAGGAATGATAACTCAAAACCTTATCACTCTTTCTCATGTGATACCCTTGTTAGACTAGTCAAACACCCACTGTCCAGGTGGCTAACCATAATTAGAACTGGTGCAAATGGCAGCTGCTCACATCCTGATGAGGGCAGGATAGTTGGGCATCAATATCTGATCAGTGTTAAAGGGAATTCTTTAACTATTTCAGTATCAAACACTGATCAGAGTAGAAATTGCAGTCAATAAATCAGAAGAAGACTAGGGATCTTATCAGACACAGGGTAAAACGTGGTCGAAACATCATCCAAACGTCGTGGAAGCGCCAGGGATGTGATCATTCCTGGCACTTCTAAAGTGTAATTGAGGCTTCCACATAAATCAGGAATGACTCGAGGGTATCTAACAACAACAAGAACATCAACAACAAACACAGCAAAATCATGAGTCCTGGGGGAAATGGGGAGCCATAGCAGAGTTATGCTAGTAGAGCATTTACATTATGATGAACCATTTATAACTTACAATCTCCAAGATGCCCACTCAGGAGCTATAGGATTTAGAACTTAGATGGATATCAGACTATTCATGTTAATATTACAATTGTTTGAGAACAAATTACACTCCTGTTGAACTGGTAGGTTTGGGAGGCTTTGCCATTTAGTTAGTCACATCTCAGAATTGCATATGTTGCATTTCTAATTGTTGTTTTGGTTTTTTCAGCTCAGGTGACTTTCTGAGGTCTCTGGCCTAAAATATTTAAAAGGGGGGGGGGGGGGGAAAAAGAAAGACTACCATAACTTTGCAACATTTCACATTATCTAGTACTTACTTTCTGGAAGATAATTTTGGCACCTCATAATCTGCCTCACTATTATATTCCTATACCAATTCAGCTACAAATTGAGAGGTATATTTCAGAGAAGAAAAGGGGGAAAGGTGATTTGACAGGATAAAGAGCTTAGCAGTACAAAAACAAACAGTCCTCATTTGTTCTCAGTCAGAGAAGATTCATGACTGTACATGTTTCATATTTCACAAGACGTTGTCACCCCAATGACTTGATAGGGGACGAACTCAGAGCTGGAAAGTTTGCAGAACAGGATTGATATATTAACTGTTAAGTAGCTAAAAACAGAATTCTATTACATTTACTGGTGGCAGAGATTTAACTATTACAATTGTGTTAAATTGCCATTTAAGTTAGTTAGTATTAATTCTGGAATGAATGCTAAGCAGGGATGTAGCCAGGATTTTGGGAAGGGGAGGTCCAGACTAAGTGCCACCATTATAATAGGGCTTGGGTGCGGCAGCGCAGCCGCACACACTATTCATTTTATCTAACGGAAGGGGGGGGGGGGCCGGCCCCCAAGAACCCCCCCCCCCCCCTTGGCTACGTCCCTGTGCTAAGGCTATACTAAAAGCCCTAGCGGAGTACAGGTGAGTACTCATCTCCTGGTTTAAAATCTTGTAACCAATGACAAATAATATACTCTAATTCTGAACAACAATAAACAAAGATTCTTACAACTGTCTGTGATTAATAAAGAACAAGCAAAAAATATAGCATTTGTTAAGCCTCCCCCATTCAGTCCATTATTGGCTTAATTAATAATTCTGGAATTAATGCTAAAACTCCAAATTAAGAAAAGCAATTAAGTTTTTAAAAATATTTTACTCATTACAAAAATCCTAATTTAACTGATAGCTTGGCCTTTATTACTTCATTCCTGTCACTGGTTGAACTTATCAGTGCCAAGGCTTATGGCAGGGAGGCAGCAAGAAATTGGGGCAGGACAGGAGTTTTTAACCTGCAGTTCAGAAGCTGAGGATATGGCTTGTCGAAGGCCAACCAGGATGTTTCCAAGACCAAGCAGGGATTCAAACTAGGGTCCCCAGAGTTGTAGTCCAGTGCTCAAACCACTACATAGAATCATAAAATCCTAAAGTTGGAAGAGACCACAAGAGCCATCCAGCCCAACCCCATTCTGCCATGCAGGAAATCTCAATCAAAGCATCCCTGACAGATGGCCATCCAGCCTCTGTTTAGACCTCCAAGGAAGGAGACTCTGAGGGAGTTTGTTCCACTGTCGAACAGCCCTTACTGTCAGGAAGTTCCTCCTAATGTTGAGGTGGAATCTCTTTTCCTGTAGCTTGCATCCATTGCTCCAGGTCCTAGTCTCTGGAACAGCAGAAAACAAGCTTGGTCCCTTCTCAATATTACATCCCTTCAAAAATTTAAACAAGGCTATCATATCACTTCTTAACCTTCTCTTCTCCAGGCTAAACATCCACATCATACAAGCTCTCTGTTGGGAGATACCCAACAGTACAGTAGTGGAGCATAGATCTGGGTAGCTTGCTCCAGACTCAGAATGGTCCAAGCACCACCCTGTTTAGAGACCATTATTGCCCTGCAATGATCTGCAAAAGTGCCCCATCCAAACCCCAACTATCAAAGTTCTGTTGAACTACACCCAGCCAAGGTTGTTGAGCTTAAGCTTCACACTTCAAAGAGGAAAACTCTTCCACCTGCTAACTTTACAATTTGTTCTAGATAAGAACAATATGACTTTCATAACACTGATTTTCATAAGCAAGTTAGCTCCAGGGTGCAATGAAGGCTATCACACTAGTGTGGGAGTCAGCTGTAATTTGTGCCTTTTCCAAGCTCAAGATGTACGATTAGTTCCCGATCACCAGGGTCCTCATTAAGCCCCCATGGATAGATTTTTCCAGCCAGAGGTAACTTGCAACTGATCTCAACCACTGTACAAATCAATACCTCAATTATTCTTTTAAGTTTCAAGTGACCTATTTTAAATTTCCAAACACAGTGTCCTCAACATTGAGGTTGCTTTTCATTATAGATGCTGTTTTCTACCTCTTGTTCTACAACATCAGAAGCAAAGATATTCTAGACTAAATAGCCCATTGGATAGAAAAGGAGTAAAGCTATCCTGCAATTAGCTGCTTAATAAAGATTTGGAACAATTCAAGCAGTTATAAGCAGTGATACGTTAAAGCAGCTACATAAAGAGCTACCAGCCTGGAGAGATGGTAATATTTCCACTAATCTGCAAGGCATAACAGAGAAATACAATTAAAGGAGAATATTACATTATAATCTTAAATTTATGGCATTTTAATGTTTGGCAAAATTAATGTTAAAATCCTCACGCCAGTCTTCTCCTGGCTGCTCCCTACACAAAGAATCTTGGGAATTAAGAGTTTCATGATTATTATTGTGAAAAGTCTGCTGGGACAGATTACCGTATTTTCCGGTGTATAAGACGGCCCCCAACTTTTCTTTTTAAAATTTAGACTTTAAGATATAATCGCTGTACAGTATAAGACCCCCTCCTCCAAATCCAAAGACAAGAGGGCCGGCGTTCACTCACACCGGCAGAGGCGCTCCTTCCCGGCCTCTGGGGAGGCCTGGGTCTCCTCAGAGGCCAGGAAGGAGGGGAGGGCTGGTGCCCCTCACGCCAGTGGAGGCACTCCTTCCCGGCCTCTGCAGAGGTCTGGAAGGAGGGCAAAGCCAGTGGCCTTCGTGCCGGTGGAGGCGCTCCTTCCCGGCCTCTGCGGAGGCCTGGGTCTCCTCAGAGGCCAGGAAGGAGGGGAGGGCCGGCGTCCCTCACGCTGGTGGAGGCGCTCCTTCCCGGCCTCAGCGGAGGCCTGGAAGGAGGGCAAAGCCAGCAGCCCTCGCACCAGCAGAGGTGCTCCTTCCCGGCCTCTGCAGAGGCCTGGGCTTGGGAAGGCGGGAGCAGGCCGGGCTTAGCCCAGCGTATTAGACGACCCCCAACTTTCAAGATGATTTTCAGGGGTTCAAAAGTCATCTTGTACGCCGGAAAATATGATAATACTAAACATCTGAATAATGTGTATTAACTCTTACAACAATCCTAGAAGGTATGAGCAGAGAATGGGTCATAGGCTGCTTGCAGCCACAGAGGACATTTTTATGGTCCATTGGGCATACTGTCCAACTGTCCAAATATGGCATGGACAGTCCCAATTAATCCTCTGCCATCCCACTTGCTGAACTTCTAGCAGCCCAAACCAAAGCAGCCGATGGAGAAGGAGGAGGAATCTAATATCTGGAGCTTGTATGACTCCAACTCCTGTTCTAGTCAATGGTGAAAATTCAGCTCAGAAGGGAGAGGCAAGTGAACATGACAACTATAAAACATCAAACATAAGGAAAAGCCAATTCAAGGAAGACTTCTTGCTCAACGCCTCTTTCCTATAACCTAGAGCTGCCATTGAGGTGACTCAACAGACACTACCCAGCACTCCAGGGCTCATATCTGGCCCAGCTCTTTCCTAGAAATTAAACTGTGTCTGTTATGTGCCTTCAAGTCATTTCCAATCTATGGTGAAGCTATCATGTGTTATCTTGACAAGATTTGTTCGAGGGTGGTGGTGGTGGTCATTGCCTTTCTCTGAGACTGAGAGAGTACGACTTTCCCAAAGTCACCCAATGGGCTTCATGGCCAAGCGACGAATCAAACCCTGGACTTCAGAGTAGTTGTCCAACACTCAAACCACTATGACACACTGGTTCTTCAGAGTTTAAGAAAGATTAGAGATGGAAACTGGAGGAAATGTATCATATGAATGTACAATATAAACAAATATTGGGGGGTTCAGGTATAATATTTGTCAGCATTAGCAAGGCTGACACAGAGATTCCCAGCTGTTGCACACAGGTTTTCAAAAGGTCACCTAAATGAAACGTATGGCAAGTAGTGGTCCATAGGCAACAGTTTGACCAACCCTAGTGACATTATATAGTGAATTTTAATGCTTTTTTAAAATTTCCAAGCTGTATGTGCAACACAATTCTTTTTACTGCTTTTGCTACAAGGAGCACCTCCTTCATGTTCATTCACAGACAGTAAAATTACTTTGGCTGACTTCTGTATAATAAGATTATAATCTGTTTACTGACATGAGATCACTACTTGCTAATGTTTGGCGAACACAAACTTTTTGCAATTGGCCTATTTATTTTAAATTACTGGCACCTTTGACATTCATAGTAAGTCAAGCTTAAATCTAGGTGGCTGCCATATCTGATAAGAAATCTAGTGATTCCCTTTACTTAACAGAAGGCTTTCGAAAAACTCTCTGCTTCGGACAGAACCAGATGAGATGTAAATGTTGCTTCAGGTTTAGAGCAAAACAGAAATGGTTTCTTTGTCTCTTGTTTTGAACAGGCTTTTAAAAAGACTATTGTTATCAGTATTAATACATCATAACTTCCCTGCTTATAAAAGTTAACATAGATATAGCTAAAAGAATAACACTGTAAAATGTTTAAAAATATAATTAATGGAAAATGGAATGAAGACTGCAGTAAAAAAAAAACATCAGAAGAAGACTAGGACTTGGAAATCTATGAAGGAACTAGACAAGATCCTGAAGTGTGAAGCTATATCATTAGTACTCAAGTTATGTAAGTGTTTAATATTTATCAGATGATTCAGTGAGAATACATTAGTTGAAACTAGAAACTGATTGTAGGCCAAAGCAAACAAAATTCTGAACTGACCCTAGAATTACTATGGTGCTAAAAACCCAGTTTTAGCTGACCATGGCCACTAAGCTATCAGGGTAGCCTCAGGCTGATATATATGTGCATCAACCTTGTTTGTTTCAGAAGTGGGCAGCTGTGGAAAAGGTGGGAGATCATCTCCTCTACAATGAATCTCCTACCCACAAGCTGCACCATCGCTCCCTAAGTGACAGAATCATGGAACCACAGACTTGGAAAAGACCCCAAGGGCCATCCATTCCAACCCTATTCTGCCATGGAGGGAGACACAATCAAAGCACCTCAAACAGATGGCCATCCAGCCTCTGTTTAAAGACCTTCAAAGAAGGAGACTCCACTACACTCCAAGGGAGTGTGTGCCACGATCAAACAGCTCTTACTGTCTGAAAGTTCTAATGTTGAGGTGAAATCTCTTATCCTGTAGCTTGAATTCACTACTCCATGTCCAAGTTTCTAGACCAGCAGAAAACAAGTTTGCTCCCTCCTCAATATGACACCCCTTCAAATATTTAAACAGGGCTATCATATCACCTCTTTACCTTCTCTTCTCCAGGCTAAACATCCCCAGCTCCCTAAGTCTCTGTTCGTAGGGCCCCATTATGGTCACCCTCCTCTGAACATTCTTCAGCTTGTTCAGGTCAACACATAAAGTGGCATCACATCCCTTCTTTTTCTGGGCAAACCCAAATGAAGCTGAATTCCAACTTTTTAAAATGGAGTTTTGGGTTTGGGATGGGCAACTGAAATGAACTGAACAGAAGCTATCTGCACTGCCCAAACAGGTTCCACTCTATTACTTCTATGATGAAAATTATGCTATGCCTGCCTGTCATGTAACTGTAAAAGATGAACAACCAATTAATTCTGCACCCCGCAAAACATGGCCGAATAATGAGAGATTCAAAGCCAGACTTTTAAGACCGAAGTTCTCCAAGCCTTATGCCTGGATGAGCAAATCTGTCAGTGTTATTTTCTCAATTATTGACTAATTTTTAAAAATCTTAAGATATGGCCATCAGATTTGTGAAATGACATGGGTTTGGGGAAACTGTTCATGAAATCTTGATGCCTAAATCATGCAGTCCTCCAGATGTTGTTGAACTACAAGATCCAACATTTCATGTCACCATAGCCAATGGTGACAAATGCTAGATGGAGCACTCCAATATCTGGAAGGCCACATGGTTCTAACCCTTGGCCTAAATCAGTCTGAGGAAGGGCCTCTTTCTGAGAGAAACATAGTGTTGTGGGAAGTCCTGAATTCTGCAGCCAAAGCAGCAATGGCACTGCTCCGTGGAAAGCAGGAAGGCAATAGCAGGGCAGATGTGCTGCCAACCGCCCCACCATCTGCCACCTATGGAAAGCAGATCATGGAAGAGCCAGCCCTGTCAGGTCAGTAACAATATTAACTCAAGTTCAACTTCTGATTTGTAATTTTTTTAACTGGCCTGTAATTAGCCAGCCTTGCATTAATTAGCTCTGTTAAACATTATCTGTGCTGCAATTTTACTCCAGATGTCCATAATGGCTTTAATTCCATTAGGGGAATAAATGGGAATCGTGGCTGAACAAACCAATATGCCACTGTAAGCCAAATATTATTTCCAAGCTAAAGAGGGCTAAAATTTTCTATGAAGGTTTGAGGATGGGGTTGTTGAAATTTTATATGGAAAACAAAAGAATTCTGATCATGATGGCTAATTATGGCACATCTATAGTTGTAGTAGCATGTGTCTTCAGTTTGTCTGTAGACTTATGGCAATTCCATGAATTTCAGAGTTTTTTTAGGCAAGTACAGTACTCAAAGGTGGTTTGTCATTGCCTTCCTCTGAATATACCTTACTGCTTCTGGTGCTCCCCGGTGGTCTTCCTCCTACTAACCTTTCTTTGCTTCTGAGATCTGATGGGATCTGAGGCCCTTTCACACTATACAATTATAGTGCTATATTCTACTTTGCTATGGCGACATCTATGGAATCCTGTGATTTATAGCTTAGGGAGAGGTATATAGAATTCTCTCCCAGAGGGCTCAAGTGCCTTACATCCCTGTAAATTTCAGGATGCCACAGGATGCAGCCATAGGATACAGCACTATAACTGTGTACTGTAGTGTGAAAATGTGAGAAGAGAGGAGGGAGGAGTAAACAGTCACTACAAGCAGTGCAATGGGGTGGGCAATTTTGGGAGATTAATGGGGTGAATTAGCCCCCTAAGAGATGTAGGACGGCACATCCCCTACTACAAAATAACCTCAGTTTTGCTCACCAAATGCATCCCAATGCCACTAGGGTATGTGGGTTGCATTTTCCCCAAGGAGAGATGTTTTTAAAAAACAGGCAGTGACCAGAACTCACTTCCAGTTTACGTCCCATTTTCATAAGATACCTTTCCTATGTCTGAAACTGTGGGGAGGCTCCAAAACATTGCAAAAATGCTTCCACAGGGGGGAAGAGTGGGATTTTCACCCCTAGAATCTGTATGTGACCCACACATTTCCCATCCTTGTAATACACTAGGAAATCAAGAAGCCAGGTTTCAAGACTGCAACTCCTCCCCACCCTCCAAAAAGAAAAGAAAAAACGGATTTGGTAATGTTTTGCCCCTTGCTGTTTATGAGTAGGAGAGTTCCAGAAAAAGAAAGCAATACTAAAGCCATGCTTTTTAAGCAGCTTTTGAGTTTGAAAAGCACACACAAACCCTTCCTGCACACAGCACACAGCAATAACCACAGGAACCCATTTCCGTAGCAACAGTCTGTGGGCCAATTTCATTTTGACTGAAGAACATTGGATGGGTTGCATAACAAAGACCTACACCTCTACTCCCTGCAGCCAGGGCTGCTTTTCACACCACCAAAGTCATTTATAGAGAACCGATGCAATTAAGGAATCTGTTTGTATATTAGGAACAGCCAAACATAAAACACATTCACTTCTATTGAGGCAATCCTTGGCACAGTTAACTGAGAGTAAGTCCCATTAAACATAATGGCACTAAGTTCTATGTAAATATGTACAGTTGGGCCTTGGTATCCACTGGGGTTTGGGTCTAGGATCCCCCGTGGGTACCAAAATCCATGGATGCTCATGTCCTATTAAATACAGTGGTGTAGTAAAATGGTGTCCCTTATATATAGTGTATATATTTCAAGCCGTGGATGGTTGAATCCATGAATAAGGAATCTGTGAATACCAAGGGCCAACTGTAGACATAAATATACAGCACCCAGATTAATAATTTTCAGGCAAGGTATTTGCCAACGGTGGTTTGCGTGTTGGACCTTGCCTCTGGAAACCAGGATTTGATTCCCAGCTCAGCCATGAAACCCACTGGATGACCCTGGGTGAGTCACATGCTCTCAGCCTCAGAGGAAGGCAATAGTAAATCTCCTCTGAACAAATCGTGCCAAGAAAACCCCATGAAAGTTGGGGGTTTCCACCATAAATTGGAAATAAAGCCACACAACAACAAATTTGAATGGAAACTGGTCAACTTGGTTGTTTAGATTTTTGGTTGGATTTTGAGTTGAATTCCAGAATTTTCCCCTTTCATCAGAGGAAAGCTCTGTTGCAAGAAATGAAACTTTAGATCTAGCCATAGAGGTTTATGAGTGTGTGTGTGTGTGTGTGTGTGTGTGTGTGTGTGTGTGTGTGTGTAAAATCCTACATGAAAATCTTTTTGTCTTAAAATCCAGTGGTGTTGACCAAAAAAAGCCAACCAATCCTAAATCGAATTGCAAGTCCCAGTCAGAGGAGACCCACTGAATTGGTGAGATTTACGTAAGTGTTGACTTACCATTCAGCAGTGGGTTCAGTGGTTCTGCTAGAGCTGGGATTAATAATTAGGTTTAAGATGTACATGGGCCTTTTCTCCTTCTCTCCAATTGCTGCTATGAAGTCTGACCCAGCAACAAGGAGAAGTGTGCCAGATAGCCCCAGGCCAGGATCAAGCTATTCATGTGTGGCCCTGGATAGAAGCCAAGCGCTCTTTTGTAGAGTTTGCCCTTGAACGGCAACATTTAAAAGCTAATATGTAATAACATCACAAACACACACATCTTAAGAAGGGTCAAATCTTTGGAGTTCTAGTCCAATTATTTGGACAGCTTCTCAAGCTTTTTAGTAATTTATTTTGCTTGCCTCTCCTTTGCCAGATTATGTTAATTACTGTAATCTGTTCATCACATTTATCCATAAAGCATGATATTTGAGAAAGAAGCAAGCAAAATCTGAAACAGTGGAGAGAGGAGAGAGAGAGAAATGTAGTCTTTAACTGCTAGAAGTTTTAAATAACTGCTAGAAAGAAGATTATCATAATGCCACAGTGACTAAACACACAGAAGGCAACATTTTTCTGTCACCATATGGACTGTGATGGCCAGTCACAACTATCCAAATGAAGTTTGACTACAACTCCTTTAATTCTTTACTTCCAGCTTGGGTTGCTAGGAGTTGCAATACAACAACTACATCTAGGCCACATGCTGCCCACTCCTGAATGAGATGGACCAAAGGTTCGACTTGAAACAAGGCTCTCATAATCTTTTCTATCATCTGATTTGTATATGGTTCTTCACCATTTCCATGCTGAAGCATCTTTTCACCTGAATTATAGGTGTGTGTGTGTATAGTCACACACATGTGTGTGTGGTGGCTTACCTTGAAGCCATCTGTCAATTTATGGCAATCCAGTGTGTTTCACTGGTAGTGCAGTTGTTAAATGCATGTACTGCAGCCACTCACTTACAAACCATAAGGATTCCCCATGAATTATTTGTTGCTGTTTATTGCCTGGTTATTCCTGGGATAATGGCTCTTTAATCACTCCGTCATGTGAACAACTTTCACCAGATCATGTGATTTTCACAAGATAATGGCTCTTTAAACCCCTGATTTTCCCTGTGTGATAAAGTCCATAGAGTTTTCTTAGAGAAGGAATGATCAAGAGATGGTTTGCCCACCTCAGAAATACAGCCTACAGCATTTTGCATTCCTTGGCAGTGCACCATCTAAATACAATCCAGTTCTGACCCTGCTTAGCTTCCAAGATCAGATCTGGTACCATCAAGATATCTAGGCTTCTTTTCACTCAAACTTTGAAAATAAGTATTTTAACTTCTCCTTTTCTCTTGGCTAACACCCTCCTGTACTCTTTCTTAAGGAACATTTGTCTGTGTTTGCTTTTGCAGAAAGGAAGAAAAATGTCATGTTTTTAATACAACGAGTTTTGAATTTAAATTATGGAATAGTCTGCTGGAGGAGATCCATCTTATTACTACCTTAGATGCCTTTAAGAAGGCACTAAAGACGGATCTCTTCCAGTGGGCTTTCCCATAGGATTTGGTATAGAGATGATGATTAAGACCCCCCCCCTCTCTAAGTATGATGGTATATGAGTTGATGTTTGGAGATTTTAAGGAACTAATAGGGATGTATAATTCAGAATTAGTATTTTATTGACTGTTCAATTGTACTGTATTATTTTGATGATGTAATCCTGCTTCAATCCTTGGAAGAGGCAGAACATATAAAAATTATTACTATTATTATTATTATTATTAATTGGAGCACTGTGTTGCCATCATGTGGGGCGATCATGAGGAATAGCACATGGTCACTGTGGATTTTTAGTTTTGTGAGATATTTAGCCTTCTCTGTTAGAGAGCCAAGAAACTACAAATCCCAGGAATCAAAGGATAGAGCGGTGCCAAACAGCATTAATTCAGTGAGGTGGAGGAAAGCCAGGTTTTCCTGTTGAAGCTTTTAGTTGCGTTCCTTTTGTTCTTATGGTTGTCATGCTTAAGCATTTTACATTTTATAACTTGATGTTTTGTTCTTTTACACAAAAGCCCTCGTTATAGTAAAAAAAAATCAGTGCCATTTTTAATAAATGGATTAGCATACAAATAAAGATATGTTATAATAAAGATCTCATAATAATAATTAAAAACCGAGGAACTGTTAGTAATGACTTGAATCTTTAAATATAGAACAATACAGGTAGGAAGTAATTACACCAAACAGATAAATACAGTCTTGACAGATCAGCCAAATATTGCATATCAAAAATAGGTTTCCTCTCTCAGCCTTAAGTGAACCTAGAAGCAAAAGCAACTCTGTCACCATTCATCACAAGGCAGAAAAATAAATATCTCTTCCTGCAGAGAGAGATATGTTGTCACCACAGTTCAAGATCCAACTAGCCACAGCATTTCTTCCTGTAGAGATTATATCTTCTTGTTCCATGAGAATGATTCCTTTTGCATGAGGACTATTGTCACCCTGCCATCTTGTCTAACAGAGAGACTCTCATGCTGAATAGTATGTCCAATACAATATTAAAGCCTCTTTGGCATCAGCTTCACTGGAGATTTCAAAGGTATGGGAAGACACACAGTTACTTAACCCTGACAGCCATACTGCTTCCCACACTTAAAGGAATGACACCATGAATTCCTCTAGCATCATAAACCCAGAATGGGATAAATTTGTAATTTGTCTTACCTCTCAAGCCTCTCTCCTTATCTTTCCATTTCATCTCCAGCCTTTCTTTTCTTTTCTTTTCTTTTCTTTTCTTTCTTTCTTTCTTTTTGGCTCCTGAATGGAAGAAAATGATAGAATCATAAAAGTGGAAGAGACCAGAAGTCCCATCTAGCCCAACTCCCTGCCATGCAGGAATACAGTGTCAAAGCACTCTCACTGTCAAATGGCTCTTACCATCAGGACATTCTTCCTAATGTTCAGGTGGAATCTCTTTTTCTGTAGTTTCAATCCATTGCTCAGTGATCTAAGTCTAATGTGCACTGCAGAAATAATGCAGTTTGAAATTCAAAATGACCTGAATAGACTAGAAAGCTGGGCCAAAGCTAACAAAATGAAATGCAATACGGAGAAATGTAAGGTACTGCACTTAGGGCAGAAAAAAGAAATGCTTAGATATAAGATGGGGGACACCTCGCTGAATGAGACAACGTGTGAAAGGGATCTAGGAGTCCAAGTAGATCACAAGTTGAACATGGGTCAACAGTGCAATGTGGCAGCTAAAAAGGCCAATGCAATTTTAAGCTGGATCAATAGAAGTACAGTGCCAAGGGTGCCACTCTATTCTGCCTTGGTCAGGCCCTACCTGGAATATTGTGTCCAGTTCTGGGCACCACAATTCAAAAAGGAGGTTGCGAAACTGGAACGTGTCCAAAGGAGGGTGACTAAAATGGTGAAAGGTCTGGAAACTATGCCCTATGAGGAACGACTTTGGGAGCTGGGATGTTTAGCCTGGAGAAGAGAAGGTTAAGAGGTGATATGATAACCCTCTTTAAATACTTGAAGGGGTGTCATATTGAGGAGGGAGCAAGCTTCTTTTCTGCTGCTCCAGAGAACAGGACCCAGAACAAAGGATGTAAGCCATGGCTCAATGCTATGGAATTCTGGAATTTCCAGTTTTGAGAGATAGTTAGCCTTCTCTGTCAGAGAACTATGGGGCCAGAATAAACTACAAATCCCAGAATTCCATAACAGTTAAAGCATTGTGAAATTTCTACAGTGCAGATTAGACTATATCCTCTGGAGGAGCAGAAAACAAACCTTGTTCCTTCTTCAATATGACATCCTTTCAAATATTTAAAGTGAGGAGCTTATTGCTCAGCATTTTAAACTGAGGATGAGGGATGGAGGTGGGGATTAATGCACACTAAATCACTGCCAAACCATCAGCCACCATCAGCCCAGGTCCCAGCCGGGTCCCAGCCACACTCTGCCAGCACTTTTTAGTAGCCAGAAAGCGTTCGGACATCTAAAAAGTGCAGGCAGAGTGCAGCTGGGACCGGAATTAATGGCAGCCATCAATTCAGCGGTGATTTAGTGTGTGATAATCCCCACTTCCATCCTGAATCCCAGCTTCAGACCAGGATGCTGCAGCTGGTTTAAAATGCTGAGCAATAAGCTTCTGAAACTGCACTAGCTTCTTCCATCACTTGGCCTTTCTAGATTCCTTCATTAGGAAGAATGAAGTAGCTGTCCCAGGTAGCAGAGGGCTGCACTGCACATCCCCAAGTTATGTGTCTAATAATCTCACTGCTTGCATGATTTCCAACAGCAAGGAAGAGTCTCATGGAGACTTTATTTGTACACACACTCACACACTCTCTCTCACACAGGCACAGACACACTGTTAGGATCAGTAGTTGAGGAGCTGATGGGAAAAGAAGCTTCTGCTTCTAGGAACTGACATACCATCTCTCTCTTATCATTTCTTGTTATTGTGTGCCTTCAAGTTATTTCTGACTTATGGCAACCTTGAGGTGAACCTATCATGGAGCTTTCTTGCCAAGAAAAGGCTTCCCTATGCCCTTTCTCTGAGGCTGAGAGAGTGTGACTTGCCCAAGAGAATCCAGTGGGGTTCTGTGGCTGAGCAGAGATATGAACCCTGGTCTCCAGAATCATAATCTAATGATCAAACCATTACACCATGCTGGCTCTGTTTTCTCATTACTTCTTGGCAAGCACTGTTGACTACATTGGGTGCGATTAGGGTTTTTTTTTTTTGGGGGGGGGGTTACTCTTTACATTGTATAACATTCATTTAAGCAACCAAGGAAGTAATAAAAGTTCACTGCTAAGTAAAAGACTTGAGACCTACTCTGAGGTTTGGAGGAATGTGATAGAAAAAATCTAATGAATTTAAAAATAAAACATGAAACATCAGTGTAAAACCACATAAACACTTTTCCAACAAAGGAAGCGTGTTTTATTTCTTTCACATTTGGTACCTGAAGATTCAAGTTTTTCTCGCCTGTTCTCATTATTTCCTTTAGTATCATGTCTCTAGAATAGTAAGATGTTATCTTTTGGCAAATCTAAGCCACCTTGAGTACATAAGCTAAAAGCCAAAATAGAAACGTAGCTAAATAAAATGAATGCAGAGATAAATAGCCCAATTAAGCTTCTACACTCCCTCTTGCCGCCAAGAAAAGCCTTTGGCAAACCTTTATCTTTTTGCAACCTTAGCAAATGTGTTTATCTTTAGTCACCAAACAGTAAAATCAGCTTATAAAATAACTGGCCAAGCCTACATGGATGACAGCCAAGATAGGATTAAATCTACATTTAAAAACAAATGTTTCAGGTTTCTCAGTTTGGCTAAAGCTACTTCCACACTTTATTTAAACCTCCTCTTCCTTTTTTCCTTTCACTTAAAATCATGAAACATTAACATTAAGATAGAGGTGGGCAATGAGTGTGCCAAATATACTTTCTGCAGCCTGTGGCCCTTTCAGTCTTCTCATACTCCCCTTTTAATATCTCCCACAAAGATAAGTTTTCCTCTTAAAAGCCTCAAGGAACAATAATTCATTGGTAGAGTGGAAGCTAGTAGGTGAGTTGATTCAGCCAAGGAAGCCATGGCCTTAAGTTTGCAAGACCTGAGCAGGGCAACGGATGACTGGAGATCTTGGAGGTCGCTCACACATGTTGCTGCATGTCTTCAAGTCTTTTTTGGCTTATGGCAACCCTAAGGCTTATCAGAGGATTTTCTAAGCAAGATTTGTTCAAAGGAAGGTTTACCATTGCCTTCCTCTGAGGCTGAGAGAATGTGATTTGCCCAATGGGTTTCCATAGATGAGCAGGGCTTTGAACCTTGATCTCCAGAGTCCTAGTCGAACACCAAAACTACAACTTGATGCTGGCTCTCTCATGCATAGGGATACCTTAAATCATAGAATCATAGAAACATAGAGTTGGAAGAGGCCACAAGGGCCACCCACTCCAACCCCCTGCCATGCAGGAAATCTCAATCAAAGCTTCTCTGGCAGATGGCCACCCAGCCTCTGCTTAAAGACCTCCAAAGAAGGAGACTCCACCACTCTCCGAGGGAGTGTGTTCCACTATTTAACAGCTCTTACTATCAGGAAGCTCTAATGTTGAGGTGGAATCTCTTTTCCTGGAGCTTGCATCCATTGTTCTGGGTCCTGTTCTCTGGAGCAGCAGAAAACAAGCTTGCTCCATCCTCAATATGACATCCCTTCAAATATTTAAACAAGGCTATCATATTACCTTTTAACCTTCTCTTCTCCAGGCTAAACATCCCTAAGTCTTATGTCATAAGGAATGGTTTCCAGGCCCTTCACCATTTTGGTCACCCTCCTTTGGACACGCTCCAGCTTGTCAACATCCTTTCTAAATTGTGGTGCCCAGAACTAGACACAATATTCCTGATCAAAGCAGAATACAGTGGCACTATTACTTCCCTTGATCTAAATACTACTAGGACTCCTAGATCCCTTTCCTTAAGCCAGGTGCATTTCATGTGTTCTACCTAAGTGCAGTATCTTACATTTCTCCCTGTTGGAGTTCATTTTGTTAGTTTTGGCCCAGCTTTCTAATCTATTCAGGTCATTTTGAATTTTGATGCTGTCCTCTGGTATTAGCTACTTCTCCTAATTTGCTGTCATCAACAATTCTTACTACTCAGTGGTCATAAGACCATCCCTCAGTGAAAGACTAAATATGCATAACTCTGAATAAAAATAAATACAATATAGATGACATGTTTTTAGGAATGAGAATCATAACTCCTTCCAGATTTTTTGACTGCAATTCTCAGCATGCTTTTTCACTTGACTTTGATGGCTAAGGCTATTAGAACATCCAGTCCAAAACATCTAAAGGGCCACATGATTTTCAATCCTGATTTAAATCAATGTGTTTTACAGGAGGTATAAGACCCAGTTTTAAGTGGTTGTAAATGCAGTCACAGAATAGGATATTCTTGGCTGCTGGGAACAGAAAGGTGGGAAACAATTTCCACTGATTCCCCCCCTTCCTCTGTAGATACAGAACCCTAGAAAAGGTTTGCTAACTAGGGAACATACTGGAACAGTTTGGGGGGCTGGTTTGAAGTGGCAAACCTTGTTTTTATTCAAACTAAACTACATTTTTAAACCAGGTTATTTTTAGGGATTTAAAAAATAACCCAAACATGCACACCAAGGCAGAGAAGTTTACTCCCTTGTGTCAAATATGCACTTTCCATCATATATATGCATGTCATGAAATCATTACCAACCAGAACTCCTCATTAAAAATGACAGAAACGATGAGTTAACTTCCAGGCAGGTCTTGCAGACAACAATGAATTTGCAAAAATGCAACGAAAATAAAGGAGAAGAAGTCTATGAGGAAGGCAGTGGGGAAATAACTTTTTAGGTCTACAATACTCAACAGCTGTTTCAAAACACACATGCACACCCAGAACTATTGAGAGAGTCAAGCAAAATTGGCTTTTATATCTCATTTTCCTCTTGTAAAATTGAAGAGTTGCTAGTTGCTACTTCCCGTTCTCTCCTTCGCTCATGCCTCACTTCCTTGTACTAAATATGGCTTGACAAAGTATATGTATTCTGAGAAGCCATTATTGAGTTTGTAAGGCTGAACGTAGGGAACTGTCAAACTAATTGTAAGCTGCTCTGGAAACCTTTGTATGTTAATGGTAGGGTGTAAATAAATACATACATAAATTACATCAACTACAAATAATTAAGCCACCATGCTTTCTGACTAATGAAAGAGCTGTGATGAATGAATACCAATGACAGGGACTTCTCTGTGATGTTCCTCCCTTTAGATATGTGTATGGCCACATCTTTTCTGACCTTTACAAACCTTTTAAAAATCAATTTAATCCAGCCTACATTTGATTAATCTTACCGAACTGTCCTCTTAATAAGAGATTTTATCTGCCTTTGCTACCTTATTGGTTATTTCACTTATCTGTGTATTATATATGGTTGTTTCTACAGATTGACGACCTCTTGCATTTTAAAATGTATTGTAATCAGCTTTCCTAGGGGCTTATCCAGAAAAGCAGACTTTGTTGTTGTTGTGTGCCTTCAAGTCGTTCCCAACCAATTATACTCATTGTATTTGGACTGTGGGGTTCACCATGGCTTTAACATTTTTAATATTAAGATTTTAAAAATTTTTGGGAGCTTTCCATTATGTTTAAAATATGTGGCAATAGACATGTCTTCTAAGGCTGCATGATCTGTAAATAAACACATTTTTTGATTTCTTTAGTTTTTTCAATGTAGATGGGGAGATAGAGGAGGCAGTTTGTGAATCTCCTTCATGGTGGTGGTGGTTGTGGTGTGCCTTCAATCATTTGATTTATAGCGACTCTAATGTGAACCTATCCTAGGGTTTTCTTGGCAAGATTTGTTCAGAGGAGGTTTGCCATTGTCTTCTCCTGAGGCTGAGAGCAAGTGACTTGCCCAGGGGCACCGAGTGGATTTCATGGCTGACCAAGGAATCAAAATGAGGTTTCCAGAGTAGCAGTCTAACATTCAAACCATTATGCCATCCTGATTCATGGAAAGTGGATTAGAAGACTATTCAATAAGGAAGCACAGTGATCTCCAACTTCCCTGGTCATACTATACTAAACTATAAAGTGCGGCTGTGAGTGGTCACCATACCTATATTGCTCCATGTTCGTACACTTATCATTTAACTGAATCATTGCCACAGACTGTCTGTCTCACATGATTCACCACAGACTGTGTGTCTCACATTGCATGACAATCTGGCCTCACTGTTTACCCATCCCTCCCCACAACCTGCGTGTATACAATGAGATAACAGTGCTAAACAAAGAGGATGAGGAAGCTGGGGAAATTGGCAATCCCTGCATTAGGAATGTTGGTGGTGAATCTGCTCTGAAGTTCAGTCCAAATGTTAATGTGCTAAACTTATCTTGGGTGATGGGATTCAGCCCCTTAGGCAGCTCTTCCAAAGTTCAGATTTAAAGCCTAGAGAAGATTCAGCACTCTACTGACATAAGATGATGGGAGTTTCAGTCCAACAACTTATTGGGAATCTCTGGGCTTGTCCTCATGATTAAAATGCTGCTCATTCCAGTTGATTAGAATACGAATGGACCTCATGCAATTTGCAGGGGACCCTTTGTGGTGGTGGGAAGGGCACAAAAAACTGCTTACGCTCTAGGCTTCACCACTTTCATCAGAGTACCCAAGGTGGTTAAAGTGGTGTCAAACTGGATTATTTCTGCAGTGTGGATGCAGCCTAGGGCTCAGGGTTCCACACCACTTCTTATCTCTGCTCTATGGCCACCAGAACACTCTACAAGTCTCCAAGTCTTCCATCTTCTCCACCATTTCAACCCCCAGCAAAACAGTAAGTGGATAAAGGCATTGCCAGCCCCCTACTTTGCTTGTTTCCTTCCCAATTATAATTAGGAAAAGAAAGATCCTACCTGGACCAAGGCCATAACACCCAGTTCTTCTGAAAGGCCAGAAATTAAGTTCGGGTGACAACCCTATGCATATTTACTTGGGAGTAAGTAAACCCCAATGAGTTTAACAGGCTTTTTCTTCCAGGCAAACACACACAAAGGGGAAAAAAATCCCCTGAAGGTCTCATACAACAGAGACCATACAAAGGATAGAGTATCTCACATCTGCTGAAATGCCAGTTGGAGCAGAGGATAAAGAGAACCAGCTGGAGTAATTTATTCAAGCTTTCAAAGGGCCTTTGACAAACTCTTCACAATTAGCTACTGAAGGAACCAAGCAATCGGCAAAAGAGGTAAAGCATTACCAAAAGGAAAAGAGAAGGAGTGGGAGCACAGCGAAAGGAGGGAATGGCAAATGATACCTTTGTCATTGGTCTGAATTTCATATGGAACCCAAAGAGGATTGAAAATGTCTTGTGAGGATTAAAAGAGAATGCGGCTTGTGAGATCCCCCGCAACCCCGACACTTTATTATAGACTCAAATAGGGTAAACAGGGTATTCTAGTTATTCTAGTCATTGATATACTCATGTATAAGTCTAGAAATTTAGGTTAAAAATTGACCCCAAAAAAAACAGAGTCGACTTATCCATGGGTCAATTCTGCAGGTTACAAACCGCCGCTTTGCGCGCTTCCCCGCCTCCGCGCTTGCTCCGCCGGGAGCCGCGCAGCCAAACCCGCTGCTCCCGCGCGGAGCAAAAAATGAAGCTCATTTGCGTCCAGTACGTAAAGATGGCGGCGCCCCATGTAGAAAGGGGCGCGGCCATTCTTGTACGTATAGGTACGTACTAGGGTTAGGGGGGTGCAGAAGCACGCCCCTTCCTAACCCTAGTACTATCCTATACGTACTATATGGCGGTTTGTATCCCGCCATAATACTGTATTTAACTCATATACAGTATTATATATACTTATAATATATATATATATGGCTGAAAGGCCAGAATTTAATCTGCCCAGAAGCACTGACCCCTTTCTAATTTCTCATCCATCCAACCTTAGTACGAACACATATAGGGCCTGAAAAGAAGCCACAATAAGCTTGCTTCGGGTCACTTTGGATGTATGCTGTTTAAATGACACACGCATCTTAAGAGGCCAGAAGCTGAACCAAAGCTGCACTCCAGTCCTTATTCTGGCACCAGAGCTCTCTGACAGAGGCGGCTAAATGTCTCACAAAACTACAGTTCCCAGAATTCCCTAGCATTGAGCCTGCCAGTTAAAGTCGTCTCAGACTGGATTATTTCTGCAGTGTGTTTTGGACCACAATCGCTGTGAGGATGGAGTAGGGAGGAAGAAAGCCATGTACATGGTGTGAATCTCAGTCAAGGATAGGTGTGGCACAAATAGAAATAGTAAATAATACAGTTTTCTAAGTGCCTAAAAGAGAGCTAAGTTTTCTCAATAAGCACACAATCTTGCTGTTGTTGTGTGCCTTCAAAAAGTTTCCAATCACAGATAAGTGTGCCTTCAAAGTCATTCCCAACTTATGTCGACACTAAGGTGAACCGATCATGGGGTTTTCTTGGCAAGTGAGAGTTTGTCTTTGTCTTCCTCTGAGCCATGACAGTTAAAGCAGTATCAAACATTAATTAATTCTGCAGTGTAGATGCAGCCAAAATCATTAAAAACCGCACCCCAGAGAAAAAATTAGTTTAGGACTGCCTGCCACCCAGAGAGAGAGAGAGAAAGCCTTTGGTGAACTGAAAGGTTTAACCAATTAATCAAACCAGCAGAAAACTATACAGTACTAGAGAAAAGTCAGGCTCTAAACTCCACCATTGAACTCAACCATCTTTCCTAATGTCACCTATCAAGTTTACAGATGCAGAAAGGTTTCAGCCTCTTAGCCACCAGGCTGACTTCACACTGTAAATGGAACTTACAGCCAGCTTTGCAGATTAACAATAGTCTTATGAACTAAAGCATGATGGAAGAAAATATATTTCCTCCCATATTTCAACAGTGATTTAACTGCCATTGCTTTTTAAAAGGCAGTAATTATGGAACTTATCTCAAAAGCATGAGGCACACACAGGTTTTCAAGTTGCATCTGCATATTCTCCAACCTACTCTCAATAGGGTGCTGTCAAGGTGACACCACACTGTGCAATTGTTCATTCTTACTTTTTAAATCCTATAAGAAAACAACTTTCCCCGCATCAAGTGGTACTTTAATTATTAATCCTGCTTTACTTTTACAGAAGGATTTCTGTTCATCTCATGCATTACACTACAATTTCATTTCAGGGGAAAGGGGGGGGGTGCTCTAAAGCATCCAGTTATTGGATGTTTTTGTTAAATATGTCACAGTGGAAAGTGGACAAACATGTACTGTATATTTCCTCCAATGGGTAATGGTTACACTCTTGGCCCTTGAGGTGTCTTGAGAGTCTAACCAGATGTTAATGCCAGGATGGGAAACTTGTGAATTTCCAGATGTTGTTGGGCTACAATTCCCATCTACCCGAGCAAGTACAGCTAACAGCAAAAATTGCAGTTCAATGTCATCCAGAGATCCCCATGTTGCCCAAACATCTGTTGGAGACTATGCATGGCTAGTAACTGGACAAACAGCTTTCTCTATAAAAAGACAAGCAGACAAATGCTTTGTATAATTTTGCATTGTGCATCACTAGGAGGAATTATGTATTGCAATTTGCAGCTGGCTGCATTCAGAAACAGGAACTTGATTGCTTTCCACACATTGCCCAGTCTGCAACTGAATCCAGTTTCTAAAGAGAATGAGAAGTAGCAGCAACTATGGCAGCAGAGAAGCAGACCTTATTGCAAACTGTTTGCAGGGGCAGGGCACTTCCTTCTCACAGCAGCTCCTCAAAACACTCTGCAAGCCAATCCAGAGGTAGTTTCCTCAAGATTATCATCTCTGGCTATTTCCAGATCTCAAATTATTGCGTAGGAGCAACACGGCACCACCATCCACATTAATGTATGCTGTTTGCACAATTTTACACTAAAATTTGTCAACAGGAGGTCAAGACTCATATTCAGAAACAGGTTCTGGCAAGAATTGCCTACTTGCTCCATGCCGACTTCCTGGGTGATGTTTATCTTGTTATCTGTCATTTCTCATACACAGATCACATCATTGTGAATCACTCAATATTTGTCCATCTGGCTTACTGCACAAACCACTTCCCATCATGCCCCATTAAAGAATTCTTACAGGGAAAAAAGTTAGCACACAGATGGAAAGACATCATTACAGACAAGAACTGTTTCCCCGCATAGCCCATAACCCCAGGTACAGAAAAATGTTTCAACCACGTGAGAACTGTCTCATGTAGGTGTGCACAGGAAACAGCACCCAGTTGTGGCTTCTGAGCACAAACACTTCACAAAATCTACATATG
The DNA here is from genome assembly GCF_019175285.1 of Sceloporus undulatus. NCBI lineage: Eukaryota > Metazoa > Chordata > Lepidosauria > Squamata > Phrynosomatidae > Sceloporus > Sceloporus undulatus. Next base: position 14,393,478 of record NC_056529.1, on the reverse strand, counting down.
AGTCTAATGAGTCCTGCCTTCTCATGATACATCCAAAGTATGATGCTCTCAATTTAGTAACTTTTGCTTCTAGGGAGAATTCAGGCTTGATTTGCTGCAAAGGCACAGCCAGGAGCAAAGTATGCATCTATTTTACTTTAGAACTGTATTTCCAAAATGCAAATTCATGCGGATTTAATATAGGTCTGGGTGACCTTACAAAGTCATCCTATTAGTCAAACAGATCAGAACTGTAAAGACAAGCAAATGGTTCTAGTCACTTTTTGCTTTGAGAAAAAGGTCTGCCTATGCATATTTTTAAAAGTTTTTTTAATGGGGGTAAAAGAGCCTTTGGCCAAAATAAAGCTGCTTCGGGTCACTTTGGAGGTATGCTGTTTACATGCTGCACGCATATTAAGAGGCCAGAAGCTGCGCCAAAGCCGCACTCCAGAACTTAGGACTGGAGCATGGCTTTGACACAGCTTCTGGCATCTTAGGATGAATGCATCATTTAAACAGCATACCTCCAAAGTGACCCGAAGCAGCTTTATTTTAGCCTGCCTGTACGGGGCCTTTAGCACCCAACTAGAGGCTTCATGGGGCATTATGGGCTATTTTCAGCCACAAAAAAGGAAAGCCTCTCCCAAATTTGAGAGGGACAAAAAAGAGAGAGGGTGGTCCCCCAGAGTCTTACAGGGAGCAAAGGCAGCCCCCCAAACCCTGTCTGTTCTCCACCCCTACATTTAATATACATATATACTTGAATATAAGTCAACCTCATGTATAAGTCGAGGACAAGTTTAGGGGCCAAAATTATGGATTTTGATATGACCCATGGATATGTTGACGGTACAATGTAGGAGCATATAGCAAAGGATCTAAAGGATGAAACAAAGCAAAACAATGTCAAAGAACTTACAAAATGCAAGCAGACATAACTCTATGCGCTTAGTCTTAAGGATGAATGGATAAGAGTAGAGGGAGTCAGTGCTTCCATGACAGATTATACTCTTGCTTTTCACCAGGAGATGGTTCCTTCTTTTAAATATGAGTTAAGACACAGTTCTTACAAGGATAAGTCGACTCAGGGTTTTTGGGTAATTTTTTGGACCTACATTTCTTGACTTAAACATGAATATACAGTATACCATAGCTTTTATTCAGAAAGTGCAAATAAACATACTTCAGCTCCAGCTTCTACCTCCCTGCCTCTTTTTTAACAGAACCCTCATGTTTTTTGAGACACCTGCAACAGTCTTAAGGCTCACAAAATGTAGAAGCTGCTACACCAAGAGGAAATGAGTTTCAAAAAGGGAAATGAGCAGCAGCATACTGAACAGATTATAGCACAGATTGGTCAACAGATGCAATACACCAAAACAGTTTACTCCCTTACATTCCCGGATAAATACATGTAAACAGAGATCAAGAGGGCATAATTGTGCATGTTACAATATACTTTTAAGTATATACAGTGTTACTATAGGTTGTCACATTTCTCCCTTAGGTGTTATGAGAACAATAGGGATGGGTTCCTTTCCTGTTAACAGCTGCCACACTTTCAAAGTTTCATTGCTCAACATATACATTGCAAAAAAACTGCCGGGAAATCTCTCTCTTTCCTCACACACAGAGGCATATATGAAAATAGCATGTAGTGATCCTCTGAAGCTGAAGGGTGGGAGATTTGGAACAGAGAAAAGGGATGTGTTTTAAACTGGGGAATTCGCAGCCACAAGTCGTAGTGATGACTATCAGCCTGGACAGCTTTTAAAATGAATTTAGGTCCGTTCAGGGAGGTGAGGGCCTTCAAGAGCCACTAGTCGGAATGGTACATCCATTATTCAAGAAAACATTTTTCAGTAGCTCAGTGGTCAGGAAGGCCGAAAGAAAGGGCTCAGTTGCAGGTGTGTCTTCCCATGGGCATTGAGAATGACTAGATAGGCTATTTTTCTCTGAACCAGAAGGTAGTCATGATGCTTTTTGGAGAGACTTAGGGCCTGAACAGACAGGCCAAAATAAAGCTGCTTCGAGTCACTTTGGAGATATGCAGTTTAAATGACGCATGCATCTTAAGAGGCCAGAAGCTGCTTCAAAGCTGCGTTCCAGTCCTTAGGACTGGAGCATGGCTTTGGCATGGCTTCTGGCCTCTTAGGACACATGCATCATTTAAACAGCATAGCTCCAAAGTGACCTGAAGCAGCTTTATTTTGACCTGTCTGTTTGGGCCCTAAAGTCCTGAGTATTCTGGATACTGTAAACCCTCTAAACTAAAACGAAATGTTTAAAAAGGTGCAGGGATGTGGATGATTCCTTCGGTGCTTTTTGGATCTTTCTTTGGGCTGAGAGTCAACACCTTTCCTCCTTTATGATTATTGAGAACAATCCTACTCTGGTCTATTCCTCATCGACTCTGCTTTCAAAGATCCATTTACTCCTAGGAAAGTGTGCCCAAAGGTGCAGCCTGAGAGACGGATGTGCTATCCATCACATCCTTTTTGTCCATCCGTCGGCAGGCTTTTAAAATAGAAAGCAGACTTACTAAGGAAAGAACACCTTGTACTAAAGACAACTATGCTCAAATGTAACAAACAGCTACTGTGCATCAGAGGCTGGAAGTGCTGTATTGTTGCAACTGAACTGTTTCTAAAGGCTTTCTAAACATCTTTTAAAGTGCACTTCATTCTCCGCTGTTGTCAGTGTTGTTGTTCTGTGCCTTAAAGTAATTTCTAATGACTCTAAAACTGTTCATGGGGTTTCTTTGGCTAGTTTCTTAAGAGGGGGGTTGCCACGGCCATCCTCTGAGGCTGAGAGAGTGTGACTTGGCCAAGGTCAACCAATTCGTTTCTATGGCCCGGCACGAATTTGAACCCTGTTCTCCCAATCCTTAATCCAAAGCCCAAACTTCTACACTGAGCCTCTTGTATTTACTTTAATTCTATTTCTATTCATCATCTTAATTCTATTTCTATGCCCTCTTCTTGTATATTTGTCACTGTATTTGTAATCGTATTGTCCTTTTGCATTAGAGAGCCAGAACGGCATAGTGGTTCAAGTGTTGGACTGCGACTCGGGAGACCAGGGTTCGATTCCTAGTTCAGCCACGAAACCCACTGGGTAGCCTTGGGCAAAAGTCACACTCTCTCAGCCTCAGGGGAAGGCAAAGACAAACCCACTCTGAACAAATCTGGCCCAAAAAATAACACGATAGCTTTGTCTTTGGGTTGCCATGAGTCAGAAATGACTCGAAGGCACACAACCACCGCTGCCTTTTACATCGCGAGGTGTTTTGAGTCCCAGTTTTGAGGGATACAAAGAAATATAACCCTCGCTGGATGCATCTATGGCTGCAGAAATAATCCCATTTGACACTATGACTTCCCTTGAGTAAGACACTATGCGCTCATTCCTCCACATTTGCAGGGAAATATAAAAGGATTCCCAAGCTAAACTTAGATTAGACTTTGAGGATAAAAGCTTGCATGGGAATCTGCAGAAAACAGATTGCATTCATTTGAATGGAGCATGGAAAATTGCAATGTTTTTGCATGGAATATTTTGTAATTTTAGTGTAAACGTATTGCTCTATATTTGATCGAGCAAATTGACTGTGGAAGTTTTGAAGGGCTTTAATTGTTTTTGTAAATTGAGGGCTACAACCTGTATTGGGTTGTCATGAATCCCCTGCCCTGTGGACACAACCATAAAGGGACCCTCTTCTGGTTTCCAAACTGACTCCAGAAGCCTCTTGTGCCCAGGCTCTCTTCTAGAGGCTTTCCAAAAGCCACCCAGGAAACAAAGGCTGCATCCACACTCCAAGAATAATCCGGTTTGACACCGCTTTCTCTGCCAGGGGTTAATGGTATGAAATCCTGGGATTTGTTGCTTGTTGGGCCCCAGAGCTCTCCAAAAGAGAAGGCTGGATGTCTGTCTGTCTCCCAAACGAAGGGTGCCCCGGATTCCCTGGGTCTCAGCGGGAGGCTTTCTGCAGCGGAGCCGGGCTCCTGGGCGGAGGATCCAGCCTTCTCTGGGGCCACCTTCCGCCTCTTTCTTGGCGGAGACCCCCGGCCCCCTCCAGCATCCCCAGACTCACCTCCGCGCCCTTCTTCGGCTCCAGACAGAAGATGCCCTCACCTCGCCTTGCCTTCTTCCAGGGGAGGCTGAGACTGAGAGAGCCAGCCAAGGCGCCGCCTCTTTCTGCCGCTTGCACGCTTTCTTTCTTTCTTTTTCTTTGTCTTCCTTCCTTCCTTACCTCCTTCCTTCCTTTCTTTTTCTTCCCTCCCACCTGTCTTTCTTTCTTTCTTTCTTTCTTTCTTTCTTTCTTTCTTTCTTTCTTTCT
>NC_056529.1:14216724-14389150 GCF_019175285.1 Sceloporus undulatus | reverse complement strand
CCTTCCTTCCTCTCTCCCTCCCTTCCCTTCCCTTCCTTCCTTCCTTCCTTCTCGTCTTTCTTTCTTTTTCTTTCTCTTCCTTCCTGTCTTTCCCTTCCTTCCTGACTTTCTTTCTTTTCCTTCCTCCTTCCTGTCCTTTCCTTCCCTCCCTCCCTCTCTTTTTCTTTCCTTTCCTTCCTCCCTTCCTGTCTTTTTCCTTCCTTCCTTCCTTCCTTCTCGTCTTTCGTTCTTTCTTTCTCTTCCTTTCTTTCTTTTTCTTCCTTCCTTCCTCCCTTCCTATCTTTTCCCTCCTTCCCTCCCTTCCTTTTCTTTCTTTCTTTCTTTCTTTCTCTTTCTTTCTTTCTTTCTTTCTTTTCCTTCCTCCCTTCCTGTCTTTTCCCTCCCTCCCTCCCTCCCTTGCTTGCTTGCTTTTGCCTCCTTCAGCTGCTGCTCAGTCTCTCAGGGCCACTTTTGGCTCCAAATTGTGGCCCAGGAAGAAGCACAGTCCTCCTCCTCCTCCTCCTTCTTGACTGTGGGAAACGGAGCAGGTGCTCCAAAGGCAGGGTGGCCATTAAAACTCTGCCTGTCTCCCCTCCAAACCCTTGAAGAAACCCATGGAAAGCCCACTGAGGGGGATGATGGGCTATATAGTCCTTACCCCCCTCTCAAGGGGGCGCTGGCTTTGCTGCAAGGTGGCCAGATATGTCCTCTCACTGCCAAGGAGGATGAGGGCACTGCACAACATTTGTGAATTTTAAAGGGAAAGGGAAAGGCAAAGGTCCCTTGTGATGTGGCAGCTAAAAAGGCTTGCTCCCTCCTCAATATGACATCCCTTCAAGTATTTAAACAGGGCTTTCATATCAACCTCTTAACCTTCTCTTCTCCAGGCTAAACATCCCCAGCTCCCTAAGTGGTTCCTCATGGGGCATGGTTTCCAGACCCTTCACCATTTTGGTCGCCCTCCTTTGGACACATGGCTCCAGTTTCTCAATGTCCTTTTTGAATTGCGGTGCCCAGAACTGGACACAGTATTCCAGGTGGGGCCTGACCAAAGCAGAATACATTGGCAGACCAGGGTTGGATTCCCTGCTTGGCCATGAAACCCACTGGGTGCCCTTGGGCAAGTCACACTCTCTCAGCAAACCTCTGAACAGATCTCACCAAGAAAACCCCATCCTAGGTTTCCTTAGGGTCACCATAAATTGGAAACAACTTGAAGGCACACAACATGTAAACACATAGTGCTCTAGACCAGTAGTTCTCAAACTTGGGTACTCCCTAGGTTTTGGACTTCAGCTCCCAGAATCCTGAGCACTGGCAATGCTAGCCGGGAATTCTGGGAACTGAGATTCAAAACATCTGGAGAACTACTGCTGTTGAGTGTTTCAATAATGTCACAGCAAAAGCGACAAAATACATAAGTATTTCATCCCTAGCCTAAAAATGCACCCTGTTAGAAATGCCAAACTAAGGTCTGTTGGGATCTCAGCTTCTCCAGGTCATTCTCTCTACAAGGCGAGTCCCAAATTATTGAACAAAGCCTTCTTTATTTGCTGACCTTTGCCACCTGGCTGAGCTCTCCTGTTTCTGAGGCAGACATTCACTTTCATGCTCATTTAAGGAAAGCCAAAATGAGAAACCTTCCTTCAAAGCATCTCGTTCTTGTTTTCTTACTTAAGACATCATCCTACTCCAGAATGGACAGAGATGGAAACTCAGCTCTCCAGAATCTGGTCAGCTTTCTACCTTCCTTCAAAGTTGGAATGCTAAGGCTGTATCCGCACTTCAGAAATAATGCAGTTTGACACTGCTTTAACTGCCATGACTCAATGCTATGGAATTCTGGGAAGTAGTTTGTCAGACATTTAACCTTCTCTGTCAGAGAAGGTTAAATGTTCTGGTGCCACAACACACTACAGTTTCCAGGATTACATAGCATTGAGCCATGGCACTTAAAGCAGTGCCAAAGTGCATTATTTCTACAGTGTGGGATGCAGCCTAAATGTGATAGGAGAGGAAGGAATTACGTACAATTGGCCCTCCATATTTGCAGCTTTGACTTTTGCGGATTTGATTATTTGTACATTTGATTAATATGCTCCCTCTAGGAATCTCTTGGTCCTCCAGCAAAACTCTGCCAGAAGTTGACCATAGAGTTGTGCAGGAGGACCTAGAAGTTCCTAAAGGAAACACTTCTCTAGGCATTTGTAAGTCCTCCAGCATGATTCTATGATCAACTTCTAGAAAATGTTGACCATAAAGTTCCACTGGAGGACCTAAAGATTCCTAGAGAGGTGTTCTGTTAGGTAAAAAGAACTGTGATTTTGTATTTGCGATTTTTCCACATTCATGTGGGTCCTTCACCCCTAACCCCAGCGAATGTGGAGGGACCACTGTATAGAGAAGGTTAAATAGGGAGGCTGGTGATATTTCTCCCTGTATTTCAGCTTAGGCCCAGGACAGATGGGCCCTTTGTGGTGTGGCGGCAGCGCAACTAGGGTTAGGGACTGCACTGCAACCGCACGGTCCCTAACCCAGCATGGACTGGCGGCACTATAATGGCGGCGCCACATGTACACGGGCGCCACTATTATGATGTAACAAATGCATAGCATCCGCACGTCACGCTGCGCCAGTTATGTCACAAGTGCGCCATTGCTATTGGGGTGAGCCAGCAGAAAAAGAACCCATTTTTTCCAGGATCTTTTTGCTCTGGAGTGATGGCGCATGGTTCGGGGGCTGCTCTGTCCCTCCGGAGTAAAAACAGGCATCAGCAGGCCGCCATTTCTTGGTGGTCTGTACTGTGCCTTAGAATGCTAGATATCAATCGGATGTGTTACAACAGATTATAATAGGGCCCAAACAGACAGGCCAAAATAAGCCCAGTAACATCTGGAAGGACAGAGGTTCTCTGCTTCTGTTTTAATAAGCCTACAATGCCCAAAATTATTTGGGTGAAACAATGAGAAAATTGTCGTATACATAGTCTCATTGGGTGTCCATGGATACATGCGCATGGGTAAATGAGAAGCACACAAGAGATGGTGATACCTAAAAATACAGCTCTTATCTTCACACCGAGTGCTTCACTGGTGCTAGCTCACCTGCAATTTTGCAGTGCAATTAGCCTAATAAAGATAAGGCTGGCTAGCAACAAACCAAAGCTTGTGTAAGTTAATGAAAATGAAAGGCCTGTATAAGTAAGTCTTGTTCCTAAAGTAGGAAAAACACCTGGTTATATTCTGATGACTGTGGAGGAGGAGGAGGAGAAATGCAGGAAGTGAAATCTAAGGTTCTGCTTTGTGTGGCTGGATGGGTGGGTGAAAGCAATGTGAATTGGGCTGGGTTCGATTACAAAATGTACAAAGTGAAGGAAATGAGTTAAAAATACTGGAATGCTGCTGAGATCATAAATGGGCTTGTTTCAGAAGACACTGCATTCGGCACTAGCAAAATCCTTAAAAACTAAGGGAAGCGGGGAAGAGAACGTTTATTGAAGGTTCAGTGTTTTAAACAAATATTTGCCCTGTAATCGATCATTGGATTAACCAGCTCTGTTTCAGCTGATGTAACTGGAAGCCTGTTTTAATAAGCAACAATGAATGTCAATCTGTGGGACTATTGAATCTATTTTGCTTTTGGTGTATCTTGGTCAGGATGACCAGACAGCCTCCTTTTCCCGGACATGCCCTACATTTCAACCTTGCCTAGGACTTGAGTTACCAGAAAAAGCAGCCCTAAATATCAACGTATTTCCCTATTGTACATTTTACTTTGAACATATTTTAACTTCAAGCTCTTTGGGAATCCAGACTTGGAAAACAGGAGATAAATATGCTCCTAAATATTTGTATCGCCAAGCCAATAGATGGGTCAGCTTCCTCAGCCAGAGCAAAATCAAAACAAGCAAACTACTGTAATTTGGCTGTTAATGCTTTTAACAAATGGTCTATTCTGAGCAGAAGGGAAAACTATGAAAGGGGCCTCAAACCAGATGTCTAAAAATCTGGAGGGACTTTTTAAGTCAACACCCCTCCCACTACATACACACCTGCTTCCATTTCTTCTCGCACTTAAACAGGATTTCTTTCAAGACATACTTGGCCTGACATTTAATAACCCAGGGTTGGCTTTGTTTCCTACAATATTACATACGGTTGCTCAACACCATCTCCAAGAGGAAGGCAAAAAAAGCTTTTTAAAAAGGGAGTGATGCTGCCCAAACACTGCAAAACTATTTCCCTTTGACAAAGAGACCATCGTTCTTTACTTGGTAAGAAAGCCACAAGATTCATGCAATGTCTCCACTGCAACGTGACTTGTTTGCCACTCCAGCATGTGGGAAACCGAAGGCTGTACAAATACAGTTTTTGTCTGCGCGTAGCACTGTTTGTCAAGACGTTGCATGACTTTAAAGGTCTGAAATATTGGATATATTTGCCCCAACCATGTAATATAACTGTGAAAGCTGTATGAGAGCCAGTGTGGTGTAGTATTTTGGGTTTTGGACTAGATCTCTTGGGAGACCGGGTTTCAAATCCTTCCTTAGTCATGGATACCCATTGGGTGGCTTTAAGGCAAGTCACATTCTCAGCCTTAGAATAAAAGGAAACATCTGAATATATCTTTGTTCAGAAAACCCGAGTATAACGTCACTATAGGACATCTCGAAGGCACATAACAGCAACATTATAGCTGTAAAGGCAAGTTCTATGAACTACAGCTGCTGATCTACAGGGACTATTCTATCTCATTTCTCCCTTTTACATCTTAACTTGGAAATTAAATTTGAGCTCCTTTACAGCAATTTGGGACCAAGTTCAGAGATGCAGAATTAGCCTTATGAGGAGCTGGGTATGTTTAGCCTAGAGAAGAGTAGGTTAAGAGGTGATATGATTGTCCTGTTTAAATATTCAAAGGGATGTCATGTTGAGGATGGAGCAAGCTTGTTTTCTGCTGCTCCAGAGATTAGGACACAGAACAATGGATGCAAACTACAGGAAGAGATTCCACTTCAACATTAGAAGGAACTTCCTGACAGTAAGGGCTGTTGACAGTGGAACAACTCCCTTGGAGTGTAGTGGAATCTCCTCCTTTGGAAGTCTTTAAGCAGAGGCTGGATGGCCATCTGTCAGGGATGCTTTGACTGAGATTTCCTGCATGGCAGGATAGGGTTAGACTGGATGGCCCTTGAGGTCTCTTCCAACTCTAGGATTCTTTGCTTTTATCAGAACCATAAGTTGGTGCCTTGTACAAAAGACATGGGACCTAGAGTTAAATTCTGAGCTCAGGAATTTGTTCTGGGTACCAACATTACAACTGTGTCCTCAGACTACCCCCAAACAAAATCCCATTTATGGTTACCCAAAACTTTATTTCAGCCTCATAGTCTAGGAGAGACACAGACTGTTGTATTGCTTTCTTGGGAATGAGAAACTCTTACTTGTTGTGGGCAATTGGCTTACACATTGTAAAATAGGGAGTGCTAGTTCACTGATAAGCGGTATAGAAATGTACTTGCTATTGCTTTTGCTTCTTCTCCAGCTCACAAGTCAGTTGTTGGCACCACAGACATAATAATTTTTTTTAAAAAAATCTTTATTTGTATCCTACCCGTCTTGGACATAGAATCCAAGATGGCTTCCAACATAGATTAAAGCAGAATACAACGGAAATCAATATTAGAAACAAGTCAGTCATCATTTTAAAAAACAGCACTAAATGAAGAGGATTTAAAACACAACCCATGAAGAGATGATGTGCAGTCATTTGCATCAACCCAGTTCAAAAGCCAGCAGATGGAGAACAGAAATGGGGGCTAGCCTAGCCCTTTAGAGGAAGTATCTCCAGTTTGGGAGCAGCCATCAAGAAGGCCTCTGAATGCCTATGAAGGTGGTGGGTCTGAGACAAAGTCTAAAGTATGCATAATGTCCCTGAAGTGAGGAGTCCACATTATCTACCAAAATAGGCTTAATAACTGAAAGCAAAGGGCTCTAGCAAGCAGGAGCCCAAGTAATGATTCAGCAAAACAACTCCGAATGTCTGTGCTACGTAGATGAAACCTGGCGGTAAACACGGTGTCAACAGAATGTGTAGAAGCTTCTGTTTATCACCATTTGCAAACACACTGCTCCTAGGGAGAGAAATAGTTATCTCTTTAACCAGGAAGGTACGCCACAGAGAAACATGCTTGAGAGTTTTCAAAGAAACAGCCATGCTTGAGAGAGACCTTTTTATACATGCAGAATCTTTCTGCAACAGTTTGGAAGAGTAGGTTTACAACCCATGTTTCCGAATCTCACCATATTTCTCAACCCTTGAAGAATGGGCTAACTACTACTTAACTACAGGCTCCTGGAACTGATGTGTAGCAGAAATGGGCCAACACTGGCCTCTAGATGTTTTGGACTTCAAGTTACACTGAAGACCAATAGTCAAGGACTCAGCGAGTCACAGGCTGTAATATGTGGAGTGTCAAAAGTTCCCCATCCTTTATTTATTACATTTCCCTTACTCCAGCCTTAGCACCAGTATTATGTGATAGTCTGGACATGTGGAATTGGTTAGTAAAACAAAAAGGTGGGATGGGGAATCGCATGCTCTTAAATAAAAATAGATGTCATGAATGATAAACACTGTTGTGTTGAAACATTTATTTATATATAGATATATAGATATTTCACAAAATTTTCACAAAAAAAGTATTGAAAATCAAAAAAAAGATTGGACTTAAGTTGAATACAGAGATGAAATGTACAAGATAAATGAGAAGGCAAAACTTAAAAGGTCTCGAAAGTTTTTGTTTTTTTACTTCAGGTTGAAAGAAAAATAGGAACAGTTCAACTGTTCGGTTTAAATAAAGATTTGCTAGATATACAGTGTTTCATGAATACAATGCTGGTTATTCGAGGCAAAGTAAATACCTCAGTTTTTCCTTCATGCTTTGTCTTCAGCTTCTTCTGTTAGAACGATAACTGTTTACAAAAAGAAACTTGAGCAGTCCAGGAAAAGTTATTTTTCCATTAAAATTTATGAAAACCATAAATTGAGGCAAACCTAAGATTCCCAATGGAATCAAGATTATCTTCCCGCTACCACCGCATTAAAATAATCAGATACTCATTGGAACACCAGTCTCTGCATCCCGACAGAACATTTGTTTCCAACAAAGAGGGTGATTATTTGGAGAAAAGAACATTAAATAAAAGGAGCCTTCAGTGTGGATAAGTAATACAGATTGGTGTATTACACATTTGTAACAGCATTCAATAACAGCAGCTAGTAATACTGGATTAATATAATTTAGAATTTGTTCCCAAAGCAGTGAAGGTAGTCCTACACAGTTATAAAACATATTTAAACTCAAAAATAAATACTTTGATAATGCATAATGTGACAGCCTAGTTAACAAAAAAAATGGTTGATTAAAAAAATCGAATGAAACGTGTATCTAAATTTAACACTATTGTCAAGTTAACGTCTCCCCCCCCCCTTAAGTTTAGTGTTCTTAAGCATTATGGTGGCTAAGATTCATTCTTTCCTCCCTTCTTTAAGAAATCAAAATGCTTTAGTATCTAGTGTTTTATTGGTTTTCATTCATGACAGTTTTTGGTCGTGTTGCATTATTTTACTTTAAAAGCTTTTGCACTTGATCAGTGCTCATTAAAGGTCAAGTTGGTCTGCAATTTTTTTAAAAAAGAAACATCTAAAAGCTATTATTACTCCTCAAAGAAAGGATCATCATCATCATCATCATTCTCCGGACTGAACTCCCCAAACACATTCTTACATAGAGAACAAACGCGCACACATGCACACACACACTTTCCTCTTCAAAGAAAAATGTTACAGTAATGTCACTTTACATTCTATCAATTAAAGTGCTCCAAATATATATATCTATATCTGTATATATATATTTGCAAAACGATGCAAGTGACTACAACTCTACACATTCCATTTTGCATTTGTAGCAAGAACTTTTTCTCCAGTCTTAAAAATCCACAGCACTGGACTGAGTGAGGAAATGTTCAAACTCCCCCCTGCAAGAGACTTGGGTGAATGGGAGAACTAAATGAAGAAACGTATGGATATGAAAGGTTTCGCCTCTTTACAGACAGCAAATACAAAATTATTTCCATTATTTGAAGACTGTTTAATTCTGTTGAAGGGTAGATTAAAAAAAAAATATCTTAAAGGGAATGAAATAACACCTGGGTTAAAAAAAAAAGCTGTCAACCGTCTTTAATTGTTCTATTTCTCCTTACTTTTTTAAAGAAGGAAAGAAGACACAGCGTTGCAAGAAAAGGGAGAAAAAATAGAGATAAGGATGAAGGCACACATAAAAAGGCATAGGATTTACAGCCGTTCTCTTAACCTGGTTTCTTGTAGATGTGTTGGCCTGTAACACCCATTAGCATTGCCCATGCTGGGTAAGGATGATAGGAATTCCTATCCAATACACATGGGAGTTTATTCATTTCGGGAAGGATGGTTTAGAGCAAATTGCAAAATTTGCATATAACCAAACGTCAGTTGGTTCTTTGAACACAGCTACGTTTGCTCCTGCAGTTAAGTAGCAGGTTTTCTTGTTTTAAAAAGAAAACCTGATAAAAATTAAGCTGGAATAATTGGCTAAGATGATGGCACTTTAAAAACAAGGTGAACAGCCCATTTTTTCTCTCCAAAAAGGGGATTACAAGATTAGAGTTGACACAGGATGCATTTGCACACTTTACAAACAAAACTGTTTTCCCCCCTCCAAAGAAGCAACTTGTGCAGAAAATTAAATGTGCTATTAAATTATTTCAAGGCTAAAAGGAAAAAAAACCACCACAATTCCTAGCCTATGTTTTTGTTGGATGAGTAGCTGACAATTCAGATTAAAAAAATAATAATCCTGAGTTGGGGGGGGGGGGGGAGAGGTGTTTCTACAATTTAAACAGTAATGTTATGTAAAAAGTCTTAACAAATCCACAATTACAAATGTCAATTCTCCTATACGGTCATCTATAGATACACAATAAAATGGCAAATATATGCAAAAATAATTAAAAATTTATCATGCGCAAATTTAGTCTTTCTGGTTTGAGCTTTGGGTTTCCCTCAAAATATTTCCCTCCCCAATTTTTCTCTTTGTAGTTCATTGCCAACCCCTTAAACACACTGAATACTACCCCTACATTTCAGCACAGAAGCTGATGGGAGATATTTATTGTACATTCAAGCTTTTTATATCCTAAACAACCCTGTTGTAGCATATGACTTATCGGATGAGCAGCTTCTTCCTCCCCCCTCCCAACACCCTCCTTTTTTGCAGTTATCAGTCTTCATGATCTGTTCCGTGGCGAGCTGGAAAAGAAAAACTAAAATGTGTTGCTAATCAACATTTTCAACAGTCTTGAGACTCCGGACAAGATCTGAGGAGTCACTGTCCAACTTGTTCTTGTAGCATGAGATCATTGCACACAGAAGAAGAACAGTCACATTTTCAGATAGGAAAACTATCTACAAAGGTCTGAAAGGACAGCGTCCCTCTTGTGTTTCCTCTTTTTGCCATGGTAAAACTGGTGAGATTTGCTGCCTTGGTGCTGTTTGTTTGCCACCAAGGTGCCATGGCTTGAATTTCCTGGACCTTGAAACCCTTTGTTGGAAGAAGTGCGGAATAACCTCGTAGAGCCATGCTGCAAGACAAAAAGAGAGAAGCGGGAAGCCAGCATGAACATAAACTATAATTCATTTATAAACTACCATTCATTTTTTACTGTTACTTGGTCACAGGCACAGAGGCAAGCAGCATGTTTCCTCCAAAGGAGCTAAATCCAATGTTAATTCCACCTAGTACAGACCCACTGACAAAAATGGAACAGACATAATTTCGGACAAAGAAGTCTGATTCTTTTCAATGGGTCTGCTCTGTTTGGGACTAAGATTAGATTTAGCCTAAGGGACGAAATATTTCTGGGCTGTCTGTATTTTTTCTTTAATTGTACAAAAGTCTTTCAAAACTTTAAATGTGATTATGTGTTTGCTTCCATATTACAAAGAAGAAATAAGTGACAACGTGAGGTTTTAACTCATTTTAAAATAGTTTCTGTAGTTCTAATATTTTAATTAAAATAACTTTGAACTGCTGTTGCACATATTAATCTTTTTAAAATTTAGGTGAAAAGGCAACAACAACGAATAAGATTGGCTTTTAATAATAGCTAAAATGATAGCCAAAGGAAATAGTGAAGATGTGCTGACGTTGTGGGGCTGGGAAGTTACTTTTTTGGATGACAAGTTCCACATTGGGTTTTAAAAAGTAACAGTTCCAAGTTCTTGGGTGTGATAGGTCCATTCTTGCTATGCATCACTTCACTTATCAAAGGCAGGTCTCTAAAAATAAAAATGGAGGAATAGCCCAAAGGTCAGTTACATCTGTAGGAACTGTACTATCCTTTGTTTCATTCCTTTTCAAAAAGTTCTGAATTAAAAACAACACTGACAGAACAAAGGAAGAATGCAATTTGATAATGATATCTTATAGATTCTCCTTCGGTGAAACAGAGCGCAGATGCAGCAAACACTTACTGTTCTAGTACTCTAGGCTATACTATTCTGCACATGGGCATATTTCTTTTTCCTAGTATATCTTAAACTTTCCAGTGGCTCATTGAGTATTTTCTTTTTAGTAGCAGAAACAGGTTTCTCCCTATTAGCATCAAATACTTGAAGAGGGAGGGAGAGACCCATATTTATGGATTTCAACCTTAAGGCAAAATACACTACTTCATGTTTAAACTCAAGGTTACAAAATATAACTTAAGGCGCTTATGCAGACTTCAGAAACTGTAGGGAGGAAGGTTACCAAGATACTTAAACCTCATGCTTTACCAACCTGGGATTTGTTTCCAACACTGGAAGTATTCACTGTCTGGCTACTTGGTATTTTTCCGCTCATCTGTGTAGAACCTAGTGATATGTCCTGAGTTGTCATTCTGTTTGTTGTAGTTTGGCGACAGCCCAGCTGTTTAGAGGTTTTGCAAGGAGTTCCATCAGACTCCTGTGAGGAAAACAGGTATCATAATTAAAGGGAAAGGCATGAGATTAAAAAAAAACCTTGTTACTTTCAGATGGGCAGCTACTTCAAAATTACAAGTAAAAGATTGCTCTCAAAACTTAGATAATGTCAGTTCCAATATCTGAACTTGAAAAAGTTACTTCTCTGGATTATAACTCTCAGACTCTCAGAGTGTGCCAAATGGCGATGCTGGATGAGTGATTCTGGCAACTGTGGCCCCAAAGAAAAACATCTTCCCAAATCTGGCCCACACTTCCTCCTTGAATAAATCATAACACTCTGAGGCACCGATTGCACTATCTGGATCCTATAATTTTGAAAAGGCCTCTTTGTCTCCTATCCTCACTATTTAGACTTTTAAATGCTGGGGCCTTTGTTTTATTTAAAGTGAGCCCAGAAATGAAATGGTAGCTAGTGAGGACAACACTAGCATAATGTGGTTAATTGTCAGGGCTTCACCAGACCATATTCAAGCTGCTGTATTTGGAGCTAATGAAGCTTCCTGACTGCCTTCAAGGGCTGCTATGCATGCATTAGTCATCCAGTCTGAAAGTGATAATCAGGGCACAATACTTACTACATCACTGGAGCTGGAAAGTGTAGAAGATGATGATGATAAAGGGCCTGATGAAGAATTGGATGAGTGCTTGCTTGGTGTTTCTGAGGTTTTACTTCTAGGTTTCCCTAGTGACTCACTCTCTTCAGAAAGATTATTGTTGCATTTGTCCAGCTGCTGGTTATCTACGATCAAGGTTACACCATTGCCTGGAACAAAAACAAAACAAAACAATGCAGGATAACTTTCACAACAAAGGAAATGTTCATTACCGGAGAGATAGTATTCAAATACACAATCATCTTAGTTTGCATAAAAAGGTATAAAAATGAAAAGATATAAAGCACCTTTGCAACTGAGAAAAATAAATTTCTGGTTGTATAAGCTTTCATGGACTCTAGCTCGCTTCATCAGAAGTGCTGCAGGATTCCTTTTACATCTTTTTTTTAATAACTATAGTGGGTTTGACTTCTGTTAGTCTGACCACTATGCACAAACGTCTCACGGTTTATCATAGAAATCAATTCTCACTTTTGTACATTCTGCTTACATAGGAACAGATCTACTGCAAG
This sequence comes from Sceloporus undulatus, assembly GCF_019175285.1. NCBI lineage: Eukaryota > Metazoa > Chordata > Lepidosauria > Squamata > Phrynosomatidae > Sceloporus > Sceloporus undulatus. The sequence goes on along the minus strand of NC_056529.1, from coordinate 14,376,978 downwards.
GTCAGCTTAATTTCTTTAACTGACATTCATGGCAAAATTCTGAAATGAGACAGTGGCTTTGAACCAAATAACTTTGTCATGGCTAGATCTCACTGAAACCTATGGAACAAGTCCAAGAATCACAGACACACACACTCTAAATTCTAATAAAACAGCCAATGCTTAATAGCAGTGACTAAGTGATTACTTCTTTTGGAAGCAAATCTGTGCATCTTAATAAAGGGGCAGCCCTAACTTCCATACATTCAGCACAGTCCTATGTATGTTTCCTTGTAAGTGACAACTACTATCAAGGGCATTTACTCCAATGTCAGTGGGCACAGGATAGTCACCTTAACTTGAACAGCATAATTTGAATGGGTCTCTTTCTGTCACCTTTAATACGGTGTTATCCTTTTCCTTTTAGTATCTGCCTGTGATGTATAGTCTGGAATAGCAAATGTGTAGACTTCATACAGGTGTAATGCTGTTCAGAATATCTGCTTCAGTCTGCCTTGATTTAGTAGGAGTGTTTTATTGTAGGGCTTTAGATTTCTTTCAGTTCAAATCAGTCTATAACGTTTGTTAGCAAAATGCCAGATCAGGCCTTTAGCAGATGCCTACAATTTATGCAAAGCAACACTTTGTTTTAAAATGCAAACCAAAAATCTTGTATTGCTGACCGTACAGTGTGACGTCCACAAATCCTATATAACACCACAACCTTTTTTTTTTAAAGCATCACACATGGCTGAAATGATTTTAAGTTGATATATATCTTACCATTGCATGAAGTCTCTGTGCTACTCTGAATTCCCCACTGCTTTGATATCCAGTCTCTGTATGTTGCCACTTCTTGTGTTACTCTGATTATTCTTCCCAATATACTGTGAGCATTTAAAAACAAAGAAAAGATTATTGGATTTTAAAGGGGAAAAATGTGACATCAGTAATAAATCTGATTTGGATACGTTGTTTTTACCTTTCACTTTCATTGTTGGGGTAATATTTAGCTATTGGTGATACTGCATGGCTCAAAACGACATATGCATAATCAAATGCCTGTTTTACTTGCATGGCACCATAAGAACTCCTTCCAACATCATTACCTGAAGAGGGAAAATGTGTTCATTAAAAAAAGTCTTTCTGCTAAACACCTCCATATCTGCCAAGAGAAACAGCTACCAATACAAATGATACAAAGCTAACTATAATCTTAATTCACATGTATGATTTCAGGATTTGTTTTTCTTTAGCAGGAGAACAAAGGAGAGGAAGGACAAAGGGTACATGTTTCTGAGCAATGAATGACTAGAATCAGTGTAGATCTATGCCATTTTTGTTCTCTGACTGAAACTGACCTTTAAAAAAGGCCCACTCCCAAGCAAAGAAATAAGAGGCCAAAATAAAAACAAAATGTAATAGCATAGGTGCCATGTATTCTTTGTCACATTTCCTTTTACGTAATTTTTGTATTGTTTATAATATCCACATTCTTTACGCTAAATAAGATGGAGATGAGACTGCCATTTGATGGATGGTTTACCCATAAATCACACAATAAAGGTCTGGTATACTCACCAAATTCACCCCACTCATATTCTCTAAAGCTATTATTATTAATACAGTTGAAATGAAACTGATTTGACAATTTTGACAATGTTTCCTAACTATCATTCCAGTAAATATAAGAAGATACACGAAGAATACTGTTTTTGATTTTTTACTTCCTTCTATTTTGCATCCTTGGCTTTAATATCTTCTTTTGGCACAACTGAAAAGATTTAATACCTGGTTGTAATGGGTCTTCAATGTATAGCATTGATGGCCTATAACCATCCAGCATATTTTTCTGCACTTCATCCTTGGCTACATAAGAACCACCATCTTTTATTCGAATTCCTGTCTTCAGATAGTTGAAATGACGTCCATATAACTCAAAAAATTCTATTAAAAGGACACCGTAGTTGGCATTGGGGTTGCAAGCATCTTCTCTGGGATGTAGCTATTGGAAAAAACCCAAAGGAACACTTTAAGAATACTTCTGATTTCTTTACAGTCTACTTAAAAAGAAATTTGTAATGGTGAAATGCAGATACACCAGTTTGACAGCTGCAAGGTCAAAGTACTCCACTAATAAACATTTACGCATGCCCTGTAAAGTGGACAGACACGTGCAATACAAAATCCTTCAAACTTTAAAACAAACTTTTCCTACCTATGAATAAAGTAACAGAAGCCATGATGGATTTCTGCTCGTTTTTACAAATCCTGAGTTCATCTCTAACTATCTGTAAGTATGTGTGGGGAAATAATAGCCTTATTCTGGTCCTTGACTATAAAATGAAAGTATTAAATCAGCAGCCTTCACAAAACTACTAGGAAAAATGAATGAGAATTAAAACTAGCATACAGTCTTATCCTTTCAAAGACCTATGCATGCTGTTTCCTCTTCAAAACAGACTGCAAATGCAGCACATTGAACAAACCTAGAAGATCTGAATGCAAACTGCCAGCCCAACTGAGTAAGTACATCTTATCCCTAGTTTTGCATCTTAATAGCCACTTGTCTATTAAGAACCAGATCTGGGATCTGCATCTGGGAAAGTTTATGACCACACTTATAATAAAATAAATGCATACTAGGTAGAAACTGGTATAAAAGTAAATTAAAACAAATCTTAATTTTAAAGAGTCTTAATTGTGAAAGTACTAGAAGGGCTTATAGCAGCAGTGTTCCAAATGAATTATTTTCCCCCTCCATACGGGACTGATTTACAGTCTATATTATTGTGAGCAGTAATACTTAAAAGAAAAATGCCACTCACAAAATAATTTCAGTACATACCTGGAGGAAGCTGACAGCCATTAAAAAAAGACTATAAGATCCAATTCCACCTGTGAATACTTCATTGAGGTCCCTCTGCAATAAGAACTGTTTCAGTACTAAAACTAGATATGGCAATACGGGATACTTCTGCAAGAAAAAAAAGAGATGAGAATCAAAGTTTCACTGATACCACTTCTCACATGAAAAGCATCAGCACATGACTTATACTGATTTTTATATCAGTTTTCTATTAGTAGAAACCATGCATTTTGTCATGAAAAGAGAGCTATTGTTTTTGCTCTTACTGTTAAAATACATAGTCCATTGACAGACTATTTCTCAACTATAGGAAGTCATTCTGATTAGCATTTGATCTATAGGGGTGCACATAATAAAATTAACTGACTAACAGTAACTAACCTAGACACTGACTAGTTGTCAGTCAGTGATACCTGTGCTAGTCAAAGGACAAAAACAGTCAGACGTTGGGATTAAAGTATTTGTAAGAGTAAGATTTGCATTTCACAGAAGCTTCCAAAAGGATAGTTTTGCATGAGCCACCTGCACTGATGTAGTGCACCTAAATCATGCAAGAGGTTTCCAGTCTTGTGGTGATTTATGATCTCTTAAGACAACAGACTAGCAGGCATGCCATAATTCTTGTTCCTGAAGTTCCTTCCCGCTCCCAATTTGAGACGCCAGTTTAGCAGCAGCATGCTAAATTAACCCAGGAAGAACCTGCCACATGCATGTTCTGAAATCAATGGTCTACACTGACTATTTCAATGAAATTCCAACAACAATGGATGAAAGCTTCCTTTCCCTATCACATTATGTTCAGAAAAAGCTCACAGTTTAAATCCAAGATGTTAAAACTGGTTATGGAAAACAACCCAAAAGGTAAATTGTTTGCATGTGCTTACTAAATGCCTTACTTTGTGTCTTGCCTTCAGCTACATGCCTTTATCAACTAAACCGCAGAGTTTTGCCAGCCCATTTACAATTCACCTGAAATTTGTGATACAAGAATTTATTGCCAATGTGCAAATTATATACTAATTAAGGGACAGAGCTGATTTGGCAATCAGATGCAAATCTGAAAAATGGGCACTCTGGCAAACTGCTCAAAAACCTCCTTTACATTAGGAAGTCAATTTTAGTTTTGTATGTACACTGGTGCCTCGGGTTACGAAATTAATTCGTTCCGCCATTCCTTCCGTAACCCGAAAATTTCGTAACCCGAAAAGGCTTTCCGTTAGCACTGGAAAGCCTATAGCTGCACTTTGCAGCATTTGAATTTCGCGCCGAAATGAATTTCGTAACCCGAAAAATATTTCGTAACCCGAAACAGTTTTTGCCAATCCAACTTTTTCGTATCCCGGAAATTTCGTAACCCGATCATTTCGTATCCTGAGGCACCAGTGTATGTAGAATGCTTGCTTAAATAGAATGACTGTTATAAGTAGTTGTAAAATGATACTTGATAATTTGTATTATCATGCTGCGATAATGGTATTGCTGTAATTTTTTATATGTTTTATTATGGGAAAACCCAATAAAATATGAATTTAAAAACCCCATTTAAAATTGCTGAATGTATACACAAATCCATGCACAGCCTCTGGTGCCCTCTACAGGGGACAATTAACAGTAACAAGTGGGGAATGGACCTCATTAGCCTCAACTGCTCTTCTTACCAGTACATGCAGGCAGACAGTACCACTGACTTTGCTGTTACTTGATTCACTGCACCGGCAGTTGCCAACAGGTTCAAACTGTTTGTACTCCTATAAGAGAAGGGTATCCCAGAACACTCTCCCTACTTCACATATGCTCACAGGCTCCAGTCAGGATGATCTTCTATTTCCAAACTGTCTTTCACCAATGAGCAAGCTGCTCTTGGTAAACAAGTTATGATATGGAAAGGATGTTTCATTAGGTCTGACTACTAGGTGCACAAAACCTGAACTGTGTATTCTGCCTACCAGAGTCAAGAAAGGAAGGGGAGAAATATGTCTTAAGCATCTCCCAGACATTTGAAAGATCAGATGCTCATGCTGACACATGACTATTAACGAAGTTCTTGGATCTCCATCAATATCACATCTCAGCTTCTGACTACAATGAAACAGTGTTTGTTCTTTGCAGTCATGTGTACACTACCACTGCAAGGTAGTACACACAGTTGAGCCATGTCTAGCATTTCTCTCCACTGTTCTTCTCGTGTGCATCTTCTTTCTCAAACTGTAAGCCCAAGAGCAGGAACTCTTTTTTATTTTGCTTACTGCATTCTTATTTTTGTTAAGGATTCTTCAAAATTGAAAGCAAGAGGCCACTGGGTCAGTCACACAGTATTTGCAAATAATACCAGATGCTTAATTTGCATACAATACTAAGACTAAGGCCTGTTACAGACTGCCAAAATATAGCTGCTTCAGGTCTCTTTGGAGGTATGCTATTTAAATGATGCATGCATCCTAAGAATCCAGAAGCTGCACCAAAGCTGCACTCCAGTGCTTAGGAATGGAGTGTGGCTTTGGCGCGACCTCTGGACTCTTAGGACCCATGCATCATTTAAATAGCATACCTCCAAAGAGACTCAAAGCAGCTTTATTTTGGCCAGTCTGTAACAGGCCTAAGACTACAATTTAGCACAAGGAGAAAGGAGATTAGGCAAAGCACCAAGCATTTTCCCTTCCCCTCTCTTCCTGCACCAAAATTGGTAAGAGGAATAAACCAGAATTTACCATTTACCATTAGCCAACATTTTGCTTGCCTTTACATGTAAACAACAATTGGTTTATTTTAAACCACAATTCCTGGTATGTCCTCACTTATTCTTCCTCCTGGCTATGCAGAAAGTGAGGTAGGGAGAGATAGTTAGTGATCTCAAATCTTTACCCATGTTCCTTTTTGTTTACATGGCTTACTATTATCTGTCAATCTTCCCAGTATTAATGCCAATACTGGTTACAACTCAGGTTTGCCAAGCCACACCAAAAAGGTGCTTCAGTTTCTATCCCGTACGAGTAGAGAGATTTTAAAACACGGGAAACAGATAAATGCTTGATGATAAACGCTTGAAGGTGCTTAACTGTTTTATTGTATTAAACGTTTAAGGACAAAAGTGTATTTGGCATACACTTTTTAAAAGGATTTCTCTCACCCATGAGGGGAAAACCCAGATTGACACATACAAAAGAATGGGGAGAGGAACAGCTACAATTCTTATGCATGTGCCTCATGCTTGCTGTTGTCAATTCCTGCCCAAGCCTACCAGTGATTACAAACGGCAACTTTCTGTGTTGAGATCACAAGAGTTTACATGTATCATCTAACCTTGATAAAATCTCTGATGAGATCAGCAGCTTTTACACCGTTCTGTACATTGAAGCTGATATCAACTTTTACTTCAGTAAAGGAATCAGTCAGTTTAATTATAGGAACCTGGGAAAAGAGGGGGAAAACACATTTATTTCAAACCAACAGCTTTTTACTCTGCTTAGTCTTAGTCAACTGCAGCACCTGCTTAAAATTAAACAAAACCAATATTTACAAAACTTTTGCTGTAGACAAGAGGTTTAACATAACACTTGAGAGATGAAATTTAGCATTCCAAACACAAAGCAATTGGTTTTATTCATGAACAGACAGCAGAGGGAGACAGAAGGCCAAAGAATAAAAACTATTATTTGAACAAAGTCTTTAATAAAATATGAGGGGGATGCACTTCACAAAATTACTTCTCATGCGTATTTTGAAAGAAAAGTCTGCTCTCAGGAACTGGATAAGCAAACAAAGAACTGTAAAAACTAGAGTACTAATCATACTGAAATCTTAACGCTCAAATCAATCAAAGATTCAAAATACTTTCTGAATAAAAAAAAACATGTGTACTGAGATCAAGATCCAAAGAACCCCATATAAATATGGGCTTGGGAACACTTGGAGAAACTGGCCTTTGAAAAAACAAACCAGCAACGTACCACCACTAGTCCCCCAATCCCTTAATTCAAATTCTTTCTGGTTGTCTTCTCTACTGTGAAGAATAATCAATCTGATAATTTGGGAAACCCAACACCCATGAGGTATGTGCAACCCACTGAGCAAATGTGCACAGTATGATCAATCAGGAATCTGCAAGAATCTTAATTTGCTAATGCCTGATGCTCATCTGCTCTCGCTTGCAGTGGAAATGGCTAAAGAAACTATGGGCCCGAACAGACAAGCCAAAATAAAGCTGCTTCGGGTCACTTTGGAGGTATGCTGTTTAAATGATGCATATGTTCTAAAAGGCCGGAAGCCACACCAAAGCCATGCTTCTGGCCTCTTAAGATGTGTGTGTCATTTAAACAGCATACTTACAAAGTGACCTGAAGCAGCTTTATTTTGGCTTGTCTGTCCAGGCCCTATGAGATCTTTCTCCACAGGTGGCCTGGCATGCTGCCTGGCAGCAGACAGCTTCCCTTCTGTGCTTTGTTCCTTCCAAACAAAGCCAAAAACAAACTCTGGATTACATTTCTGGCAATACAGTAAGTCTAATGATTGATAATATTTGTGACAACTATGAACCTGGAAAAAGATGATACAGTTTGTGTTGTCTGTCCTAGTGGCTCCTCTGGAGAAAGAGGGATGACTCAATTTTCCTTGTCTCTTTTCACTAATGTAACTACTGGAAGGATTTGGTACTCCTTGCACTGAATTCTTTCAACCCACCAATTAACAACCCCCCCCCCCCCCTCCTCCCCATCTCAATCTTCTGCTTGGAAAATGTTTGCTGCCAGAGGAAGGATATACAATTTAGAGACATAGCTGTTTGGAATATCAGTATGCAAAGGAATATTGTAGCTTTTTGAAACCAACTATTCAATAGAAGTTATAGCACAGGCATCTGTAGACTTGGTCTACTTCCTCAGATGCATTGGTGAAATAACATCTGAGGAAATAGATCAAGTCTACGAAAGCTTATGCTACAACTTCTTGCTACAAGATCGTTTTGCATAATGGAAAGGTGTATACTTTTTCCATGACAATAAATGAGCTGAAGAGTGTGTGTGGAGGGGCATATTTACCCCTATTATTTCATAGAAGAATAAGAAATAACTTACAGTTGCTTTGTCTAAAACTTTTACTGAACCTTTATCTGCCACATTGTGCTTTCTGAGAGCTTCTTCCAGAGTCCACAGAGGCAACGTCTCCCATTTCCCAAAAACAACTAAGTCAATATCACTGAAATTAAAAGGCACTCAGTCAATCAAAAAGTATACTTTTGGAAAACTTTGCACCAGCCATCCTTATGAACCGATTTAACCGTATATTACAGAGGTGAAACCAAACTGTTTTACTAACAAAATACATATAAACCTCCTTGCTTTCTGAAATCTCACTGGACCACATAAACATTCTTGCAGTTGTTAACTGTTTACCTTATCTTGTTATTTGTATAGCATTATATATTTGAATAAATAGAAAGTCTATTCCAAATCAGAAGGGGGTTATTTTTACAGCACAGAACAAAGCTCTGAGATCTAAAAACTCTCGTGAGTGCACTGAGCCTGTTAAGCTGTGAACAGAAGTCCTTTAAGCATTTAAGAGTCAATTTTCCCAGCCATTAAGTTAGGGAAGTGTTGATCCACTGCCACTCCTTACATGCAAACTCTCATTCTTCACATAATACAGCCTCCATGGCTTTAAATTCCCTTGAAAACTATCTCCATCCCTCTGGCATGCATCTCCCAGGTCATAAGTTATGGGAAAGCTATAGGCTCCAAGAGTGACCCAGCTTCAGAAACTGAGGTGGGATGGCTAATGCTGACAATACCTGTAGCTTTCAAATCGGTTTTCTAATGAAATCCTGTAGCTCTTCAGCTCAGCAACATCATATTGGCTGCTATGCAACCTCAATGTGACTTACAAGTTAAAAAATATAAGCAGGGGGTAAAATCCATTTCAAGTGACACAAGATTAATCTGGTCTAAGAGTAACAAAAATGATGTGAGTCATCACATATGCTACCTTGAATTCCTTAGATCAAAGGGAAGATCAAAATGTAATAATTAAGTAACTACTCACCTAGTAGGTAAATATAAACCAGTCTTGAAACTTCCAAATATTTGCACCTGTCAAAAATAAAAATAATAAAAAAATCCACAAGCAGGAAGTTAAAAGCCTTGACCAAAAACATGTGTAATAAATAGTTAATATTGACTGTTGCTGCCCTCAACTGGTAGCTTTTGGGAAATATAATACTGTACAGCAGTGGTTCTTACCCCTTTTTTTCACCCTTTAAATATCTTTTGTTGCCAGGACCCATCAAAACTTAAGATCAACAACAACAACAACAATAATAATAATAATACAAGAACAACAAACCATAGCCCAAAAATACTTGCAAATGTTAATTAATTAATGAGAAAGCTGGTGCTGCATTTCACTTACAGGCCTTATTACAGTATATCAGGCCTAGACAACTGAGAGTTGGGGGTTTCTAGGAATCATAGTATAGAAAAAAAGGATGTCCAAGATCTGCTTGCCATTTTACACAAGTGATGTGAAAAGGATATAGCTCAGAGGTAGACCAGGTGCTTTGTTTGTATGAAGTCGCAGGGTTATTCCCCAATAACTCTAATTTAACGGATCCGGATGTAAGAAGCAAGCTGTTGTTAAATTATTTCCAAGGCACAATTTTTAGCATGAGCCTTGGATTCGTATTCAAGAAACTGGAAGGCATCTAATGTTCATACTAACTGTAATTGTTTGCTATTGTTTGCTTAAGAAGATTTACTTTCTTTTATAAAATTAATTCAACACTCTTTCCTTCCTTCTCAGCTGTGATGTTACAACCCCAAGATAATTAAAGCCTCTCTTAGCCACTCTTATGGTGAAGTCCAGTTGATGCCAAGAACAGTTCTCACTTACTAGGAATGTTTCCGTCTAAGCACATTCCCTGGAGCAATAGAACCAATGACACAATTGCTGGCTTCTATAAATAAAATTATAGTTTAAGATATGCTCAATTAACACCAATTTTGTTTTATCCTTTTCCTGAATAGGCTGATTTTATTTTTATTTTCTCTCTCTCTCTCTCTCTCTCTCTCACACACACACACACACACACACAAATAGCTTCTTTTAAAAAAAGAAAGACCCTCCCACCTTTAAAACAAATTCCCAAAACCTTTCTATGAAGCATTCAGGATCAGGAAGTCTGTCTACAGAATATGAGAAGACAACCATGTTTTAGTTTTCAAAATTAGTTGTGTAGAGCAAAGACAACTGCGTCAGATTACTATGAGAAGTCTGCACTGGAGATGAGGAAGAAGATTGTGCAGATGTTCTTCCTCCTAGTTAAGAGGGTTGTTATAAAGTTTTAGCCGGCAAGCAATTTGCTGAGTTTTTCAAATAGCATTTAGAGCAGGCAGCAACTGACTCGCACAAAACCAATTGCTATTCAGTCACCTAATTTTGCTTACTTAGTTTGTACATTGCCCTTTTTCAAATCCCTACAGTTAGAGAATGCAATTCCAAAGCTCACCATGGCCAAAATTCAGCCTTGTGTTTCCTTTAATATTATCCTGAGGAGTTTCCAGTTCACTTTCCTTTGACAGGGACAATTATGATGACTGTAAACTGTATGGAGTGAAGCAGAATCTGAAAGCTATATGGGAGAGATGGAAGACCTACACTCGCTGCCACATTCACAACATCAGTCTTGAGGAAATGGTCAACACCTGTCCATTTATCAGTGGTTTTAGTCCTTCATAAGAAACTATCAGCATCTTTTTTCTCTACTGCTTCCAATAATAAAGACTTGAAGGGGGAAATGTACAATGCATTGAACATAGTGTTAAAATTAAAAAGTTACACAAATCTGGTTTCATACTTTTACTACAAGATTTTCATTTTCTTGTTGGAGAGCTGTAGATTTTATTACTTCTAACTAATAATGCACATATATCAAGTGCATTACAGTGCAATAACTGTGCAAAGAGCAACACCACCCAACTACTCTGCCCCCATCACAAATCCAAAGAGTTTGTTAATCTTACATCTGCATTAGGCCAGAGTTCCTTTATCACATTTTCTATCCTATTCACCACCTCCATTCGCATTCGTTCTTCTTCCGGTCTGGGAGACATATACTTGTAGAAGTCATTGATCTCTTCATGGAGCCTGAAAAAAAGAGAGTAATGAGTTATGTAATAACTTATGTAATAATATGACCAAACACTGTGGTAACATGCATTTTTCATTTAGAAAGAAGTTGACCCTAGTTCAACAGGATTTACATCACAGTATTCACACCAGCCAGTCATGAAAACAACCATTTTTACTGTATCATTTCTTAGAAGCAAGTCACAGCTTGGTTGTGTTCCACATAATTATAACAACAATGATGGAGATATACAATTATTCCTATATGGCATAGAGACAGTAGGTAAGAAAAATATCAAGTTAAATAAAATATCCACGCCTACTGCATGACAACTGAAAACGTCCCTCTCTATGGATAGGAAGGAATGGCTAAATTTTGGGTCATTTGCTTAGGCCAGCCTTGAATTTAAAGACTAGTCTACTAGCCATAACACCTCAATACATCTATTCCTCCCAACCAGGGTTAGTCCCCTAAATCAATGGAATTTACATTGATTAACCAAGTTCCCATTTGTTTGCATGTTGCACCTCTATCCTGCCTTTCTCCTAAAATGGGATCCAGTGTAACTGATCTATCTGGGACTAACAACTGGATTTGGGTCATAGAAAAAGCATATAGGTGAGTGCAAGAAATTCCAGCAGGCAAGTGAAAAAGCTTCTGGAAGAGTCCTCAGCACAAAAGGTCAACAATTAAATCTCAAATCTGGAACTACACATAAATTATAATAATAATTGCTGCCATGGGACCATTCTACACGCCATGGCAGCGCAGTGGAGGAGTGGCGTTTTTGCCCCGCCACCAGAAGCTCCGTCTCCCCAGACCGGGTGACACCACTGCTTAGTAATACCCTTTTTCTGACTCCCTCCAATATGTTCTCCCATACAACTTCCCTCTTTTTCCCTGTCACATAAACTCACTCACACAGTCACACTCTTCATCTCTTTTTTTACATACTCGCATATACGCAAGTGAATGAATTGTTCTGTACGACTATGTGTGAGAGAGTAAATGAGTATGTGTATGTGTGAGTGAAAGAAAGAAAGAACATGAATGAGCGTGCACATATTTCTGAGCACTGGCTTAAGTGACACTGGCTGTGTATGAGACAGTATGTGTAAAATTTACACTTGCATTAAGTACTGAATTTATTTAAATAAAACTGTTCTAATTTGGATGGTGTTACTTCCATATAAAATGTTAAAATGTGAATATACATCAACGTACAAATAAAAATACACATACAGAACAAAGTATTTTTATTCCTATAACTACACTGAGCAGTGGGCAAGATGCCTGCATGTAGATGTGAAGGGCTACAAGGATAGTTTTAGAACCACTGTTTTACAGAGATGCTTTACTTACTGCTGTTTGGGGCCTTAGTTCTTAGGTCATAAGGCGCAAGTGTCAATTTCAACATTTAAAAAATTGAATGGCTAGTGTCAATGTGACTGAATGGGTACTTAACCAGGGGTAGTTGTGTTGACCATATAGCAAAGTATAGCATCATCCAAAATCCACAAAACAGTGATACTTTTATTGGGCCAACCAAAATGCACATTATACATGTTGCAAGCTACTGTAGGTACTGTGTGAGCTCTTGAACTGGCAAGTTCTGTAGTATATAGCCACACCTATATGTTGCTGTCAGTGTGAATACAGCCATTGTACTGTCTATTCTCCTCTATGGGTCTGAAACATGGGTCACCTATCGCCAACACCTACAACTCCTTGAACGCTTTCATCAGCGCTGTTTACGCACAATTCTAAATATACACTGGACTGACTATGTGACAAATGTTGCTGTCCTCGAGCAAGCAGGGATCACCAGCATTGAGGCCATGCTATTGAGGACGCAACTGCGCTGGGCAGGACATATTTCTAGGATGAAGGACCATCGCCTCCCCAAAATAGTATTCTATGGTGAACTTGCCACGGGTCAGCGTAAGAGGGGCGCCCCAAAGAAGAGATACAAGGACTCCCTGAAACAACATCTCAGGCTTGGCCAGATAGATCACCAACAATGGTCCTCCCTGGCCTCGCATCGGGAGACATGGAGACGCACTATCCATGACGCTGCAGCCATCTTCGAAAGCTCACGCCGAACGAGCCTCGAAGAGAAACAACAACGCAGAAAGAACCGCAACCTGGAAACACCCAAGGAGACTTTCTGCTGTGCTTTCTGTAACCGGACCTATTTATCCTGAATTGGCCTTTTTAGTCACCAACGCACTTGTACAAAGCGCGGGATGAGTCCTTCCTGAATCTTCGTTCGCGAAGCAAAGCCAGAGAGTGTCCTCCTTTTATACTAAGCCTGCAAGGACCTTAACGCACAATGAAAATTAGAAGGCTGCTGTTGTAAAAGCCAATAAATAAGGGGGTGTCCAAAGACAGCTAGAAATCTGGGTCAGGCACAGGCTTTTGTGCTTTGCTGCGTTTCCATAATTAATGGCAGCTGCTCTTTCACCTTCCCCAACTTAGGGCTAGAGACTTAGAAAGAAAACTCTTTGTGTATCTTTCAAGGCAGCACTATGGAATGGAGGAAGAGACATGAAGCTGACTTTCTATGTCCCTCTAGACTTAAGAGCTATAACAGAGAAGTAGTGTATCTTACTGTTTGGCCAGCTGGACAAACAGACTTTTCCATTAACAGAGAGAGAGAAAGAGAAATGAGAGACAAGAACAACAACCTGTAGACAATATTTTTGTACCACAGGAAATCAGGTGAGCATTCTGAATGAAGCATAGTCCCAGAGAGAGGATTCCTCAAATAGAAATCATGAAGCAGGATATCAAAAACTGGTCTTTAGACACACCTCTCTTAAACATGAAGTGCTGACTGGACATGTGTAAGCAAGTATTATCTTATTTGGTTTTTTGTGATTATAAAAAAATGCCTGGGTGTACACAGGATATGAAATGAAATTTCAAAAATGCCACAGACAGACAATTAACAAGAACCCTCATTCAAATAAATTAACTTACGGTAGTTGAAATCCATTATTCTAAAGTTGACACTGCACATTTTAAAAGAACTGGTTCTTGGGCTATTATACAGAACCAGGCGCAAACAATATCTTTCCCCTTTCATGTATGCCCATAAAGGATTCAAGGTTATGATAAATATTCCCTTATCAGCAAAGCAACAGAGTCAAATGAGGACTCACAGAGTCCTAAATCCCAAACTCTCTGAACCACATCTATTAGAGCATGATGAAATATTAATTTCATTTCCTCAGCGCTGTAATGGTCTCCTGAAATACAAAGTTGACAAATAATTCACACTATCTGTTTAAATAACAATGCAACAGTGATTTTAAAAAGTCTCATAGCAATGTTCAATAAAGAATTCCTGTCCAGTGAGGAATAACATGAGATTATACTTTTGTCTCTGCAGTCCACCCTTATTGTTTCAGATTATTTCTTCGTTTCTACATCTGTGGTTAAACATGGAATACAGATTATTTCTTAATTTCTACATCTTTGGTTAGACATGGAAAACTGAATCCTTGATAATATCAAACTATCCTCTGGTTTGTCTAGAACTGTACTTTTCTAAATGCCCCCAAATCCTTTAGTCTCTGGAAATTGGCTTCTCAGTGATGAACAGTTTAGGACTCAAATATCAGCAGATGTGAAGGAATATTTTTAAATGAATGACAGCTCATTGAGGTCATCCATCACTGAATGGAAAGCAAGTAAAATCTACATTTGGGGTAGAATCGTTCCTTAATCTTATTCAAAAAAAAGACTTAAAATAATTTTAAAAAGCAATTATTGAAGAAGCATTTGAAAGCTCTTGTATCTTAATTTACTGCTTTTCTATCTAAACAGCTTTATCACAAATTGTAAAAAGTTCAATATGAACTGAATAATATTATCTCGCAACCAACTGAACATGTCTATGGAAGGCATACCGGGAAAATGGGGACCATCCCAACAAGTACTGCCTTAAGCATCCATGCCATGTTATTTCGGCTATCAAAGATGAAAGCAATAATTTATATACATTGCCCACAGATACAAATCTACAATTATTTGAAGCTTTATGTGGATCTTTATAGCTTCAATAATGAAATTCCTGTTTCTTGGAAATTAGCAAATGGCCAGCGGAAGTGGATTTCTCATGCCCTTTTGACTGCTAAAAGATTGATACTTCATTACAAGTTGTCAGAATCTAAAGGAAAGTTGTTATAAAATTTATTTCATATGGTATCTTACACCAGAAAAATTGTGTAAAATCTATAACAATTTCAACAATAAGTGTTGGAAATGTGCGAAACAAAAAGGCACACTTTATCACATGTGGGGGACATGTGATAAAGCAGCCAAATATTGGAAGCAGATACATCATGAAATAAAGAAGGTTAGAAAAGAAGATATTGAATTTAAACCAGGAATATTGTTTGTTGAATATGTTAAATGAGAACTTGGGGAAGGAAATTGTTTTACCACAGTACATGTTATCAGCTGCAAGGATAATCTATGCTCAAACGTGGAAGAAAGAAGATATCCCAACATCAGAAGCATGGACTCTCAAACGTTTGGATTTATTGGAGATGGACAAGCTGACTAGAAGTCTGAAATATGAGAGAACAAATAAGTATCTAGAAGACTGGAACCCTTTCTTAGTATATTTTCAGCAAAATTGGGGAAATGTAGCAACTATGCATATGGGGGCAAAATAATGGGGGGGGGGGAAAGTTTGTTATATAGTTTACTAGTATAGGTGTAAGTATGTAATAATTTTGTCTGTTTGTCATAATAATGGGTGAACATCCAAACAAGAAAACAGAGAAAGAGAATAACCAGAACTCAATAAATGTTAGTGTGTTACTATCTCTGGGGGTAAGCAACTAGAAGCAGATTTGTTTAGTTAATATGTCTATGCTGAAAGAAAACAAGCTGTTTGTCTCCAATCTAGTAAGAGATGCACATTTGTAGTACAATACTAGAAAACTAGCTTGTTTCCGCCAATAAACTGACTAAAACAAATGTGATTATAGCTATTTGATTAAGTTGGTCATGTTTATTAAGTTACGTGAAGAAAAATGAAACTTTTTTGGGAACACATTAAATACATTTAATTTGTTTCTGGATAAGAATTACATTCAGGTATTTAGCCATCAATCATTTATTATGGCACAAACCTGTAGTTTAATCTGGACAGAAAAATCAGTGTGTTAATGAATAGATTCACAAACATTTTTATTGCACCAGTCTATATAAAAAGAGAACCACTATGATTATAGATACTATATTGCAAAGCGCATAAATGAAATAATTACTATAATGTGAAATACTTTCTAAATGTGAGATATTAGGCTATTATTAAATGTAAGATTTTGGTGTCTATGTTGATAGTCTTCTGCAAAAAATGAAGGAACACTAGAATAAAATTCTGATTATTTTCCTTGTTAAATTGTATAATCATATAATCGTATAATTCAGTGATCATATAAACATATGAACAACACTGGAGATTATCAGGCAGGGGGAAATCGGGGAAGAAAACTCCTTGGAGCACAAGCCCGAGATTGGGATCTTGTGTAATACAGTGTCATTCACTTTATTTGTAGACAACTAATAGACAGCATTACTGAGAAATCTTTGGAAACAACTCTGAAAGAAAGCTTTCTCATCTTGTCTCCATCTATTAATAAGCAATATCAAATGGGTTCCAATGCTCCTATATATGAACAGATATAGATATATAGATACACACACACATACACACGCAAATTGTTTTCAAACATGAACATTTCCGGATATCATCTTGCTAAACTTGATACTGTCTTGTTCTTCATTTGATTTAAAAACTGAAATTTATTTAGCAGGGTGGGATAAAGGAATTGCTGCATAAAATATTTTCAAAGACAAAAAAGCGCTACAAGATTACATGTCACCTAAAGTACAGATCTCCAAATGGTATATGTGACAGGGTTATGGCATACAGAATTCTATATTTATTCATATTGCCTTTAGTTGCTATAATTTTAGTTGCTATAATTTAAAGCTTGGCAAGACAGAGATAAATAGATGATGATACAATTGTTCTATCTCCAATCAGACTCTGCAGATTAATGGATGACCATGAGAAAGATCAGCTGAGCTAACTTGAGTGACCTAGTGAAACTCCACACTCAGAAAGGGACTTTTAACTGCTGATACCTGTAATAGATAAAGACAACACAAACAGGAGATGGTTCTTCTCCCTGTAAGAGACCACAGACCATATGTGCTGTATGAAGAAGCTCCTAATTTCAATTTCAAGCATGCCCACTGAAAAAAGATCGCAAGTAAGAGTTAGGCAACACCAGTAGGTCTGGGGGCCAAATTTCTGATCCTGGGGCCTTTAGATGGGGCTCCACAGGTTCTTTCCGCACCCTACAAGAACATTATACCAGAACTTCCCTAGAGTCAATTTCTAGTTACGAAGAACTTAGTTAGACAGCAAACATGGGCCCTGAGGTCTATAAAAAAATTGCACTGCTGCTTCTGGACACTTCCAAAGCAACAACTCATTATTGTATGCCAGAAACACAAGCCAATCTGGTAAAGGTAGGAGCCACAAAAACACATTTGGGGGACATGCACAGCCCCAACTTCGGTATACAACACTAGCTAGCTAGATTAACCAGCAGCATGTTTCAATGTTCAGAATCTATTATGTACTGCTGGGCCACAGGTATGAAAAATCATTATGCAACCTGGACAGCCAAGTTCACCTGATCTCGGCTATCGTGATGTTTGCATTAAATGTTCCGGGGCATAGCCTTCAAATATGACTCAGAACAATCTAAAAGGCGAAGTGGACAGCAATGCTAACACTACAGAGCATTTCACTCAAGGCATATATAATAGGATTAGGGAATTTATGTTAGCTACAGAAGTGACTAATCATACGGCTATACAAGTAAACCGTTTGGTTTACAAAACAGAAAAGTCATTAGTGATACAATAAGTGTAAGAACAACAGCAAATAACTATCTGATAAACAAGAATCAATAAATCAGCACCCCTGTTATCTCAAAGACAACAGAAATACAAAGTACTGTAAAATCCAAGTATGTTCATTACACAAGTCTTCAGAAGAAGCTACAGTTATCACTACCCCTCCTTAACAGACTAGCTTTCTAAGAGTGAAAAGCTAAGTGCAAAGTATTAAATGATTTACAAGTCATGTAAACTATGTAAAAACATTTTTAGAGAAGTAGTGAAACTGTGTGCTTCAATTTTATAAAGTTTATGTTGCTTTTTAAAGAGCATGAACCTCTTTAAGACTGTACAAAGGTAAATTATGTCATTATTAGTCCCATTTCAAAGATAGAAAAATATGACTGACAGACAACAATTTCCTCATGTATACAACATCAAATCCCTGCTAGCGAAAGAACCAAACCCAGTCCTTTTGGATACTCCATTCCATAGACTGACAACCTGTGGACCTCTAGATGTTTCTGGATTACAAATCCCATTATCCCTCCCCATTATCCAGCCTTATGAAATCAAACAGGAATTTGCAGCCCACCAACTTCTAGGGCACTCACCCAGCACTGCCCTGTTTGTATGTGTTTGGGTGTGCATGCGTCTTCAAGTCAACTGTTGACTTATGGCGACCCCAAGAATTTCACAGGGTTTTCTTAGGCAAGGAGTACTTTAGAGGTGGTTCAGCAGTTCCTTTTTCTCAAATGTACAGCTCCTGATATTCACTGATTGTCTCCTATCCAAATTCTAACCAGAGCTGACCGTACTTGGCTTCTAAGATCAGATGGGATCTGGTGCCTTTAGGATATTTGGGGCTTCCCTGTCCTGTTTATTAGAACCTAATTTCTATCATACTAAAAACAGTACTTTTGGTGGGTTTTTTTTTACCAACAATATGTTTTACTGCAAACTCTGCAAGTCATGACATGATGCAAGAAACTCTGTTCATGTTTCAGGATATAGGGCTAAGATTACCAAAATCAGCAAATGTCATTTAATATTTAAAACCCCATTAACAGGATGCAGGGAATCCAGGCTTATGGCTTTGATACACAGAGAAGTAGAGAGACCTTTTCCAGAGCTTCTTTTGAACTCTTTTAAAATCAAGTCAGCCAAGCAACCCAGTAGATGAGTGAAGTCAACCTCCAGGCTGGACATAAGGGATTAAGTCAACTCCATTTCCCAACGCAATGTATTTACAGTATTAAGTTCAGAAATAATTGCCTTTAAAATAAAAAGAAACATAACCAGCTAACCCAAGTTTACTGTCAGGCGCTAAAATCCTTAAAGAGTGGTAACTGCTAGAGTAGGAAATCCAAACTGATCAATCAGTAACCCGGGGACGTGATGATATGGTGCCCTGGTGATTTCTGCAGGGACCTAACTAACTGGGTGAAGGAGGATGTATTTTGAAGGGTGAAAGTTAGAATGGAATCTATAGCAAGAAACACAGAACTGGATGTTATTGCTGCCTGGCTGTGTTACTTATTCAAACATAGATCTAACAAGGACAGGGGAAATATCAGTGCGCAAAGTGATCATGTAGCACCTTTGAGACTAACTGTGCGAAAGAAGTTGTAGCTTAAGCTTTCATAGACTTGGTCTACTTCCTCAGATGCACAGTAGGGCAGGGGAGTTCAGGGACTGTAGGAGCACATGAAGGGATGTAGGTTCCCACCTTAACAAGAAAACATGTAATTGAAACAATGCAAAATAACCTAATCTGCTCACAGCTATGAGAGGAGAAATGGAGGAGATCACATGAGTCAAGGCCTGTGCATGAAAACCACAGTTTAATGTTTCAGCCAAAGCAGGCTTCTCTCAGGTATCAAACCAAATGATGGTTAAGGAACCATGACTATGATGGTGTGATGCTTGAATCGATAAACTATGGTATGGTGTGATGCCTGGATTGAAAAATGTATTACACCAAGAGGCTATCATGGTAAAGAAATGGAAACTAACAGTACATAACTAGTTCTTAAAAACCTTCTGTTTGCCTGGTGAAAGCAACACACTACTTGGGCTGCAAACTCTCTTTATTACTAACTGCTCAACCACTGAATTCAATGTGTATGAAAAACCAAGGGACAATACAAAGGATGAAAGATATCTCAGAATATAAGAAAGCAACATCTGACATACGGCACTTCAGAGATTATTATGGTCCAAAACACACTGGAGAAATAATCCAGTTTGAGGTTGCTTTAACTGCCCTGGCTCAATACTAGGGAATCCTGGGAACTGTAGTTTATTGTGGCACTGCAGTTCTCTGATAGAGGTGGTTAAATGTCTCACAAAACTACAGTTCCCACAATTCCCTAGCACTGAGCAAGGCCAGTAAAAGCAGTCTCAAACTGGATTATTTCTCCAATGCGGTTTGGACCTATAGCTCTCTTTTCCCTATGTCTAATTTTATTCTTTCCGTGTAGAATCCAGCTAGGCCACTCTTAGGTGCAAAACACACTTAAGAAATAATCCAGTTTGAAACTGCTTTAATTGCCCTGGCTCAGTGCTAGGGAATTCTGGGAAGTGTGGTTTTGTGAGACATTTATCCTTCTCTGTCAGACAGCTCTGGTGCCCCAACAAACTACAATTCCCAGGATTTCCTAGCATTAAGCCAGGGCAGTTAAAGCAGTCCCAAACTGGATTATTTCTGCAGTGTGTTTTGAACTTGAGCCTTAGGGTCATGGCACAAGCCTGTGGACAAAGCATTTCAGTTGAAGCTAGGTCTGCAATGGTACTGTTTATAAAATCAGAAGCAAGCTCCAGGTAAAACTTTCTGAAAAGTTTAAAAATTATCCAAGCACCTAAGATTCTTGATCACTTCCCAATGGACTTTAATACAGGAAAGTTAAAAAACAAAACTAACAAACAGGATTTGATGGAGGAACAAAAATGATGTAAGGGTGGCAAGGTATGCAGGTAGGCTATTTTAAGGCATCTTTAAATACCTTACAAATATTTATTAAGTTAAGTGTAACATGCCATGGAGAAGCTGAACATCAGCTGCAGAGAAGACTTTCTTCCACGCCCTCTTTGCTCTGCACACAAGCACATTTGTATTCAGAAAGGCACCTATCTCTGGGGATCCTGCATAATGAAACAGCATGAGTGACAAAGAATCTCTTCAGAAAATGTGGACCTCCACATTACAAAAAAAGAGGCTTTGCAAGAGCTGAGAGGAGGCGATTTCTATGCAAGATTATTATCTGATTCACGCCAAATGTATATTCTCTGTACCTTATGCTCTCTATCAGGCAGTCTGTGTGTAATGTGCTTCCTGGCCTACGCGCGTCCATGTGTCGGAGCACATGCTGCAACATCACAAGGACCACAAGATTCAAACCTGGGCATATCCCTTCGTACAGCCTGTATTTCATTACTGTGGAATTTAAGAATATATGTTGCACATTTACTAATCTTTGCCCTTCCCTGCAAAAAAAAAAGTGCACATCTTTTTCTCATGCAAAAATTAGCAAAGATAGGTTGAAGCAATGATAAAGCAGAAACGCTCCTTCAAATACAGTCTGCAGAAGATCTAAAAGTC
This sequence comes from Sceloporus undulatus, assembly GCF_019175285.1. Classification (NCBI taxonomy): domain Eukaryota; kingdom Metazoa; phylum Chordata; class Lepidosauria; order Squamata; family Phrynosomatidae; genus Sceloporus; species Sceloporus undulatus. Next base: position 14,355,480 of record NC_056529.1, on the reverse strand, counting down.
CCCCTATACACACACAAAGTATACAGATACTCTACAAACGTGATGATATACTGACACATGAGCAATAAAGCCCTCACTTATCTGCAGCAAGGATATTCTCTTTAAAATGCTGTCTGGACATCTTGGCCCAGAAGCACATGGTGTAGGGAACAAGGACATTGTCCAATCCTCCTCTGAAAGACAAACCTGTCTCTCTGCCTTGACATGATATTGTGACACACACACACCCCTCTTCCAAAGACAGAGAAGTCTGTCTTTCAGATGAACATTGGGAACATGTTCTTGCTTCCCACGCCATGTGCTTCTGGGCCAAGAGTGCCAGACAGCGTTGCAAAGAGACCATCTCTCATTCAAATGCATCACTACACTGCAGAGTATATAACTAATGCCACAACATCCACATACAAGCATCTCCAAACTTGCCCCCCAGCTTCTTTCAAGCCACCAGCCACTCCCAGTAAGTACCAACCTGACTTTGTATTGCAAATTTGCCTAGAATCAATCCTTAGCTATTGACACAACTGGTTTCACCTCCAAGTACAGCACACTCCAAGCACACACAGATCTTACATACCTCTGCAGCATGAAGGCCATGCTCTCTTAGGCCTTCCACAATATAAAGAACTAAATCCAGACACCACTGCTTTGTGCAGCAATCGATTTATTACACAGGAGCCTCAAAGCAATATTTCTCCTCCCAATGTATTAATAGCCAAGAGTGGGGGAAAGACCTTATCACTGCCCACATGCAAAGTCCCACTGCTGCCACTTATACAACCTGAGTCAGGCTTGAATACAGTGGATCCTGGGGTTAGGAGTACAGGATCCCTGTGAAAGTGGGGAAACTGCAAATAACAAAACACTATTTTTTTAACCTGAGAGAACACTTTTCTATAAATCTCTAGGTCCTCCAGGGTCAGGTTCTGCTGGAGGCTGACCATGAAATTGCAACGGAGGACCTACTAACACCTAGAGAAGTGTTCTCTCTAGGAATCTCTAGGTCCTCCAGGGCAATTCTATGATCAGGATCTGCCAGGAGTTGACCATGAAATTGGGCTGGAGGACCTACAAGCGCCTAGAGAAGTGTTCTCTCTAGGAATCTCTAATTCCTCCGATATGACATTTGGCAGAAGTTGACAACAGAGTCATGCTGGAGGACCTAGAAATTCCTAGAGAGAACATATTACTCAAATCCATGAAAGCCACAAATGTGGAGGGCCAACCGTACTGGCTGAATTTCCACTCCTTTCCATTATTTGTCAAAGCATAGGGTTTGAGGGCTACTCTGGAGATATATTCTGGATCTCAAGGAATCACCCCCTATGTATGTGTCTCTGTGTGTTAAGTGTGTATGAAAGGGGAAAGGGTGGGGGACCACCTCTATTTACAAACCTATGTAGAGACACATGCATGTGTCTCGGCACTGAACACTAGGCATCCGGGATGAAACCCATGGGACCTCCAGGTCCAAAGGTATACCTCCCACGCAGGCAGCCATCTTTTAAAAGAATGAAATATATCAACCTTTGCCTAGACTACTTGCTCTCCCCAATCAATTAAGTACACACCATTCTGGAACAACCAGACTGTTTTATAACCTTGGCCAGAGGCTCCTCCTAGCTTCTCAGCTTCTAGTCTCTCAGTGTGCTGCCACACTGCAGAATTAACACAGTTTGACAGTGCTTTAATGGTCATGGCTCTTGGCTACGGAATCCTGGGATTTGTAGTTTGTCGTGGCACCTGAGCTCTCTGACAGAGAAGGCTAAGCATCTCACAAAGGCACAAATCCCAGTGGCAGCGTCAGTGTGCTGTCGTGGTTTCAGTGCTGGATTATGACTCTGGGGATCAGGGTTCAAATTCCAGCTCTACCACGTAAACCCACTGACTGGGTGACCTTAAGCAAGTCACACTCTCTCAGCCTCAGAGGCTGGCAATGGCAAATCTCCTCTGAACAAACCTAGCCATGTTCCCATAAGTGGGGAATGAAGGCACACAACACCAACAGTAAAAGCAGTGTCAGTCTGCTTTAATTCCTCCAAGCAGATCCAGCCTAACTCTCCCCCCCCCCCCGCCATCTCTACCTCCGAAAAGCATGTTACACAACAGGAAGCCCTTTACGCTGAGCCCCAGGAGGCTGAGGGCCATCCTCTGCCATTGGCCCCCGTCTCACCTGGGCCTCCCTCTGAGAAAGAGACACAGAAGGGGGAGAAGGAGGGAGGGAAAGAAGAAGGGAAGGGAGAAAAAAGAAAGAAGGAGAGAGGGAGGAAGGGATGGAGGGAGAAAAGAATGGAAAGATGAAAGGAAGGGAGGGAGGGAGGAAATAAGAGAAGGAGTGAGTGAGGGAGGAAAAAGGAGGGAAAGAAGGAAAGGAAGAGAGGGAGGGAGAGTAGGAAGGAAGGGAGAAAAAAGAGAGGGAGGAAAGGAAGGAAGGAAGGGAGAAAAGAATGGAAAGAAGAGAGGAAGGAAGGAATGGAGGGAAGAAAGAAAGAAAGAAAGAGAAGGAGTGAGTGAGCAAGGAAAAAGGAGGGAAAGAAGGAAAGGAAGAGAGGGGGAGGGAAGGAAGGGAGAAAAGAAAGGGAGGGAGGGAAGCAAAGAGTGTGGAAGACAAAAAGGAGAGAAAGAAGGGAGGGAGGGAGGGAAAAGAGAAGGGAAGGAAGGGAGGAAATAAAGGAGGGAGAGAGCCAAGTAAAGGAGGAAGGAAGGGAGTCTCACCCGAGGACCCCCTGTCCGTAGCCGCCCTTCTCCCGGCCGCTCTCCTTCTTCCAGGGGGTGCCTGCGTAGGCGGGGGGCTGCTCAGGCCCGGCCTGGGGCCTTCCGAGGGGGGCTCCTTCTCCGGGCGCCGGCCCCGTGCTCTCCCCTCCGGGGCCCAGCAGCAGCGTGTAATTGAGGCCGAAGGTGCTGGCCTTGTTGTCGCGCTTCCTCTTGTTGCTGGCGGCCGATGAGGAGGAGACGGCGGGGGCAGGCGAAGGGGCGATCGGGGCGGGAGGAGGGCCGGCGGCGGTGGCGGCGGTGGCCGGTGCCGAGGCGGGGGAGGCCCGCGCTGCCCAAGGCGGGGGCTGGGGCGAGGCCTGCCTGCGGTGGTGGCTGTGATGGTGGTGGTGGAAGTGGCGGTGGGGGCTGCTGTTGCTGTTGCTCTCCAAGGGGAGGAAGTCGGGCGGGGGCTCGCAGCGGGGCCCGCGGGACATGCCTCCGGGCGGCGAGGACGGGGACGCGGCCCCGGAGGAGCAGGGCTGCTGCTGAGCGGGGGCCGAGGCGGAGGCGGAGGCGGAGGAGGTCGGGGGCTGCTGCTGGAGCTGGTGCTGCTGGAGGCGCTGCTGCTCGTGCTGGAAGTAGAGGTTGCGCACCCCTTGCGTGGTCTCCCAGATCTGCATCCACAGGCGGTTCGAGGGCCCGAGCTGCTCTGGCTGGAACCAGGCGATCCGGGGATCCATCAAACGGAGAGCCGGCCCAAGACGAGGAGGGGCGGCTCAGCCCTGGCGGCGCCCGCCGAGAGCCCCCTGGGCCCCGGCGATAATGGCGGAAGGGCGCCTCTCTCTCTCGCTCTCTCTCTCGCAGAGAAGGAGGAGGAAGAGGAGAAACGAAACCCAGCCGGGCGGCGGGGCTCCCTCCCCGGAGGCGGCGGCGGCGGCGGAGGGCCTCCCTTCCCTCTTTCCTCGAAATGGAGGCCTTCCCCAAAGGAGCGGGCGGTGGGCGCAGGGTTGCCTTCCTCCTTGGTTCCCCTTCGCTGCCGGCCTGCCTTCCTTCTTCTTCCAGACTAGAGCCAGCCTGCCAGGGAGCGAGCGAGAGAGCGAGAGAGGCGGGGCCCTGTGGAAGGGGAGGCGGCCTCCGCCGCACGGGCCTCGCGTAATAAAGGCGGGGGAGGGAGGAGGGGGAGGGAGGGAGGCAGAGAGCGACGGAAAGAGACCCAGAGAGAGAGGGCCGGGAACTGGGCCTGGCCCACGGAGGAGGAGTAGGCCTCTGGCCCTGGGGCTCCCCTCCCTCCCTCCCTCGGGAAACGGCGGCGGAGGCGGCGACGCCCCCGAAGCAGGGCCCTGCTCCCCTCGGAGGAGGAGAAGCGCCTTGGCCGCTTGGCTTGGGCTCCCGGCCGGTTCCGCCATCATGATGAAAGCCACTGCAGGGCCTTCGGGGAGTCAGGCGCCCTCAGCCTGAGGCCAATCCTTCTGCCTTCATCGTAGAAACAGAGAGAGAGAGAGAGATGTTTATTTTATGTAAACAAATATAATAAAGATAATAATAATAATAATAATAATAATAATAATAATAATAATAATAATAATAATAATAATAATAATAATAATGGCGATGGAGAGCAAGGTTTGATCCCCAGCTCGGCTCTGAAACCCACTCTCTCGGCCTCAGGGGAAGGCCATGGCGAAGCCTCTCAGGGCCCTGGGACTCCCTGAGGGGAACTGTTACCCCCCCCACACACACACACACTACATATAGATACACACACACGCACACACTATATATATATTATATACACACACACACTATCGATATAGATACACACACTATATATACACATATACATACACTATACACACACACACATTTATTTTATACAAATAAATATACTGATAATTTACTATGGAGACCAGGGTTTAATTCCCAGCTTGGCTGGTTCCATGATGCGAGTTATTGTCCCCTCATAAAAGCGCACAGACATATGTATATATACACACACACACACACACACACACACACACACACACATATATATATACAACAACAACAACTGTGGAGAGCAGGGTTTGATTTCCAGCTCAGCTCTGAAACCCATTGGGTGGCCTCAGGGGAGCCACACTCTCTCAGCCTCAGGGAAAGGTTCCCATGTCTCCCATGAGGAGAATTATTATCCCCTCCTCTCATGTTTAGTTCCCAGCTTGGCTGCGAAACCCATTGGGGTCTCTCAGCCTCAGGGGAAGGCTATGGCAAACCTTCTCTGAGGTTCCTGTGTCTCCTGTGAGGGGAATTATTATCCCCTCTTATAAGCACGTATACGACTTTGATTTGATCCCCAGTTCGGCCATGAAACCCGTTGGGTGGCTTTAGTCGAGTCGCACGCTCCCAGCCTCAGGAAAAGGCCATGGAGAACCTCCTCTGAACTAAACTTGCCAAGAAAACGAAAAGCTAAAAACACTTGTATAAAGACAAATCCATTTCATGTGGTTTATTTACATTACAAACACTGTATTTTATTATGTACTGCACCATATTTTTCTGATGAACTATGTACAATTGCCTATTTTGGCTTGCAATACAGTTATAGAAGTCTTCCTAGCCCTGCTCAAAATGGAGGACATTTCAGATCTCCTCCTGGACAAGAAGCTTGAAATGTAGGACACATCCTGGAAAAAGAGGACATCGGGTCACAATGCCAAGTCAGAAAAAAACTTGAAGGCACACAATGCACAACAAACAGAAAATACGTTATACAGTATATCATAAGAACCGCATACAGTATAAGAAAAGCAGGTTTAGGTCCAAAACACACTAGAAATAATCCAGTTTGAGACCGCTAGGGAATTCTGGGAGATAAGTTCTGTGAGATGTTTAGCCTTCTCTGTCAGAGAGCTCTGGTGCCACAATAAACTACAGCTCCCAGGATTCCCTAGCAGTTGAGCCAGGGCAGTTAAAGCAGTCTCAAACTGGAGGAAGAGTGAAAGTAGGAGGAAGGAACACCAAGAATCTAAGATATGCGGATGACACCATAATACTAGCAGAAAGCATCACAGACTTGGAACAATTGCTACGGGAAAAAGCGCAAAGTTAGGCTTACTGCCGAACATAAAAGAAACAAAAGTAATGATCACGGAGGTTCTACATAAGTTCAACCTAAATAATGAGGACATTGAAATAGTTAGAGATATTCTGTACCTGGACCAAGCATTGACAAGAAAGGAGACTGCGGTCAAGAAATAAGACTAAGGATAGGAGAGGTATTATTATTATTAACCTTTATTTATAAAGCGCTGTAAATTTACACAAAAGACCTAGACAGCCTAAAATGTAAAGATATACATTTGCCCCTCGAAATGAGTATAGGTGGAGGGGCAACTTCTGCTGTTTGCAATGGTGCGCATGCCTGGCGCATGTGCCCTTACTGCATCACGGGGCAATGCTCCATTCAAAGCGTCCCATATACAACAGCCTCAATTTAGTCATCTTGGCTTTCAGGGAGAGTTCAGACTTGGTCGGATCAATGACCCATTTGTTTTTTGTTTCTTTGATATACTCACACTTTTTTCTCACACCTGTAGACAACTGTGGGGTGAAACAGGCCAGCTAAATAAAGTGGTTTCCAACTGCTTTGAAGGTGGGGCGTTTAGACGATGCACACTTTGAAAGCAGCTGGAAACCGGAACGAAGCCAAGCTCCGGGGCTAAAAACCAAAGCAAAAAGAAACCAGGATATTCCAACTTAGCCTGGAAAATGCACATCTTTGCTGCTGTATATAAATGCCCTGACGCAACTGTGGGGCTACAGCAATGCAAAGCAATGAAAGTGTGACAACTCTAATGAATGTAATCTCAACATATGCACACCAGACAATCTGACAGTGAAGAAGAGTGAAGGGGGCATGTGTAGGGGGCTTCCATGATTGTGGTAATGGTGAGTCCTAGAAGGCCACATGCAATAAGCCAAATGTGAGTTTCTAAGCTCATGTAGTAACCTGCCAATTTCTGATCATTCCTCATTTTTAGTTTAATTTTGGCGTCAGTCGGTACAGAATAAGAACAAAATAGCACCCAGAAACAATTCTTCTTGTGATAAAACAAGTAGTAAATGGTGACAGTGTTTTCATAGAAATTACTAATTTTTTATCTACAAATTCCTTTAGTCCTTGTTTTTACAGGGACAGGTATTGAGGGCAGTTTTACCTCCAATATAAGAGTAGTAGGCTATATTCAATTTAGTTTGGTCACACTCTGCAGATCAAGCCTGAAACACGGCTTCCATCACTTCCCAATATTGCTTTCTAATAGATTTCCCCCCCTTCGTGTCTTTTATTCTGTACATGGGTTAAAGAGCTTTCATTCTTTTTTGACTTGTAGTGTAGCAGTATGTCTTTACACTGCTCTTTATTTATAATTCAACCGATGTATCTAGATCTTCCCCAAGCTCTCATCCAATGTTTCCAAAGTATTCTGCTTTCTTAAATATTTGGTTGCCTCTTCTTTGTGCTTTGTGCCAGCTCTTATATGCGAAGGTGGAATGGTAGAAGAGTTGGGAAGATTAAGGGGAGATGTTTTTATTATTGATTATATAATTTGTATTTGAACTTTGCTGTTACCTGCCTCGATCCTCAAAAAGGGAGAGGCGGGATACAAATAAATCATCATCATCATCATCATCATCCCTTTAAAATCTATCCAAATAGTCCATTCATTTTCCTTACCAAATCTGTTTGCATCTAGCTATTATTTTTCAGCGTATAAACAATGTTAAAATCCACATAAAAGTGACGGAAGGACCTAGCCACCAAAAGCATCCCAGTGAAGCCATATTGTTTTCTTCAAAAGATATTTTTTATTACAGACGGACGGACTTTACCACAAGTAAGAGGACAAGGTGAAAAGCAGCAGCTTTGGACCTTCCACAGAACCCCTTCTGTTGGGTATATTAGTACCTTTTACCTTCCAGAAAAATACAGCAACTATAAGTTCACTTAAGTATAATAAACAAATGCAATACTGTTATTGAATTCTTGCCCCCGTTCCATCCCCATCAATGGTACAACTTAAAAATAAAAGAAGAGGCAGCCGAAATCTGTCTATATGCAAAGTCAAATAAATAGACCTTATTTAAGACAGAATTTCAGTAGTTGCTATATCCTTGCATTTAATAATATATCCAGCTGATTTTGCAGGGTTTTAACTTTTTCATCAAATCCAGAAATTCATTTTCAGAAGTCCCATGCTTGATATTCCATGTCTCTTCGGTTCAAGCCTCCCCCCCATAAATTAAGACATATATTTAACATTTCAAAAATATTTTTAAAATCTAAGGAAAGTAGCAAGGCAAGCACACCTTGGACTGTTGTGTAGAACATGACCATCCAAAGTCGATCGATATGACTACATGCAGAATCCCAAAGGTTCACGCAGGTATACTATACTTGTGTTTGGAAGAGGTGTAAATCTTGCACCTAGGTCCAAAACACACTGCAGAAATAATCCAGTTTGAGACCGCTTTAACTACCTTGGCTCAGTGTTAGGGAATCCTGGAAATCGTAGTTTATTGTGGCACCAATATTGTGACAGGCAAGATTAAATGTTTTACAGAATTACAGTTTCCAGGATTCCCTAGCATTGAGCCAAGGCAGTTAAAGTGGTCTGAAACAGGAATATTTTTGCAGTGTGTCTCTGTTTTATACCACTTGCTGGGCTAAAAGTAGTTGCAGATATGAAATTGGACACATAGTGAACTGGATAGTGCAGGGAGCAGAAGGCCAAGACAGAATCTGTTCTCTTTCCTGGAGTTTATTTATTTATTGACATATTTATGAAACTACCTCTGTCCAGAAGAGCCCCCAGGGCCACATTTAAAAAAAAACAAAACGTTAGAACAATCTCATGTAAGCCAAACAAACAAAAAACAAGACAGGAAATAAAAACCAATAAACCAGAGGCTCACCGTATCCTGGCCTGCATGAATGGAGTATAGAAATGCACTCTAACATATTGTGATACAGGTGTCTGTAGCAAAACTTAGTTCAACGGATGCTGCCAGAAACCCCTATCCCTATCCTAGTTTCCATCCATCCCCAGTTTTAAGCCACTTAACTGGCTCACAGTAAAGGGAACTAGTTTAGTGCCACCTATACTGAAAAAAATATACTATTTGCCAACTGTTCAGCAAACACATTTCAAGGTGGCAGGTGTAGGCAGTGTTGCAGAGTGACACCCACAGCTGTTGTTACTGCTCAGCAGTAGGAGCCAATGGTAATCTATCATTTATAGAGCCAAGACTGGAAAAACCCAGGCGACAAATGGCCTACGAAGAGGGTCTAGGATACCACATTTTAGCCACCAGAGGGGAATCCTAAAGAAGAAATAATCACAGGAGTGGGACTTAACTCTTTGAGTTAACCAAGTTCTAACAGAGGTAAAGCTTCTTTTTACTGAGACTGAATTTGGTGGGTTTGGCCTATATAGCACCTAAAAGTTTTTTTCAGATGAAAAGTACAAGGGCGTTTTGAGAAATTCAATGTTCTCGGCCTAAGAAAGGGGCAGATGGCCTCACCCAGGACATAAACAGCCTGGATCTCAAGAACAGCGACTTTTTCTTTTGCTAATGGAGCTGAAATTTTATTGCCTGGGTTTTATAACTCTTTGTCTCCCAGAGCCCATGTGGCCAAAGAGAGGTGAGGCTTCCAGCTGCATCGCTATCCCTCCAGAGCATCCTAACTGACAACAAAGGCAACATCTCAAGAAAATGTAAGCCTGTGAGTCTAACACTGTCATTTGTTTTCTTCTCTTGTACAATTTTCAACACCTTTGTCTGTTGAAGAATCCAGTGGAACTTTGAAAGCTTGCATAATGCAATCTATCTATCTATCTATCTTGCTGTTTTCCCAGGACTGGGATTCATTTTGTGCATTTTTGGTTGACCCAATAAAGGCATCACTGTTTTGGAAATTTTGGATCTTATTGTATATCCAATCATCTATGAAACATTTCATATTTGCCCATCCATGGCACCTACAAGACCAATGCTAGCTACCAGGGACTGGAATTTTCTTCCTCCTAGTTTAGAAAGTACAATAAATATATACTACGAGCTGAAAGAGTTAAGGTTTTTTTGTCCCCATGGACACTCATGGGCACATCACACTCTCTCAGCCTCAGAGGATGGCAATGGCAAATCCCCCCTGAAGAAACATGCCAAGAAAACCCCATGATATGAATGCCTTAGGGTCACCATATGAGGAAAGGACTTGAAGGCACACAACAACAAGAAGATACATTTTAGATTTTCTAATGTGGATAAGATCAGGAACATAACCCAGGTTTGCAAGCTCTCTTCCTTCTCTATTAATAATCATTACCATTGTCGTTAATTTGATTTATATACCATCTTACTTCTTAAGTTCTGAACGTTGTAATCATTTCTAGAGCTAATCAAGAGTACAGTAATGTATCTGCACTGTTTTAATGTTAACATTAAATTTCCTCCATTTACAACCAAGATTAATATTAATGTTAATTCTGGCTTGTACTAACTATGGCTACTAATTAAAACTAGTGCAGACCTAAATGTGCCATGATTAGCTGTAGAAATCAAATGAGGGAGTATCATGTGAAAAGGAGGAAGAAATAAGGGAAGAAGGGTAAAAACCTGTGAGATGCCCTTCCAATCCATGTATAGGTCTAAAACATTAGATGTGTGACAGGCTTTTGTCCATGAATCTCAAATGTTCATTCAATTTTAGGCAGGCAGGCTGCTAGATCTGATGCTGGTTTAACTGATTTATGAATTGAGTTTAAAAGTTTCCAATCATGATGTTAAGGCAACATTCTGGTGTTTGTGGATGCCAAATGCATCATTTATTTCAAATTTTACTTTTCATCTGTAAAAAAATTCTCAGCCAAAGCAAACATACCACACTCCTCTCCTCTTCACTACAAGTTGGTATATAATTCCAGGTCAAAAATGTTTAACAAATAATAACAAAAAATATAGCTTTATGGTCTTTTTATGCTTCAAAAGTTATTTTTTCTTCTCCAGTGTTTCCTGATAAGCAATGAATCTTCTTAAATTCAGCTTCACATTGTCCAGCACACATAACTGATCAGTGCTATATTGTCCTTTTCCTTCTTTCCGTATCTACAATTGAAAAAGAAATAAAGAGAGATCACTTTACTGATATTCTTCAAAGAGCAGCAACCTAAGTCATCTGACAAAAGCAATTGTCCCTTTCAACACCAGGACAAAGATATCACCTGCACAAAGCAATGATATACTTAGGAAGAAAACATTAATTTCCTTCACTCCTTCAGAAACTGTGATAGCTTGAAGATTGCAAACTTCAAACTGGGCAGTTAGCAAAGTGAGCATGTTCCAGGCATTACTTCTTTAACAGAAAACTTAACGTTAGTGCAGAAATGATATGGAAGGAATAGGAATATGTTTTAACACCCCCCAAAAGAAGAGCAGTTCAACACGTTTCAACAAACGTAGCATAAGCTTTCATAGACTTGATCTACATCTTCAGATGCAACCAAATACACCAGGTCTATGAAAGCTCATGCTACAATGTCTTTTGCTTAGTTAATTTCAAAGGTACTACAAGATCCTTTTGCATATTGATATTCCAGACTGACATGGCTACATCTGACTATTTCAAGAAACTTTTTATTAAAAACTGCACACTATGTGCATGTGAAACATCTGGATCAGTTAAGCCTTGCATAAGTAGAACCTTCTAGAGCACACACAAAGGCCTCCTCCAAAATTTATCCACGATGATATTTTCCCCCACCAGTCTCCAAATTTTTTATGATTTCCATTTTAGTAGTCAAAATTATAGAGCTATGCTATGGCCACCTTTGGCCATCTCAGGTTCAAGTGACTTATTGGGAGCTTTTTAATGTAGTTACTGTTAACAGTGGGTGCAACTATAGTTTCTGAGATTTGGGGCCCGACACAGTAAACCATATAATCCCCTCCATTCCTCCCTCTTAACTGTGATACAATACACTTACTCGTGATTTGAAAACTGGCTGGAAATCCCTAAGTACATGGAGCAGTCTTATTTGCTCCGCTGCCCTTTCAGCTTCTTTTCCATCAGCGAAAACGTCAAAGAGGGCATCCAAAGCTTCTCCCACTACCACAAGAGAAGGATCCTTTGTTGTAACATCAAGGAGGAATTTTCCTATCATCTGGAATGACACACACACACACACACATCAAAACAATACAACCATCTTGCAAGCAGTACCTCAATTGCTTTGATTAAAAAAATAGAAATAGAAAGGATGATCTCACCACCAAGTTTTACCTTTAGGGTTTCTGCAGTGTCTTCCACTTTTGCAAGCACACTTCCAGCAATTCCCAGAATGCTAACTACGTTTACACGGACACTAATGTTACTACTGTGAATACCAGCTTCACACAATGTCATCAGCTGCTCAGGTGTCATGCTCTGTTTAAAATAATAAGCATATATATATATTTAAAGTGGGGGTGAAAGAGAAGAATAAAGTGGGGGTGAAAGAGAAGAATAACAATGGAGAGGAGGTGTAATGGCTAGCCTTCCTATTTTTAAAGACTAAAACTTAAATCTTGCTGGAGGCTTCTATCTAAGTTTTTTGGGAGGGAAGGGGAGTAATTTCCCCCCATCCAAGTATCAAACTTACAAAAGAAGAAATATAGCACTTTAGAACTGTCTATGAACCCTTCCGTGTTCTTCTAGCACCAGAGACAGTAAAGAATATAAACTCGTTTATGTACGTGCAGCAGTGCTATTCTGCAGCCCAAGTGCACATTGTTAGAACAGTCTCGACAATGTATATGTATACATAATAATAACAAAGGGAATGTGAGAATCCTTTGGATAGGAAAGGATACTGTCATGCCCTGCCTCCAGGATCCTGGCATGTCCTCTGAGTCTGATGGCTCTGATGGAGAGGATGAGAGCCCAGGGGGCATGCCAGATCTGCAGCAACTCCAGGAGGTGAGCCTGCAGCCAGCACAGGAGCAGAGTTCCCAGCAGCTACAAAAGCAAAGTTCATGACAGCCACAAACCTCAGCTAAAGAAACAAACCTACCACAGAGAGATGCCTGGAAAAAGGAAGACGTTGATGTTTAAGGAAAAAGCACACCACTAATAAAAAGCACCTCCGAGACCCGGCTGGGCTATAAATATCCCAGCACCTCTCTCAGTCTAGTATGGCTGACAACCATCCACTTTCCTTGGGAGAAAGCCACGCTGGTGCCCCGTTCCTTGATTGACTGCTTGTTGCTTGGACTCTGACTATTCTTTCAGATTATCATTTGGACTGCTTTCCTGGACTGCCTATTGACTCATGAAGAACGTAGATTGGATTAGATCACACTGCTTTTCTACAGATGCCTTGGTGAGCTTGAACTCTCTCTCTTTCTCATGCCCTGCTTAAAATGCTGAGGCTTCAGACTGGGAGTTTGATTAGCTTCCCAAAGGCAAAACAGGACAGATATTGAGGTAAAGGGAGACCTCCCGATCATTCATGTCTGCTGTTTCACCTCAACTCTTACAACCCACCATCCCTGCCATACACACGCAGGCAGACTCTTTGCCTTAATATGAGTGTCCAATATCAGATCTCTTTCCTCCCATGGAGCACACAGACTCCTCTTGCTATTATGGATCTCACTTTACAAATACAGTTAAGCTGTATTCCCCTTTGATGTGTCCCTTAACCTACATATGCTGAAGAAGGTGCGGTGCATAGCTTCACCACACCCTCCATAGGCTTCCTTACAGATACGTGTTTGTGTGTGTGTGTGTGTGTGTGAGAGAGAGAGAGAGAGAGAGAGAGAGAGAGAAAGAGTCTTCTCACAGCTATCACATAAATTCCAACAAGAAAAACAGAATTGCCCTTCTCAATAAAAAGATTATGAGGAGGGAGACAAGGAAAACATCTCACCTGAGATATATTATTTGATGCCAACATTTGCAAGAGCGCCCGCAAAGCACTGGTTACGGCTTCCAGAAACTCCACTTGTGTTGAAAATTCTGCCCAACAGTATAAATACCAATAAAGTTAGCTCAAGGCTCATCCTGCCAAGTACGTTTACACACTTACTTAGAATCTAATTTCACTGAAATGAATATTAAATGGACTCTCCTTATTTGGAGGCCTTTGAACAAAGTTGGCTGTTCATCTTCTGGGGATGTTTTAGTTGTGTATTCCTGCATGGCAGGGAGTTGGACTAGGAAACAGAGCAAGTAACAGCAGAGGGATGAAGGGGAGCAAAAGGGAAGAAAGGGAAGAAGCAGAGCCAGCAGTGAGCCAGGTATAGCACAGATGCCCAAAACATACCTGGCTGAGAAAAAATTAACTGGGATAGGTGATGTGAGAGGGACTGAAGGACGGACGCTCCCCCAAGACAATCCACATCAGACACTAACAAGATGCTATGAAGGCAGGTTAGAGCTCTGTACTGAACCATGTTCAATCTGAAGTGGAAAAAATGAAAAGAATCAATATGTACTTTAATCTCTTCTTCTAATCAGCAAATAAGGGGCCTCCCCCCCCCCTTTTTTTTGGTTGATCCTTATATTCCCACATGGGTAATCTGCTGAGGAACACATATTGGTGGGAGGCAGAAACTGGAGAAAAGTTACTGCTGGGAACTACAAATCCATGCTGGCCATGGGACTGAGAGAGACGTAGACTCATCTATACAGGAGAATTAATGCAGTTTAACATCACTTTAACTGCCATTGCTAAATGCTATGGAACTCTGGGATTTGTAGTTTTGTGAGATATTTAGCAACTACTGTACAAATCCCAGGATATGGCAGTTAAAGCAGTGTCAAACTCAGATGGAGACAAAGACTTATGTTTATTCTACCACAGCAAGTTTCTGGTGACAGGGAAAACAAAACACTAAGTCAAAAGGAACTAGAGCTTGGTGACAAGATGTTTGTAGCATGTGCATCCAGCTAAGCGTCTATGCATGTGCACACACTCAAACATACACAAACGATATGTGAATGGCCCCACCTAAGCTATGGAATTTTTTGCTTGGGAGGAAATGTTGGCATCCTCTTTGACAGCATTTTATAGATGGCAAGAACCTTCTTGTTAAGGCAGGCCTTTGGTTTATGAATTTTATTAGAAGTTTTATCTATGGCATCTGCCAGTTTTTATTTTACCTTTGTTTTTGGATTTCATTGAATTTTATGACTGGTTTTGATAGCTATTATCCATCTTGAGTGATGTGTTAAATAAAATCCAACAAACCAGCACACAATTATTTTCATAGAAATGTTTTGCCTAGAGACTTTATCTACTGATTGGCTGAATGAAGTGAAGATTCAGCTTCATCTTATTTGTCCAGCGTATCCTGTGTTTGTAACATGATAACTCCAGCAACACTGAGATATCAGAATGGAGTTTGGTACACCTATTTAGGACACAGAGTTCTATGTTTCACATCAGAATGATCTTTTCATAGCAGGAAAGGGAACATACAATATGCAACTTAAATCAACGTAAACTGTGTGCATTATATGGATTTACATATAATCATTTAAACCACCGATGGGTAATTGCAAAGAAGGCAAGGGGCATTCACCAATGTACCCCCCGTGGGACTTCACCAGACATAATAGGAAGTCGCATCACATGACTACCTGAGTGTTCCCCCCCCCTTGCTCATTTTTGGCCATTCGCACGGGGGTTAAACATGGTTGGCGTACTGGGGGTGACACTACTGCACTTGTCAGTGGTTTTGAACTTGTTTGGGCAAAAAGGTTTTAAAAGACTGGGGTGGGTCTGATGGTCACATCTGCTCCACAGGCTACACTTTACCCATGCCTAATGTAAACCATTGTGTAAGCCAGCATGGTACAGTGGTTGGAGTCTTGGACTAGGACCCTGGAGACCAGGGTTCAAATCTCCCCTTGGCCATGGAATCACACAGGGTGACCTTGGGTAAGTCACATACTCTCAGTTCCAGAGGAAGGCAATGGCAAACCCCCTCTAAACAAATCTTGCCAAGAAAACCCCATGATTAGGTCGCCTTAGGATCTCCATAAGTAGGAAATTACTTGAAACTGATTATCAGAGTTTTCAGGAGTTGAATTCCATTGTTGGGTGGGACAAATGGGTAGGAACCAACAAACCCCCAAAGCATTTTAGCTTACAGCTAACTAGCAATGCTTTTGGAGAGCCATTTCAACCGGGGGGGGGGGGGAACCTAAACCAAAGCTGGGATGACATCAAATGATGTCATAGGGAAGAGGGTGCAGTCAGGAGGATTTAGCCTAAGAAGCCCTGTTGTGTGTGTTGCTTGCCTTCAAGTCATTTCTAACTTATGGTGACCCTAAAAGAGTTTGCCATTGTCATCCTCTGAGACTGAAAGAGTGTGACTTGCACAAGGTCACCAAGTAGGCAGGCATTCATGGCCAAGCGGGAATTCGAACCCTGGTCACCAGAGTCATAGGCTAGCACTCAAACCAGCACAACTCTATGGTCAACTTCTGGCATAGTTGTGCTAGAGGACCTAGAGATTCCTAGAGAGAACATGTTAATCAAAACTGCAAGTAATCAAATCCACAAAAGTCAAAGCTGCAAATATGGAGAGTGAACTGTATTCTTGTTTTCTTAAAAAAGAGAGAAGGTCACAGAATTGGTGACTACCAACCTTAAATGACTTCACTTATTCAGACAATACACATTTTCAGTGCCCTGGTTGGATCACACTAAAGCTTGATCCATTTCAAGTTCTCTTAATCAACAACAGCTAATAGGATATAGCCATTAATGGCGCATAGAGAAACAGTGACATCCTAGCAAGGCAACTAGCCACACAATAAAAATGAATTAACACCTACTTTTTAATCAGTGGCTTCCAAGCTGGGCTATGTGTGCAGATGTCAACAGCAGCATTGCTGGGAAAAGCAGTTTTTTCGAGTATCTAGGAAAAGAAAGAGGAAAAAATACTGTTATGCTTCAGCAAATTGGCAAGAGGACTGCTGTCAAAACATTGCTATTGATAGGATTCTGCAAGACAAGAGTGTAGAACAGGGAGCAAAATTAAGATTACTAGGAACACTGCCTTTCATTTTTGTTTCTTTGTTTCATATTTTCTAAAAAAACGTGTTCTTAGTTCTTATGGCAGCGAAGGAATCTGCAAAGCCTAGCTAGTCATGGCTTTTTCTTTTCCCCCCTTCTCCTCCTAGCTTTCAAGTTTAATTCCTGTCCATCAGATATCCTTCAATAACCAGCTTTTTAAATGAACAGCTCTAAAACCATCACCACCCCAAACACAAACAAAAACAAAACTGTTTTTCATGTGACAGAAAGACTGGCTGGAATGTCCTTTGCTACTCTCAAAAAGTAGACTCACTGGATCAATTGTTGAATCCAAAAAGGTTCTTAA
Organism: Sceloporus undulatus; assembly: GCF_019175285.1. NCBI lineage: Eukaryota > Metazoa > Chordata > Lepidosauria > Squamata > Phrynosomatidae > Sceloporus > Sceloporus undulatus. The sequence goes on along the minus strand of NC_056529.1, from coordinate 14,338,380 downwards.
ATGTAGATGTATGTTTTATCTGGGTTTTTTTGTATGGTTTTTAATCAATGTTATAGTGTTTTAATGTGACGTTTTAAAACTGATTTTAAAACCTTTTTAAACCTTTTAATTAGATGTTATGGAAGCCGCCTTGGGTCCCAGGATGGGAGAAAGGTGGCATATAAAGTAAACACAACCAGCATGATGTAGTGGTTTGAGCATTGGAGACCAGAGTTCGAATCCCAGCTTGGCCATGAAACCCACTGGGTGACCTTGGGCATACACTCTCTCAGCCTCTGAAGATGGCAATGGCAAATCCCCTCTAAAGAAACATGCCAAGAAAATCCCATGATAGGGTTACCTTAGGGTTGCTGTAAGTTGGAAATTAGTTGAAGGCATTCAAGAACAACAAACAAATAAATAAAATCTAACTGAGGTTAGATCTATACTGGCTAGAATAATGCCCAACTGTTACCTGTATGTTCCAGAGCTATACCAGGTGGCTGTCTACACAGTGTCCCACTGTGCTTTTGCCTGAGGCCAGAAATGAGAAGCCAGAATAGATCCCATGGCTGGGTGTCTCATTCTGACCTCAGAGGAGCGACTCTGGCCTTGCATCATCAAGGGCCGGGGAAAATCACTGCAAATGGCCTGCGTAGTCATGTATTGAACCATGTAGACATGCTCTGCCCCAGTCAGGATTAACAATACGTTTTAGGCCCATCATTCCAGAAAGAAAAGTACAAAGTCACCTTTTGGAGTACAGAATTAACTAGCTATGGAATTATTTACAAAGGGGTGGACACATTCCAGGGTTTCACCATGCTACTGTACAAACCATTCTGAGCAAACAGAGGTAACATGTAATCACTCCTATTGATTGTTGGGGACAAGGCAGCGTTACAAAATGGAATCTGGGTGAATGTTTTTAGCTGAAATTTCTTTCCAAAAAAAAAAAAAAAAAAGAAAGAAAGAAAGAAAGAAAGGGGAGTGGAAGGAATGCCTTGGCCTGCACCAGACCTTCCCTCCAAAGGGAAGCCCTCAGGCTGCAAAATTCTGACCTGTGATTCAGGTCTTGATGGAATCAGGGATGAAAGATGGATCCTACCTTCTTAGGCACAAGGTGGTTCATAAGGGCTGTGTGAATCTCAGCTGAAAGACACAGCGGTGACAGCAACGTCCCTCCTTCATCATAACTGTTGTCCATAAAAGTATCACTCTCATCGCTACTGGATAACTCTTCCCATTCATCATCAGAGGGATCTACAAACGTACAAAACAGACATGAAAAGAAAATCCTGGGTCCCTTTTTTTACATCCAGTTATAGCAATGTGATTACACTTTAACAGCCATGGTCCATCCTATTGAATCCTGAAATTAGCAGTTTATGGAACTTTCTACTAGAGGCCTCCAGTACAGACCCCATGATTCCACAGGACACAGCCATGGCAATTAAAATGGTGGACGTTGACCACAGAGTCACACTGGAGGACCTAGAGAGAACATATTAATCCAATCCAGGAATAATCAAATCTGCAAAAGTCAAAGTCACAAGTGTGGCGGGCTGACTGTATTTTGTTTTTAAAATGAACTAATGAATGCTAGTTAACTCAAATTTGTCTTAGCCTGCAGTACCATGTTTTGATAGGTGTCCCTAACCGCATGTACAGACAAAGCTGGAGGCAGACCTGGGAGATTCATTTCTTCACAGGGCCTCTAGGAACCCCAATACTGTTTTCCTCTGCAGGGCTCAAATAAAATGTATGAGAGAGAATAAATTTCCGCTGAGAGAGAATAAATTTCCGCTGTTTGGTAACTAGAGGAAGGAGAATGAGGGAAAGAAAGGCCAAATGAGCACTATGGTGGGGATTGGGAGGAGAGAAAAACTAGTGAGAAAGAAAAACAGTAGAGGCTGTAGGAGGAAGGGAGAAAGAAAGAGGAAAGGGAAAGAGAAAGAACAGTAGGGTGCTGGTGACTAAGGAATTCAAGCAAAGGTGCTAATTCTGCTACAGTAGCACCAAATAAATGAGAAGACAACATACATACCTTCATTGCAGCACATGTTAACAATGATCTCCAGGGCTGTCTGCTGAGCCAGAAGTAAAGCTGCTACCTGTTTCACTTCCTGTGTATTGCGCTATAAAACAAAGATGATAGGAATCTTTGTTACTATTTTCCAGACTATATTCAGATTACTTTTTTTCATTTGGATGAGTACTGTCTATGCAGACTGGCAGAGGTTTGCCAGGGACTCTTGGGCAGCAGTCTTTCCTCTCAGCTGGTTTGTTGTTGATTGCTATCAACTTAGCTTCAACCTATGGCAACCCTATGAATGAGAGATCTAAAAGATACCTGCTCAGGCCTTGCAAACACAGAAATGTGGCTTCCTCAACTGAATCTATCCACCTGTAATGGGGTCATTATCTTTTCTCACCATTTTCTTCCTTAGCAAAGACTATCACCTTTTCTATCACATCATCTCATGTGTACAAAGTATGATAGCCTCAGTTTGATCATTTGGGTTTCTGGGAAGGGTTCAGGCTCAGTTTCCTCCAAGACCCATTTTCTTCCAGTCAGCTTTTTTCACTGTCCAGCTTTCACAATAATACCTAGAAATCAGAAATACCATGACATAGATGATCTTGGTATTCATCAAAGCATCTCCGACAGATGGCCATCCAGCCTCCGTTTGAAGACCTCCAAGGAGGGAGACTCCACTACACTCCGAGGAAGGAGTGTGTTTCACTGCTGAACAGCCCTTACTGTCAGGAAGTTCCTCCTAATGTTGAGGTGGAATCTCTTTTCCTGCAGCTTGCATTCATTGCTCCGGGTCCTAGTCTCTGGAGCAGCAGAAAACAAGCTTGCTCCCTTCTCAATATTACATCCCTTCAAAAATTTAAACAGAGCTATCATATCACCTCTTAACCTTCTTTTCTCCAGGCTAAACATCCCCAGCTCCCTAAGGCATTCCTCATAGGGCAAGGTTTCCAGACCCTTCACCATTTTAGTTGCCCTCCTAATGCCTAAACAGCATTTCTAAATGCTCAACGGAAGTTTAAAGTAACTGAACTGTCAGAAACTTGGGAGAAAATTTCACTGAGGATAGAACTCTTCTTTGGAGAAGACAATGCTCTCATTTTGCCTCTCCCACAAAGCTACACCCCTGCGTTTAGCACTCCATAAGCCAGCATCAACCCCACTCACTGGAAGTAGATCCGAAACATCGTTTTGCCCTTTGGCAGTTTCTTTAGGCACTTCCTCCATCTCCTCATCTTCTTTAAGGACTGTGTTGTCTACTTCTGTCACATTTGCCTCGGGTTCTAACTCAGCAGAGCTTTTCAATCTTTCCGTTTCCGCTTCCTTCATCCGGATAACGGTCTCACCGGCGTCTATTGCTAAGCATTCCGAGAAAATCTTCAGGATGGCATTAATGGTGCCTGCTTGGCTGGCAGAGGGTAGGGTGTTCTTTATATTCCAAGTGACACCTTAAGCAAGGAAGAGATTAAGGTAGGCATCAACCAATCATGGACACCATAGCATCATCAGGACAGTACAGAATAACAAAACAAAACTTGCAGCCACCATCTGACTCCAGGTATGTTCCCACTAACTTTCTACTATCTTACAGAACCATCTTATGTATTTTTACTAATAAGAAAATAATCAAGCATTACTTATTTCATCTAGGAGACTAGGACACAGAACAATGGATTCAAAGTACAGGAAAAGAGATTCCACCTAAACATTAGGAAAAAACGTCCTGATGGTAAGAGCGATTTGACATTGGAATATGTCGCCTCGGAGTGTGATGAAGTCTCCTTTTTTGGAGGTTTTTCAACAGAGGCTGGATGGCTATCTCTCAGGAGTACTTGATTGTGTATTCCTGCATGGCAAAATGGGGTTGGATTGGATGGCCCTTGGCATCTGTTTCAACTCTATAATTCTATGATCTATTTCCTACCTTTCTGCATTAAAGGACACTCAAGGTAGGTAACAGGGCTGGAGAAATCCTGACTTTCCCTGTTGGGTTGCAGCAGTGTGCTGAAGTAAACAATGCAATAAAATGTGAGCAGGGAAAGAATGGGATTTACTCTAGACGATCCTACTGTAGCCGTGTGTGCTTCTGTTAGACAGGCAAGGTAAATAGCTGCCTCCAGAATCACTAAATGAGCATGTCTGGTATGGGGGGGAAATCATCCCAGAATGCATTTTGGAAGCTTTCAAGTGGTGTCTAGAAGATACAACATATTTTTGTTTACTATTGCAAAAACTTATCTGACTTGTTTGTTTCATTTCAGATGTGCATAATACTAGTTTTGAATAAAAAGTTTCCTGAAACATATTGGGCCGCTTTTCTTTTTTATACTGTAGAAATCTATCATCCTTTCTATGTTATTTTTACCTCTGGTATCCAAATTTCTGTTGTAGTAAAACCCAGGAACACATCTGCTTCATTAACTGAAGCATAGCTTTAAATACACATTAAATGTAAAATCTTAATGGAATTCAACCTTAAAATACTCAGTGCATGCAACAGTGTTGTCCTTCCTCCAGCAAGCAAAGATCTTTTTATTCTGAAGATGTCTCAGCCACTGACCGGGTTGTTTAGAAAGGAACTGTGCTTTCAATGCATTTTGTGCCTAATGTTTTTGGATTTTCAACCAGGCATTCAGAATTTAGCTTTGGCTACTGTGATAATGAATACATTTAACAGATAGATTGTCAACTGACCAATAAATGTTTAAATGTTCATTTTTAACACTGTACAATGGGAATGTACAAACCATTGAGGACATAAACCAACATAAATGGACCAGAAGGGTACAGAGACAGGATCAATTAATATAATAATTGCTTTCAGTGTATGCAGCCCAACTGACTAATATCCCTGATTTTTGCATCATGCATACATAGCAACCATCACAGTCCATGTGGTGCTTATCGCTCAATTGCTAATCTCAATGCATCAAAGGAGTCAAATTTATTTTGCAGAGGCTACAGGAATTTGGCAGGCCCTGTCTGTGTTGCTGTGACATCGACCCAGTTAAAGTGCAGATCAAATTGCATCGCCAGCATGCTTCAAAATCCCAGGAGGCAGGGGTGAACTCATAATTAAAACAACTTCACAAACTTCAGTAAAAATGATCTCCTCTTGAGAATCAGTCAAGAAGCTAAATCCGGGTAGAATTCAATGGTTAAAATCTTTGGAAGCCATTTAGCTAACACCAGGCTAATAGTGTTTTCTAAATGTTTGGGACATGTAATAAACTAATTCCCTGAGCATGCAGGGGGCTAGGAGGAGGGAAGAGAAGTAATGGCTAGACTAGGCTCTTTGTTTTGCTGTCTAGCTTGTCTTGAAAGCCAGGTGTAGTGGTTTGAGCTCTGGATGATGATTCTGGAGACCAGGGTTCGAATATTGGCTCAGCCATGGAAACCCACTGGGTGATCTTGGGCAAGTCACACTCTTTCAGCCTCAGAGGATAGCAATGGCAAACCCCCTCTGAAGACACTTGCCAAAAAAGCTCCATGACAGGGTGGCCATAGGGTGACACCTTAAGTTGGAAGCAACTTAAAGCCACACAACAACAAAACTAATTTGTCTTTACAGCCAATTTACACATCCTATTCCAAAACTGATAGGAAGTAACCTTACATCAACCTAGTTCAGGTACTGCCTACATTGACTGGCAACAGCTGTCTAGGATTTGAGGTACAAGAATTTTCCAGCCTCACCTGGAGATGCTACTGATTAAACCTGAGACTATCTTGCAACCCAGGTACTCTTCCACTGAGCAACATCCCCTCCTGAAATACCCCCGAGCAACAATATATTCAACAATATATTCACTTAAAACCTGCCTGCCACCAGTGTCCGTAAAAGAATGTGCTCCATGTCTTTGTCAGATGACAGCATGACTGTTTCCAGCACCTGATGTACTGAAGCATCAAAGGATAAAAGCAGGTCTGGGTTGTCTTCTGTCACTGCCTGCAAACAGGATGCTGTGGGGACAGGAAAAGACCATCAACTTTTAAACGGAGGCCACAATTCCAAGTTGTCTGTCAGAAATATCTGAGTCTTTAGCTGTACCATATTTATGTCAAGAGAAAAGAATGAGGAACATTAGGCCCTGCGGACCAACCCAAGTCTTGTTGGTTTCAACCTGGCTCTTCTATGGTCCCAATTTGACCCTTCTGGGTTTTCCCAGATGACCTCCATCTCGTTTCAATGACACTGCCATTTGGTGGATTCCCAACTTTTGGACAGATCACACACACACAGTTGAAATGCTTAGTTACTGGCAGTAAAAGGTATCCGATAAAATCTGCAGGTGTTTTTGGCCTCACTTCTTTTACTTTTGTAGATATTTTGGTGCACTGATGGTTGTTATTAATCTAAAGGGACCCATGGGCATACAGACATATGGACAAAAAGGAGAAAGTTCATCAGTGTAAATCTGCTTCTGTATAGCCACCTTTGTTATTGTGGGCTTTTGTCTTCCAAGAACAGTCACACAATGTGATCTCTGTGCTATTCTTATTGATTTTTAAACATCATTTTTAAACCACTCAGTTCTGCCTCTGCTGCTATTGGATCTGATCTTCATCTGCTGCTGTATTTAAGGTGGTTGCATTTTTTACTGTCATTTCCCCCACTATATACTACTGTGGAATGAGGAAAAAGTAATAATCACAACCTTAAGCAGGATAGAAATTTCTGCAGTACATACAAATAAAAAAATCCTGCCCCAAATCTCATCCACATAATTGCTCATTTGGGCTATGTGGCCATGTTCTAGAAGAGTATATACGCACACACCCCAACTCCTTCCAGGCAATCTCTGAAGATGCCAGCCACAGAGGCTGGCAAAACATCAGGAATAAACTCTTCTAGAACATGGCCACATAGCGCAAAAAACCCACAAAAAAACTATGGATGCTGGCCATGAAAGCCTTTGACTTCACAAAAATTTATTTAGATCTTAGAAAAGGTCCTTTTTGGGCTGCAGCTCTCCGAATCTCTTAGCCATTGTGGCTAGTAGCTGTCTGGGAACTGTCGTTCACAAAAGGTAACCTAGTTCTGCATAACAGTGAGAAGTAGATTATATCATATTTGGCTGCATGGTTGTAGTGAGGAAATCAACGCCTTTTTTATACTTACCCACTGCAATAGCAAGATCCACATTTGTACGAAATCTCTTCAGATACTGTAGCAGAACATGTAAGCAGTCTTCTTTGTTGAATATGGATACTGCTGTACTGTTGCATTCACTAACAGAGAAATGAAAGGAGCTTTTGCAAACTTTCCTGAAATCAGGTTGGGCCACTAGTGGGAACTGCAGTATACATTTCCCACAATGCAACTCCTGTGCTATGGCACATCTGCCTTTGCCACTTAAGCCCAGCATAGAGTCCCATTGATGGAGGAGGCACTTTGCCCAGGATGCCTCTCAGATGGCCCTGACATTAAAACTATCCTTTTATTGCTTACCAGACATTCCAGAGCAGGTTCACTGCCTCATATGCAATGTCTTCAATATAGTTCTTGTTGGTGTCTTTGGCTTCCTTTAGAGAGCCATTGCTTTCCTCAAGTCCAGCCCGACACTTGTTTGATGACGACAGTCCAAAAACAAAATGGAAAAAAAAGTGGATGCGAAACCAAAAGGAGAATAAGTCAAAGCATAGCCAATAATCAGCTTCTAGTAATACAGCATCCTCCTTTTCCAGGACACGTCCTACGTTTCAACCATCTGTCCAGGTGGAATTTCAAAATGTCCCCCATTTTGAGCACAACCAAGAACCAAGTGTTTTTAAGCTTTTATTTTGGAATGTGCTACATTTGTCTTGAATGTCTTGTGGTACTTTGTTCTCCTTTGCAGTTAGGACATCTGGTCACACTGTCCATATCCGTGGATTCAACCATCCACGACTTGAAAATGTTAATATATATCCCAAAAGTAAACCTTGATTTTCCCATTTTATATAAGGGGCGCAATTTGACTACGCTATTGTATTTAGTAGAACTTGAGCATCCATGGATTCTGGGATCCATGGAGGGGTTCCTGGAAACAAACCCCAGCAGGTACCAAGGACCTACTGCATACAATTATGTAGATTTCCAGAGGAAATGTTACTTGAATTAGTGGTGTAACAAGGGAGGTACGAGTTCTTTCCCACCTCCAGAAAAAGGCTCATTTCAGGAACAGTAATGTTTTGTACTGCAAAAGCAATCCCTTATTTTGTTATTGCTGCTGCAAGGTATTTATTTCTATATTTTGAGGCCTCTGCTCCTTTTGAATTCTTAACCACCTTAACATTTGCTTCTCACCTAGCAAGCGGTGAATAGTAAAATGCATCTCCTGCATTCTGAAAGGAGAAGGCCTTCTGGGCTGTGACATCCAACTGGTGGAATGTCCTTTCCCTGGAGGCCTAACTGGTGCTAATGTTTTTCAAGGTGGGTGGAGAAAGTGAGCTCTGTGGGCTTCATGAAACTGCGGAACCCCTATTTCCTTCCCTGTGAAGCTCTCTGAGAGACCCCCAAAGTCCACTGTGTAAAACTCATTCAACTTCCCAAAAATACATGGTAATTATCTGATATCAGCCCACAGTACATCTGTTGTTGTTGTGTGTCTTGAAATCATTTCCGACTTATGGCAACCTAGCATAGTACATCCTCAGCACTCTGGTGTGGATTTCCAGCAGCTCCAGTTAGAAGGATCCTAACTGCAAGGGGGAAAACAATATTTAGGAGAACCATTGCCAACCAGAGTAAATGGTTCTAGCATGATTCAAACCCAGGTCTTCCTAATTCACAGTTCAGTCCCTTCCCTGAGCCACCATACTTTCACGTACCTCTTTCAATAAAGCTACAAGAGGAGTCATAACATCTTTGGTGACCATGTCATCACAAACTTCAAATCCTCCACAAGCACTGAGATTTCTGTTAACAAAGCATAAAGACATTGCACCTTGGGATCAGCTGTCTTATATGTATTGTCGTAAGTTGTAGTCAACCTGATGGCACTTAACAACAATAAACAATTCTAGTACATTTTATAATTTAATCATGGACAATATAAATGGAAATGGTCAGTTTGCAAAAAGGGGATGGGAAATGGACTTAAACATAACAAGTTCCGGATTTGTATGGTTGAAAATTTGAAGATCTCCTCCCTTTCAATCCAAATCAGCTTCCCTTAACGAATACTCCTTGAAATTGATACACAAATAGCATCTTACTCCAGTTAAGTTAGCAAGAATTAGAGGCAACATGTCTCCCAAGTGCTGGAGGAGTTGTGATTGTATGGGCACATTTTTACACAAATGGTTACACTGTGACAAGATCTATCAATTTTGGCTCTCTGTACTTTCAGTTATCTTAGGTATCACAAACCAGAGTCTGGTCCCGTGCCCTGGGCTATTACCTTTGACTGTATTTATTGGTGACAATAAGAACTTAAAGTATAAATATACAATATGCAATCTGTTTTCATTTGGAAGAACTGGAAGACTGGCTGATTGCTCATGGAGAATTGTTTTCCCCTGAGTCTGCTCTGCTATTTCACTACCACCACCAACACTCACCGGAGAGCTCCTGTTGCTGTCTCTCGAACTGCTAGGCTCTGATCGAGCAGCATGGGGCCCAAACACCGGACCACATCTCTTTGCACAAAAGCCGGGATTGTTTGTTTCTGCTGCAAGAGTTTGGAAATGCTGGCACAAGCAAATTCCCTGACATCAGCGCTGGGGTGCTGCAGCTAAAGAGAGAGAGAGGGGACACAGTTAGGGAGATGAGAATGCCAGACTGGAAATGCCAGGACCACCTCGCCACTGGATTGCCAGGTGTAGCTGTACTTAACCAGTCATGGCATGATGCTGTTGGTGGTGGGAGACAGACTTCTGTGCTGTGCCACCCATTATAGAATATCCTCCCCATAAAGGCCTGATTGGCACCTACACTGCTGCCATGCCAGCATCAAGTGAAAACATGGCTATTTACACAAACTTTTACAGCCTAACTGGTTTTACACAGTATGTAGAGAGATCTTGTAGCACCTTTGAGACTAACTGAAAGAAAAAAGTTGGCAGCATGATGAAATGCAGCCCAAAGCATTTCCGACTTATGGCGAGCCTATGACAGGACTTTCACAGGGTTTTCTATGCAAGTTTCTTCAGAGAGGGTTTGACCTTCCCATCCTCTGAAGCTGAGAGAGTGTGACTTGCCTAAGATCACTCAGGGGTTTCACAGCCTATAAAGCATGACTCTAGAACGGTTATGGGTACTTCACTGTAGAAATATTGCAGTTTGACAAGCAGCTGGAATATATGAACACAACAAGATGTGGGATTTGCAACAAAATGTTGCCACACTGATTACACATTTAGAACTGGAGCTACAATACTCTCTTCTGTATCTCTACTTTGCAGGATTGCTGTCAAGATTACCAAAATGTTTATGGACATCTTTGAACATTTACCAAGCAAACAAACACAACCCTTGAGTAACAATACGTACAACGGGGAAAGGAAGCAAAATGTTGCCATGTGGAGACACTCTCTGGAGTCTGGGTGGTAAACTGGTAATCTCAGTTGTAATCCCTTATAATATAAAATGCAGCAGACAAGTTTGGAATTACTGTTTTTCTAAATAGTTGGCAACAACGTGACCTGCAAAGCAATCATATGTAACATGAAGAAGAAACCAGGCACTGATTTACAACTCTTCCTTGAGGCAAGATATAAAGAAATATAATAATAATAATAATAATAATAATAATAATAGCCAGCTTCATGTAGCGTTTGAGCATTGGACAGCACCAGTGTTTCCTAAATCTCGACCCTCCATGTGTTTGGGACTTCAACACCCAGAGGCCCCAGCAAGCTTTGCCAACAGTCTGAAATTCTGGGAGCTGAAGTCCAAAACATCTGGAGGACCAAAATTTGGGAAACACTGGACTACAGTCTGGAGATCAGGGTTCAATTCTCCGCTGAAACATAAAAATTCAGAATTCTGTAGGATGGAACCACGGCATTGGTGTCAAACTGCATTATTTTTAAAGTGTAGATGTACCCATAATCTAGACTAGTCATGTTTTATAGGCCATGAAATCCACTGAGTGACCTTAGGCAAGTCACACTCTCTCAGCCTCAGAGGATGGCAAGGCCAAACCCTCTCTGAAGAAACCTGACTGTGATAAGTTCGTCTTAGGGTTGCCACGTCAGACATGACTTTGGAGCATCTACACTGCACGTTTAATGCAGTTTGACACCGCTTTAACTGCCTTAGCAATGTCATTCAGCATCCTGTGTTGGTAGTTTAGGGTGGGGGATTTAGATGTCTTAAGCTGCATCTGCACTGCAGAAATAATGCAGTTTGACACTACTTCAAATGCCACGGCTCAAAGCTATAGAATCCTGGGAATTGTACTTTTGTGAGATATTTAGCCTTCTCTGTCAGAGAGGTCTGGTGTCACAACAATCCACCATTCCTAGGAAATTCTATAGCATAGAGCCATGGCAGTTAAAGTGGTGTCAAACTGCATTATCTCTGTAGTGTGGATACAGTACATCCCTGGAGTGTTCTGAACGCCTCCACATACACTCATATCTACATCCAATGAGATCTGTGGCTGGTGGGATCCTGGGTAGCCATGTTGACCATATTATGTGGCAAAATACAACAAAATCCAAAACCCACATAGCTCTATGGGGCCAAATAAAATGCACAACGTATACTAAGCAATCTTCTAAAGCTGCAAAGGCTGCTTCTTCGTCAGCCAAGGAGGCCAAAAATCATAGAGGAGAAGAAAAGGGATTCAGTCTTCAGAGTGGCAGCAGCCCTGAAGGCACACAACAACAACAACAACAACCCACAGATCCTCACTATTCCCAGTTGGTTGGCTACTTCTTCATTAGTAAACCTTTGCAAGAATCACAAAAATAGACCAGGTTCTGTTGTTGTTGTTGTTGTTTCTGGTCATCTGGCAACCAGGCACCTTACAATTCCTTGCCAAACCCACAACACCTACAACTCTGGGATTCCTTAAAGCAGTTCAAGTGATGTCAAACTGCATTATTCCTGCAGTGCAGATGCCTCCCAAACAATCAAAATGCCCCCTTCCCCCAGTTCTCTTGTCTGCAAGGCTTCCTTTTAGGATGGAGCCAGGACAGTTAAAAGTGGTGTCAACCTGCATTATTTGGGCAGCGCAGATGCCCCTAGCCTTGCTCCAGATCTGCCCCCTGGTTCTCCTTCTGACAAGGCTTCCTTTCAGGATGGAGCCAAAGCAGTTCAAGTGGTGTCAAACTGCATTATTTCCACAGTGCAGATCCCCCCCAGCCTCTCTCCCAATCTCCCCAGGCTCTCTTGCTTAGAAGGCTTCCTCTTAGGCTGGAGCCAGGGCCGTTCAAGTGGCATCAACCTGCATGATTTCTTCAGTGCAGATGCCCCCTTCCTCTCTTCAGCTCTGCCCTGCTTCTCCTGGGGGCAAGGCTTCCTTTCTCTCCTCCATGGCTGGGGCTGCAACAATGCCTTGCCAAGCCCCTAAAAGGCCAGGATCCTTACTTTCTCCAGGAGCTCCGTGGCAGGAGATGCTGCTCCGGGGCCAGGCTGGCTCTCCTTCTCCAGGCTCATCCTCCCTGCGGGGGCAAAAGGCATTGGACGGAACCGCTTGGCCTTGCTTTTGCCCATGATCCCAGGCGGAAAGCCAGGCAGGAACCCAGCTGGAAGGCCCTTTGCACGTGGCCAAGGCCCTACTCCGCCCCGGATGAGCCTGCGAGAGGGCTGGGCTGCAGGAGGAGCAGCTCCGCTCCACAAGCCTTGTTGCAAGCAGGAGAACCAGGGGGGCATCTGCACTGCACTGCACAGCACAAATCACTCAGTTTGACACCACTCCAACTGCCCTGGCTCCACCTGAAAAGGAAGCCTTGCAAACAAGAAAAGCAGAGGGAGATTGGGAGAGAGGATGGGGGTGCACCTGCACTGGAGAAATGACCCCCTTTGAATGGCCCTGGCTCCATCTTGCAAGGAAGGCTGGCCAGAAGGAAAACCAAGGGAGAGTTGGAGAGAGGATGGGAGGCACCTGCACTGTAGAAATAATGTAGTTTGACAGCACTTGAACTGCCCTGGCTCCATCCTAAAAGGAAGCCTTGCAAGCAGGAGAACTAGGGGAAGATGTGGAGAGAGGTAAGCGAGAGGTTCTGAGATGGAAGCAAATGGTTGCATTTGCTGTTACTGGGTCCAACATGGACAACTAGGCTGCTCCACATTGGCTTATCACAATAAGACAGAATTCTAAGAATTGCATCTCCCCCGCTCAAAAAAACAATTCTGGTTTATTATGACATCTGAATAGCCCCAATGTATCCTCAATGTTGGGAAAATGGTGCAGGGCTTCTGTCCAGATCAAACATTCCTGAGATTATATCCAAATTCAGACATATGATCAAATAAAATTCATCATTTTTATGACCCAACTAAAATTCAACAAGAATGTGGGATTTTAGGTCCAAAACACACTGCAGAAATAATCCAGTCTGAGACCACTTTAAACTGCCCTGGCTCAGTGCTAGAGAATCCTGGGAATTGTAGTTTATTGTGGCACCAGACCTCTCTGACAGAGAAGGCTAAATGTCTCACAGAACTGCGGTTCCCAGAATTCCCTAGCATTAAGCAAGGGCAGTTAAAGCGTTCTCAAACTGGATTATTTCTGCAGTGTGATTTGGACCTCTGTTGGTTCTAGTAAAGTTACTGCCTACTTGTCTCTCTTACTTTCTTCTCCCCTGCTTTTATTATTGTGATTGATATTGACGTGTATTGTTTTTTATTGTCCTTTTCTGATGCTGTAACCCACCTTGATTCCCCATGAAAAGGCAGGCTGCAAATAAATTATTATTATTATTATTATTTGCTGAGATAATGTAATTTCAAAAAAAATGATGGCTGGATTTGCTTCTTCTCTGCATCCTTACTGTTTTAATTAAAGCAGTACTACTCAAGAGTGTTAGTCCATGGGTTGCTGCATAGTCCACAAAAAGTCTCCAAGAAAAAAAGAGAATCATAGCCAATGAAATGGTACGGGTCCCTGATGTTTGGGTGGTGGTGGGGATTATCAGTTTTCCAGATCAGAAAACCAGAAAATCACTGGATTAGGCTATGAGCAGAGACTGCATTTTACATACAATTTAATCTTTACATGCATTTCAATCTCTGTACAGTACAGGGATTTACATGAACCAACACCCTCAGAGGCAGTACTCTGCAAACATTTATGGGTGACGTTTCCATTTATTACCCCTCAAAACGAGTTCCGTTGATTCAAAGAATAATTTTTTCTCCGTCTCCCAGGTAGATACTTTAGTGGGAGAAAGGACAGAGGGGATAACATTGTTCTTCTACTTATTTTGGAAAGAAGGAAAATTCAGGGACTACTATTGCCCTGCTCCAGAATACAAAACTTAGGCCCCATACAGACAGGCCAAAATAAAGTTGCTTCAGGTCACTGTGTACTAAGAGTCCAGAAGTTGCACCAAAGCTGCACTCCAGCCCTTAGTACTGGATCGTGGTTTTGGCGCGGCATCTGGACTCTTAGTACATTAGTACATGCATCATTAAAACAGCATACTTCCAAAGTGACCTGAAGCAGATTTATTTTGGACTGTCTGTATGGGGCCTAAGACACATCTCTTAGGGTCTGGAAACCATGCCCTATGAGGAACGACTTAGGGAGCTGGGGATGTTTAACCTGGAGAAGAGAAGGTTAAGAGGTGATATGATAGCCCTGTTTAAATATTTGAAGGGATGTCATATTGAGGAGGGAGCAAGCTTGTTTTCTGCTGCTCCAGAGAACAAGACCTGGAGCAATGGATGCAAGCTAAAGGAAAAGAGATTCCACGTCAACATTAGGAGGAACTTCCTGACAGTAAGGGCTGTTTGACAGTGAAATACACTCCCTCGGATTGTGGTGGAGTCTCCATCCTTAAAGGTCTTTAAACAGAAGTTGGATGGCCATCTGTCGGGGATGCTTTGATTTAGATTTCCTGCATGGCAGAATGGGATTGGACTAGATGGCCCTTGTGGTCTCTTCTAACTCTATGATTCTATGATTCTTCCCTTACCATTGCCAAAATTTCTAAATTGACTGTAATAAGACTTGTTCAACAGGTAGGTCGGTATAAGAAGTATATTTTTAAGTACAGCAAATCATTTCTAAACAGTCTTCTATCGCTGTCATTCCTTTTAGCGGAACTGAAAAATGTACGTTGCACTCTGGCTCTTTTAAACTGCAAGGGTTAAAAAAACCATAGGTCCATTCTAAATTTTGGTTAGTTTTACCTTTATAATTCAGTTGTAATTAGTCTAGTTTTAACTAACCCATCCAAATATCTGAAAGCTTGGATTTACATTTTGATTTTTCTTTACTCTTAAGATCCCCCCTCTGAGTTATTTTTCTAAAATATTGGAGTTAAAGATGAGTATTGCTTTAATCTTACCAGTCAACATTTGCTATATTTTCAACCTCTTATGCTGAAATTGTTCAGAAGTTTCCGCAACTCCCATTTTAGGTTATTTCTTTTCACACTACAAAAGAATCCCATGCGACCACATGCCTCCCAGGACTGTATCTTACTGTGCAATCCTATTCACTGTTACTAAATAATTCTCCCCATATGCAATGAGGCTTGCTCTCAGGAAAGCGTACCTAGGATTACAGCCTTCATTTTTGTTTCAATGATATGCTGAACACATTAATACAAAAAACAAGTTGTTTCTCCCAATAGAATATTATAATGCAAAAAGTCTTGTATACCGTATTATGCAGGTGAGTAGCTGCAGTCAGTCTTGTTAAACTGGACTCGATATTTTTTATCTTTCAGGTTGTTCGGTGTCATGCCTTGATCAAGAATCGTTTCCCATTACGTCCTGAGGTCTCCTTCTCCATTAGATGTCTCAGTTTAAAATGTTCAGACTGCAAGGATGCCTAAATGAGGTTGCCTCAATTACCGGAAGCGGGTGCGACACAGGCATGTCCGGACTAGTCCCTGAGCGATTACGAGCTTGATTCTGCTGTTGCTAGTTATCAAAAAAGGCATTACATTCAACAGAAATAAACAATTTGTAAAACTACAAATTTAGTACCAATACAACATGTATAGAGAGCTAGTGTGGTAGAGTGGTTTGAACAATGGACTAGGTCAAATCCCAGTTTGGTCATGGAAACCCACTGGGTGACCTTGGGCAAGTCACACTTTCTCAGCCTCAGAGCAGAGCAAAGACAAGCCCCCCCCCCGAAGAAATCTCGATAAGAAAACCCTGTGATAGGTTTGTCTTAGGGTCAGCATAAATCAGGAATGAAGGCACACAAAATCAATACATATGTGTTCCCCTCCCATGAGTTGTTGCATTTAAAAAAAAGAAAGAAACTATGGGGTTCCCTTTGATCTCCAAGTGATGGAAAGCAAATAGTTGTTTTTTTCCCACACGCAACACTTAAATATTTGATTTTTGTTAAATGCCAAAGATACCATTATAAATAAAAAATTTATTGGATACACATTGTCTGCAAAACATATAGCAACTTAAAACAGTGATGAAACAAGAGATATGTAAAAGACTCAAAGAGCACAAGGTTTTATTGCTATGATCAAACAAAATTGACACAAGTGCAGTTTTGGTTTCCAGGACCTCTTAAGAAATAATCTTCCTGTTAAGTCTGGCTTGTAATATGACAGGCCATACACCACTAATCCTTTTGTACTCTTAAAGTTTTATACTAATTAAAATAGCTTGAAGCATTTTTTTTAAAAAAGGCACATCATAGATTTAAAATTCTTCTTTGTCAATATTTCAGAATCATACTGTCTACAACAGCCACTATTTTTGTTTAACACTTTCATGTAACAAGGGGAAATTCAGATTGTTTTTTCTTTCTGCCAGAGCTTGGAAATGGTACTTTTTTGGGGACCACACCTTTCAAAATGAGTTTTCTATACTCTGTACAATGTAATTTTTTTCAGGACACTTCCAGCTATCTCCATTTAATAAATTCCATGTTGAAGCCATTTAAGGATCTAGACTTTAGCCCAAAGGCCAGCATGCTTTTGACATGCTTTTTTTTTTTTTAGTCCTGAAAAAAAATAGCCAAATTTCAACAGAGCCTCATAGGTTTAGGGCAAATGTAACAGTGCCTGATCACTTGAAGTATGTTCTGAGTATGCTGCAGGCTAATACATTCCTCAGGGTGCCAGCCACTCCTTTGCAGTTACTGTACTGCTCTGTTGGAACTTCTGTTAACCAAAGGTAGCCTCAAAACATAAGTTAGTGACCATGATTAGAAGAGAATTTGAAAATGGTTTGGGAAGAAGCATGGTTAACAAACCTACCAAAGGAAATGAAAAAAACTTGAAGGTTTCATGTAAGAGGAGAAAGATAATGTAAGCCTGTAGGATACTCCCAATTTCCCCCTAATGTTTGGGTCGTCAAGGCGTTATGTCTTCACTAGACCCAAGTAGGACACAGCCCAAGTCAACCTTAAGTATAAATACACTTGTGGCACTTTCCTTTATAGTATAATTTCAAGTTGAGCAATACTAGTTTCATGGGGAAACAATCACAGTGTAAATTTCAGACACAATGCACTGTACTTACATATGCTGAATGCAAAATCTAGTACTGTATTCTGGCCACATTTACATGAACTGATAAGCCAGACTTCAAGTTACATCATTCACAAGCAAATATGCTACTAGCTACTGCATGCTGTCCAGCTTTTCCCAATTAGTTCCTCCCACCAACAGTGGTCAACAATGAGCAATTCTTTATCAAGAAGCAGCTCAGCATTGCTTACTAGTCAATCCAAAACAGGGTACGATGCAGAAACCAACTTATATCCTGGCTTGTTAAGAGAGTGACAAAACCCAAGTCCCAGAAGAGATACAGAGCTAAGCTTTTTCCTCCTGGTAAGATCCCAGTAATTGAGCCACTCATGTTGGCAAGATAAGACAAATGGAAGTGACAAGACAAGTTGCACCAACACACTTGCTCATGAACAATGTAAGATGCAAGTTCTGGCTTACTCGTGTGAATGAGACCACTGTATCCTATGTGACAAAATTAAACTAACATGTACAAAGAAGTCTGTCCTGAAGACAGGTCTTTGGTGGTGGTGGAGGATGGGATGAGCCATGATTAATAAATAATTGTACAGGTAAAAGCAGTGTGAATGGCAAATTTAAGTACTTCTTCAAATACTGGTTCCATTTCCTATTTACAGTGATTTCTACATTATAAAAACAAGTGAACCTTATATTCTGCATTTCCGATGGTGTTGAAGGGGTATCAATACTGTTAAGGGGGGAAAAGATCATGAAGGGACACAGAAGAGAAGGCAAGACGATTCTGAGCCACTGTAGTAGATGTTTCCTATGTCTGCTCTCACCCATTAAGACACCTTCACTCACAACTGAGCATACCACGCAGTCCTATTTGGCTTCACTACACTGACGAAAAGTCTTTTTTTCATGTTTGCATGACAGCAGACAGCGTTAAAGGTAAACCATGTGTTACTGGACATGAAGCCGGGGTTTCAATATTAGCTTTCCAGTCTGTGGAGGAAAGAAACTACTTTTACTTTACAGCAGCTTTGTGATTATATCATTATCAAAAAACAAACAATTGCTTTCCACTTGTCCCATTTAATGATTAGAAATCTAGCCCAGAGTTTATTAATAATAGCTATAAATCTGAGAGGTCAAGAATGAGTAGCATTATATATCTCTTACCACCTTAATTTCCCAACCCTCTGGATTAAAAAGCTGAATGAAGGTTTTGCCAGAATTGGTGCCCAGCAGCTCAAACCACCACATGCAACATATCCACCATAGGTGCTCTTCCATTCCATAGTAAGATCCTGACATTTTATGTAAGGTAAGGGATATGAAACAGGTTACACTCTTAACATTATATGTGTGGAAGCCACATCATTTAAATGGATCACTATATAGGTGAATACACTCAAAACCTTCCTTCACATGCAGAATGTATAATCCTATATCCCACTCCCAATAATGGAGAGGTGGACACCAGGAGCATATAATGCCAACTGTTAGGAAAAAGACTTTAAGGAATGGATGCTGTACAGAAAGGGGAAAAGATGGAGTGATCTGTTAAACCTGCAAAGCAGAACAACTGCCCTTTCCCACAGTGTAGTTCTATTTCCAGCTCCAGAACGTAACACATTCAGCCATGGAAACCAAAGTCACTTACGTCATCACAAGACATGTTGTATTCTGCCAAGACCGTCCGACATCGAGCTGCTATGCTGTACATAATATGTCAAAGAAACATTACAGACTTGGACATTAAACTAGCTGAAATGAAAACTTACATGCATCTCTATTACAGTACATCAACAAAACAAACTGATATAGGTACTTCAACTGGGATTACCGTAAAGCAGAGTAAGTATTTTCTCTCTATCTCTCTGGATGTTTTGAGTCCATGGCCAGTAACTAGTATTAAAGGAAAGACACTCTGAGAATGTACGGAAGGATAGCTGGCTCCATTAGCCTTAAAGGTGGTGGCATTCATTTATGGGCAGTCTTCCAGGAGCTATGCGTGGGCGGGATATCAAACTACAGATGTAGCCATGCTGGTGTAGCCAAAGCAGCATACTCTCACACCAGCTTCACTGCCCCATATTTATCTCTCCTCATTCCCTTGGGGATAAAGAGAAGAGAAAAGCAAACTGGCAGGAAGGAAAATATCCCTCTTTCTGCCTTACCAGTTCACTGTGTTCCCATTTTGCACAGTAAGGAAGGGTCTTTCTTGCCTTCTCACAGAATGAAACAAACTCATGGTGCTAGATGGGAAAGTAGTCTTCTTCCTGCATCACCATCTCTCTCTGCATTTCCCCATTACTGAGCTGATCTAAAGGCAATAGCTGATAAAGAGGGGAAATGGGACCAAGGACAGAAAGAGAATCAACTCATTTGAAAGGTAGGACTGGAGGACAGTTCTGTGGATACCCTGGACCACCAAAAAGTCAAATAAATGGGTCCTACAGCAAATCAAGGCTGAACTCTCCTTAGAAGCCAAGATGACTAAACTGAGACTATGGTACTTTGGACATATCATGAGAAGATGACTCACTAGAAAATACAATAATGCACAGTTTGCACAGTTAGAATAGGACTGTTGATGACAGGGTGATTTGGAGTTGTCTATAGGGTTGTTGTAAGTTGAAGTCAACTTGATAGCAGTTAACAACACAAAAGTCAGCCAAGGTCTGTGGAGCAGTCAGTGAATTACATGTAGCCTGCAGGTCAGAGGCTCCGCACACATAAAGACTTCTTATGCTGAAATCACAGCCTGTGTGAACATGGTTAAAAAAAATAACAGTGTCTAATACACATACTTTTGTGTCTAATACACATAGTTTTCTAAGTAAAACACTATGAAAAGGATACATCGAGGGTGCCACCACTCTTTTATGTATTCCAGCAAAAAATAAGCCTATCAGAGTAATACAGCTAATTGTGAAGAATGGATGATTCCACAAAGATGTGAGAAAAGATACCTAGAAGGGAACCAAACAATTGTCAAAATATACCTTTTTCAACAGATGATCATGAAACGAAAGTATTGTAATTCTTCAGAGCACAATGCTCATTAGCAATAGATATTTAAGATTCACTGCTGTCTGCCAGGGTGGTGGTGTTGCATGGGGAGAGGCACACTTTTACACCTACATGCCAGATTTTAACATTCTTCTTTTCCCATTCTATTAAAAAAATGGAAGAAACCCAATGTTCTGTTTTGCTTAGAGCACTGACTAACAAACTGAAGGCAAAATGTTATCTTCAAATACATTAATATGATCATAAAACAAGTGGTATTCTGCATCCCTTAGAGATGGATTGACTCAATCAAGGAAGCAGTCTTGAATCTGCAAGACCCAAGCAGGAGGAGGAATTCCTCTGGGAGGAATTTGTTACAGCCTCTAAAAACAAGATTTTCTTTAACCATCCAGAGGACCTTTTCGGCTATCGCTCCCAGATTATGGAACAGCCTGCCGGATGAGACCCTAAACAGCTTTAAGAAAGCCATTAAGACGGATCTCTTCTGGCAGGCCTTTCCTGAATAAATTCCTGGCCACCAAAAAAGGAAATCCAGCTTCTGATCCGACCTTGCTAAAGCCACTGTTTATCGGTATTTGTGAATTTTAACTATGTTTTAATTCTAATTTGTTTAACTGCATTTTAAGGGGGGTGGGAATGATGGTTTGGGAATGTACATTTTAATGTTGTAAGCTGCCCCAACTGCATTTCAGAGAGGGGCGGGATATAAATAAATTTATTATTGTTATTGTTATTGTTATTGTTATTATTATTATTATTACAAGGCCCCTCATTTATAGTGTGACCAAAAGTCTAGGTCAACTTGACAGTAATTAACAATAAATTCTGCATTCCAACCCAACCCCCAAAGTTATTTGACATGACATAAAGTGTTTTGGCATCTAGTCTTGTTAACAGTTAGTATCTTTTTGTATACCCAACAGAAAAGACATTAGAGGGAATCACAAACCACAAGGACCATCCATTCCAACCCCCTGCCATGCAGGACTTCTGAGAACACATTGGCCAACCTTTGTTCACAATAGGGTTGCTTTCTTCTGGGAATAACTGGTCAGGAGAGGGTTTTTATGCTGTGGGTAGGAAGCTAAGAGGAGGTAAAATCACTCCATCGTTTGGCCAGATTCCTGCTTGAGTGTCTAGCCTTGAGCAAACAGCTGCACTTTTTTCATGCACTATATAAGTGGAATCCCTAGTATAAGCCAATCATTTTGCATATACATTTACACAAGTCCTTTCTCACTTTGGGTTTGGTAGGTAGGGAGCTATTTAAGCATTGCACAACTTAAGGCCCTGGTGCCCATTGTAGTATTTGCTATATACCCATGATCCACCATAACTACACTGGCTGATATTATAAGTGTATAGGATCTTGGCTTTTTCTTACTTTGCTTCCTTTTTCTCCCTTCTTTCCCAGTGGAGGAGAACACACTCCAAATATCAGTACTAGCATCTGCAAACAGCTTTTAAAATCATGTCAAAAGCTGCATGAAATTAAACCGAAGGTCACAGATTACTCATTTCTTATTTGGAGAAATGGGAAAGCAAGGATAGAATGACAGATGGTAAAAGAAGCTGCTATTATACAAAGTTCTCTACTTTATATTATCTAAGTTCTTAGTCAAAATAGGCCATCTAATCTGACTTTTTTTTCATGAAACCTTGAAGGTTAGGCAAAGTGATCCATACAAAAAACAAACCAGGCAGAAAGATATAGCCTTAAGATCACATCAGTGATTAAACTATAAACTATAGCCTAATGAGCCCCAAAATATGATGTAGTCAAAGATTGTTAGCTTCCTGTTTGTCACCCAAATAATCTTCTATCCCTCACTGATCATAGATTTCCATGACTGATACTGACCCCAACATGCAGATTCAACACAAGGAGACTTGTTGAAATTTTCCACAGGTACACAAACCTTAGTAACATACACTGAACACAAGGCATGAACATATAGTACAGTACAGATACTGCAATACAAGTTCAAATAAATGGGAACATAGGATTTCATCTATATAAGAAATATATTGCCTACCTTCTGTGTTTCAGGATCTATTAGCCAGTTCCATGCACCTGTTGCTGTACAGACTGATACCACTATAAGAATTACTAACAAAAATTGAAAATGTTAGAAGAAATGTATTTGCTGAGCATACAGTGGATAATGTACAGAACAGCCAAAGTTGTAGCCAGTATGTAAGAAGGCACATGTATTCTGTGAAACAGTGCTACATGTGCCTTTTTCTTTATTTTAAAAGCACTTACACAGGAACACACCTCAACAGGTAACACTGGCAGAGTGCAATCTTTTAATGGATTAATTTAAAATGTTAATAAACTCTAAGCCAAAGAGACGCTTCTTGTAAGTATTCAATAGAGTGCCACTATAATGCAGCATCTACTAGATGAGAGAAATCCAGAATGTGAACTCGTTTTATTAAATCATTCTCTCCAAATGTCTTATTAAACTTAAATAAATAAATAAATAAATAAAATTGCCATTATCATTCCTTCAGTTCAAAAAATTACTCCATCCAGAAATCAAAAACACCTTTGTTTTATAGTCCTCTTTGGCAATACCCCATTGGTTTGTTTTCTTAGACAGAATGTTGCAGGCATTCTTATATGGAATGTTAGTGTAGCATACTGAATATACTCATGTATAAGTCCAGAAATTTAGTTCAAAAAATTGACCCAAAAAACCTTATTCAACTTATCCACCAGTCAATGTAAGTACAGTATCTTAACTCTCATTTGAAAGAAGAACCATCCCCTGGTGAAAAGCAGGAGTATAATCTGTCCTGGAAGCACTTACCCTCTGTATTCTCTCATCCATCCTTAAGACTAAACGCATAGAGTTATGCCTGCTGGAATTCTGTAAGTTCTTTGACATTATTTTAGTTTGCTTCATCCTTTAGATCCTTTGCTATATGCGCCTTAGTTTTACCTTTGACGTATCCATGGGTCATAGCAAAATCCATAATTTTGGCCCCCAAACTTGCCCTTGACTTATACATGAGGTCGACTTATAGTCCAGTATATACAGTAGCTAGGTTTCATTTTATATACTGAAGAATCACAATACCATGTTACAATTTTGCTGGCACTGGCCATCTTTACACATCATGATAATGCATATTATGATACACAAAAACTGGGGAAAGCCTCAAACTAATAGCACCACTACCATATCCTCATGCACCAAGAGATATGCAAAGGTGGCCATTATTTTATATAGTATTATAAAATAGATATTGTTAAATGATTGTTAAAAAAATTAGTCCCTGTGAACTATCTAGGTAAAAATTGATCCCAGCATTTTGGAGACACTCCAAAATGTGGTTGGAGACCCTGTAACTTACTTCTCCACCGTCCAGTAGCTGGTTGTAAACAAGCTATATATTCAGTAAGCCTTCTTTCAAAAGCCTTGAGATCTGAAAGAGAGAGACGGCTGAGAAGCATGGCAGACAAAACATTCTAGAATGTGTGGATTTTTTCCCTTTTGTATACCCCTCAGTTTCTTTCCGTGAGAGGGAAAGCAGTTAGACGTCCTCTGAGGCATGTCTAAATTTCTCTTTACCCTGTTTACTATATGAACTATTAGCGATCCTTGTCTTATTCTTGGATGCCAGTACTGAATCTGAGATCTTTCTAGGCATGTGTTCTATCACTGCCCTACAATTCTTGCCCAAATGACATATTCAGTCCATTTACCTGTCTAATACATTCTTCTACCAGAGCCAGAATGTCTATAAATGGTATCAGTCAATATATATATATACTTCTGCTAAATCTAAAATAAATTGGTAAATGAACTGAAAGAAGCCTTTTCCCAATCACAACAACGTGCACATATTACAGATGTGAGGAAGTAGACTACGAAAGCTCCTGCTGCCAACTTCTTTCTTTCAGTGGGTCTCAAAGGTGCTACAAGATCTCTCTATGTACTGATTCCACAGACTAACATGGCTATGTCTTTGAATTCTACTACAGAGCAAAAGCATTTATTAGGCTAAAGAGGTGAGATAAATGTGATGGAGACCCTCAGTTGCAGGTAATAAGGGATAATAAAAGAATACTGCCCGCCCAAATGCTTACAGCCTTTAAACACTGACAGCCAATGTGATACAATGGATAGTGTCTTTTCGCGAAAGAAATATCCATTTTACCATGCCAACAGGGTGATCTTAATAATAATAATACTATGATTTATTTATATGCCGCCCAATCACTGGGAATCTGGGCGGCTTACAACAGAGGGGATAATAGACTGTTCTTAGGCTACATATTCCCATAAACCCACACAGTCTCTCACACCACCTATCCTACTTCACAGGGCCGTTGTGAGGATAAAGAGGAGGGTCAGGCTAGGGTCCAAAACATTCTGCAGAAATCCTCCAGTTTGAGAACCCTTTAAGCACCCTGTCTCAAGGCTAGGGAATACTGGGAATGGTCCTTTTGGGAGATACTGAGCCTTCTCTGTCAGAGAACCCTGGGGCCCCAAGAAGCTACATAGAATCATTGAATAGAATCTAAGATATAGCCATGTTCGTTTGCGGAATCAGTCTGCAGAGGGATCTTCTAGCCCCTTTGAGACTCACTGAAAGAGTTGGAAGAGACCACAAGGGCCGGCCAGTCCAACCCCATTCTGCCATGCAGGAACTCTCCATCAAAGCACTCCCACTGACAGATGGCCATCCAGCCCCTGTTTAAAGACCTCCAAGGAGGGAGACTTCATTACACTCCGAGGAAGGAATGTGTTCCACTCTTACTGTCAGGACGTTCCTCTTAATGTTGAGGTGGAATCTCTTTTCCTGTAGCTTGCATCCATTGCTCCATTGGGTCCTAGTCTCTGGAGCAGTGCCCACTATGTTGAGAGACCTATGATTCTATCTTGTGGCACCTCTGAGACTAACTAAAGAAAGAAGTTGGCAGTATGAGCTTTCGCAGACTTCAGTCTCCTTCCTCAGATGAATGTCAGACTTATATCAGACATATCTGACTTTTCTAGTTCCTGCTGTCAACTTCTTTATTTCTGTGAGTCTCAAAGGGGCTAGAAGGTCCCTCTGCAGACGGATTCCGCAAACCAACATGGCTGTATCTTAGAATAATGTTAATACGTAATATTGGACAGTGCAAATTCCTGTTGCTTCCGCCTTGCTCCCTGTCTCTCTAAGGCTGCATCCACACTGGAGAAATAACCTGCTTTGACACCGCTTTAACTGCCCTGGCTCAAGGCTATGGACTTCTGGGAGTTGGAGTTTGTTGTGGACCCAGAGCAAAGCAGAGGCTTGAGCCAGGGCATTTAAAGCGGTGTCAAACCGGGTTATTTCTCCAGTGTGGATGCAGCCTGTTGGCTTGTAAGTTATTAAGAGGGCTTTGAGGAAAATGAAAGGAGGGTGGGTTGAAAAGGAAGAACAGAGAGTGAGGCCACTAGGATCATTTAACCCCCCCAGAAGAGACCCCTTTCTCCCCAGTTACCTTCTGCCTGTTCCAGGGAGTTCATTGCGAAGGAAATGGAGTTACAATAAGCAAGCACCTCTCAGCCCAGAGCAAGGGCCCCAACTACATAGTCAAAGCCAATGGAGCTTCTGCTGGGGCTGCTTCGACGTCAGCTCTCTCCAACTTCCTTCCCGTCAATAACAATCAACGCGGCTTCCTATTGGACAGCGCGTCTCCCGCGGCGCGCCTCTCCCCACAAGCCTCGCTCTGATTGGACAGAACGCTTTGTGGGCAAGAAGCCGAAGAAGAGAGGTTAAGGGAAAGGGCGAAGTGCAGTGCGCATGCGCGGCTTGGAAGCGCTGCTGCTGCTGCTGCCCCTTAAGGAGGATTCCAGAATTATGATTTAACACTCTTTTGCTGCCACTGGTCCAAAACACACTGCAGAAATAATCCAGTTTGAGACCGCTTTAACTAACTAACTAAATAATATAATTAATTAAATAAAATAAGTAAATAACTGCCCTGGCTCAGTGCTAGGGAACTCTGAGAATTGTAGTTTATTCTGGCACCAGGGCTCTCTGACAGAGAAGGCTGAATGTCTCACAGTACTACAGTTCCCAGAATTCCCTAGCACCAAGCCACAGCAGTTAAAGCAGTCTCGAACTGGATTATTTGTGCAGTGTGTTTTGGATCACTGTTTCTTGTCCGAAAACGGAGCTAGGAGGCCTAGGCTGCGTCAGCACTGCAGAAAATAATCCAGTTGAACGCTGCTTTAACTGCCCTGGCTCAGTGCTGTGGAATTCTGGGACTTGTAGCTTCGAAAGCTTGCAAGATATGGTGATGCATTTTGGTAGACCCCAAAAACGTAGCACGGTTTTGTGGATTTCGGATGTTGTTCTACTAAGGTCTTTTTAAAATTTAGAACGCCAGATTCCTATAATGCCTGCATACATTTTCATATATATATATATATATATATATATTTGTTGTTGTTAATCACCCTTGAGTCAGTTCTCGACTGATGGAGACCCTGTGGATGAGACATCTCCAAGGACATTATCAGACAAGGGAAATTGGAAGTATAATCCAATGGCAATCCAAATGCAATCATGGGGTTTAATGTTATTGCGTGATAGACTACCACACGCAAGTTTGGGCAATGGGACGTCAGTCCGAATGCAATCACATTATTGCTTGAGAGGTAATCACACGCAATTTCAGGCAATGGCAAGCTATTTTCGGGCAAAGGGAAGTCAGTCTGAACGCAATTCCAATTCACGTAAATTCGCTGAAATAGAGAATTCACATGAATGTGTTCTGGCCCCACTTTCTTTTCATTTGAAATTAAGAGAAATTCCTGCCATCGTGTGATAAACTCTCAGGACTCCTTGCTCTGCTCAGGTCCTGCAAATTCAGACCCATGGCCTCCCTAATAATCCATCTAGCATGCGGTCTTCCTCTTTTTCTACTAACGTTTACCTCTGCTAGCATTATTGTCTTTTCCAGTGTCTTATTCCTTCTCATGATGTGGCCAAAGTACGACAGCCTCTTGGCTCCAGGGAGATGTCCAGCTTGATCTGATAAAGGACCTATTGGTTTGGCTTTTTGGCCTCCCATGGGATCCTCAGCACTCTTCTCCAGCACCACATCTCACATGAATTGCTTTTCTTCCTATCTGCTTTCTTCACTGTCCAGCTCTCGCATCCATCCACACAAGGCAATGGGGAATATAGTGGCTTGAGCAATGCTAACTTTAGTGTTCAGTGTTATTATATCTTTGCACTTTACGATCCTGTCTAGTTCATAGCTGCCCTCCCTGCCCATTCTTAGTCTTCTATAGGTAGCTTCTTCTCCTGTGGGATTTTTAACACCTTTGCCTGATGAAGACAGCCATCTCGATGTAGTGGTTTGATCACTGGGCTATGATGACTCAAGAGACCAGGGTTCAAATCCTGGCTCAGCCATGGAAACTCACAAGCCACACTCTCTCAACCTCAGAGGATGGTGATAGCAAGAACCCCTCTGAAGGAACTCGCCAAGGAAACACCACAATAGGATTGCCATAGGTTAAACATGACTTGAAGGGCAGGCACACAACAACAGCAGCCAGGTGAAGAAGCCAACGGAGCTTAGAAAGCTTCGGAGGTGCATATCTCTGAAGATGCCAGCCATAGATGCTGGCGAAACATCAGGAAGAAAATCTAGAACATGGCCACATAGCCCGAAAAACCCACAAATAACGATGGATGCCGGCCATGAAAGCCTTTGACTTCACTTCGGAGATGTATTCTATGCATTTGTCTGGCCTCATAAAGATATCCTTGTTTTGTGGATTATAAAGATATCCTTGTTTTGTGGATTCTGGGTGTTACTGTACATTCTTGTATCCAGTTTAGCTCTTGGCTTCTTCACAAGCTTCGAAACCTTGCAAAATGTATTTGGTGCATTTGGGTTGGCCCCATAAAAGTATCCCTGTTTTGTGGATTTGGGGTGTTAATGTACATTATAGTAACCAGTTCAGCCCCTGACTGCTTCAAAAGCATTGAAACCTTGCGCCTTGACTTTGGTTCATGGGGTCAGTCCCTGTATTTCTGTGGATTTTGGGTGCTACAATCCTTTCATGGTCACCTTGTGGCATGGCTACTTTTGTTCATGTGGGCATCCCTGTGTTTTGTTTTGTTTTTGTGGATTTCGGACGTTGCTGTCCTTTGCTGCGTGGCTGACAAGAAGGCTCCTTGGGGATGATGTGCTTGTACTCCCCTTCAGAGGCCATTACAGTACTAGGCTTTCAGGGCAGCAGCAGCAGCAGCAGGCGCCCCGTTGCCTAGGCAACCGACTAGGCCTCGAGTAGGCCTCCTTGGCTGCTGCGACTAAACCTGGCACTAGGCGGCGCTGTGCCGGCGCTGTACTGGCCTTTCCTTCCGACTCCTCGCTGCCGTTGGGCCGGTGGCGGAAAAGGAGGAGCCGGCGGTGGGCGGTAGGAGCCTGCCTTCGGTCCCCAGCGCCTCTTTTCCCTTGGAAGAAGGGGAGGCAGGCAGGGAGGGGAAGGAAGCCAGAAGTAACGAAGGCCCCTGGAGCCTCCAACGGGTCAGTTTGGGACTAGGGTCTTTGGAGGGGTTGGGTCAGCAAGACAAGGGCTTAGTATCCTTCCTGACTTATTATGGGGACCCATAAGGGTCGCTCATAATAAACCATTGCCCTCCTCTGAGGCTGAGAGAGTGTGGCTGAGCCGGGATTCGAACCCAGGACCCCAGACTCCTAGTCCCAGAGTAGCAAAGGAAAGGGCTTGGGCTGCCATTTGGTTGAAGAGCGGAGGATAAATAGATTATTCAATAATAATAATAATAATAATGCACAAATAAATCTGTGGCTAAGTCAACCCAGCTTTTTGCAGTCAGTTTCTAGACCTATACATGAGTATGGACCGTAGTTAGGATGGTCCTTGCCATCCCATTTCCATATGAAGGGTCATGAAAGCTGGGCAGGGAGTCTACATGAATCGTTGGAAAAGGCAATAATGGGATATTATTAATGCAATAATATGAGACAGAAGGGAGAGAGGAAGAGTGCATGCTTGGTTAGACTCAGTTGGGGAAGTCACAGGCCTGGATCTGCGGGATCTGGGCAGAGAAAGGGAGGACGGGGGTCTTTTGGCAATGCTTCCTCCACAGGGTCAAAATGAGTCGGGGTTGGCTTGGGAGCAGGTAATGACCACAAAGCCTACCTCATCGGACTCTTGGGAGGAGAACAGGGTGGCAGGGGAAAGAAGAGACGGTTAAGAGGTGATATGATAACCCTGTTTAAGTACTTGAAGGGATGTCATATTGAGGAGGGAGCAAGCTTGTTTTCTGCTGCTCCAGAGACTAGGATCTGGAGCAGTGGATGCAAGCTGCAAGAAAAGAGATTCTACCTCAACATTAGGAGCAACTTCCTGAGAGTAAGGGCTGTTTGACAGTGGAACAGACTCCTTCCTCGGAGTGTAATGGAGTCTCCCTCCTTGGAGGTCTTTAAACAGAGGCTGGATGGCCATCTGTCAATGGGGATGCTTTGACTGAGAGTTCCTGCATGGCAGAATGGGGTTGGACTGGATCAGGGCCCTTGCGGTCTCTTCCAACTCTATGATTCTATGAAACAGTGCATGCTCCACTGAGCTTCTTAAGAGGAAAGATAATGGGATGTGAACAGCATATTTTCATACTTCCTTCCTCTGAGTCTAATCATGCTTTTCATATGATATTTTTAGCACACAGGTTAAACAGATCGGGTGCTAAGATGCAGCCTGGCCTTACCCACTTGCCAACTGGAAATTATGCAGGTTCTCCACATTGTGCCCTGACAATGTTCCCTTGAGTACAGGTTCTGATGTTGCAATCCATAGTTTCTCCATAGTGTTTCATGAGCTATACAGTCAGAGGCTTTGCTGTAATCTGTAAAGTACCTCTTTACCAGTGGAAAATTTCTCTTGCCGCAGATCCTGCCCTGAACACCTAATCAAAGGATTGCTTTGTTTTTGCAAACATCAACAAAGTAGGCATGTGGTCCTTGAATTAAAGCCACAGGGAAAGAAGTAAACAATACTTTTTATCATGTAGATTCATTGTATTATATTATATTAAAGCATGTCTGCAGGAAAGAAATTTGCTCTGTCCCACTTCCATCAGTGTTTTCATATTTGTGGCTAAGAATCTAGTGCTAAAATTGCAGGCTCTCATCAGCTGATTTGAATTGGAGAACTCATCTTCCTGCTACCAGAAAAGCTCAGAAGACTTAGAAAGTGAATCAAGAACATAGGGAGAGTGTATCTCAGAAGAAACCTCTAATAGAAACCAAGTCCTTCCGACTTAGTATATAGTATCCGTTTTTGTAGTTACCAGTAATGGTAGTGAAAGAACAGTTTGTTTCATTACTGTAATGTCGTAAACAGAAGAGAAATCAGACTGAATTGTTAACTGTTGCCACATTTTTGGGAAAGGAAGGCAGATAAAAGGCATTTGGGAGGTGTTCTTTAAACTTCTAAAAAATATCTTTCCCCCTCTATTTAGAAATTAAAATGGCTTCATGGGACAAAGTCACAACAGATCAAGCGCATACACCTGATGCCGAGAAGAGGTAAAGTTAAACTTCGTATCACGTTTATTCTATGTTTTTGTTTTTACCATTTACAAAATGATTAAAATTTCTGTAATCCCATTGTTTTATAAATACTTGCACTTTAGAGAGTTGGTAAAATGCTCTTAACTCTTCTTACGCCAATTTAATGGTTTCATTTTAAAAAAATAATAATGCAGTATTTGCTGGTTTGATAGTTTTAATCTCAATAGCTTGAAGTTTGCATTACTAAAGATAATCCTTTTGACGTCACTGAGAATTCAGCGCATAGATTTTTAGTGCAGATGTAACCCTTTTAGGAACAGAACACTGTTGAAAGTGCATAACATTATGCTTGTCTCCCTGACCACTTTGTTAGCAGCCAATATTGGTTTACCATGAACAAGTTGCGGTCAAATTATTCACTCCTCCTTTTTTACTCCTAGTTTTGTGAAAACAGGTAAATTACTCAGCACATGATAGCTGCACATTACATCTAAACATGGGATCCAGATGGTTGCCCCAGAATTCATAAACCATTAAATTGCTTGGAAACAACAAAATGGGATCTCGGGTTCCAACATAATAAGCAGCTATGACTTTCTAGCTGCTTACATAAGCTGGAGAAAGAAAACAAATGAACAAACTACAGTACATACACCAGTGCATTCACTATAAGAAATGGTTAGCAATGAATTCTGGCTATCTTTTAGATTTGTTTAGCGAAAGACAATGCCTTAACCTAAGAGCTATTGCAAATTGTTTTAAATACAGTTGCCCCTCCGTTTTCATGGGGGATCTGTTCTGGACCACCACCACCCCTGCGAAAACGGAGGCGTGCGCATGTTCAAGCCCCATAGGCTTGAATGGGGCTTGTGCCCGGGCGCACACCCCATTGAAAATAGTGGAGGTCACCCCTCTGCGGATTTTCAAAGGCCCAGATCCAAGATCCGCGAGTTAGGAGGGGCGACTGTAATAGCAGCAAAACAATCCAAGTATAGTGTGAGGTGTGATATATTTGAGAAGTTGGTTCCCCATGTCGAGGCTACACAGTGAGATTTAATATCACCAGCAAACAGAATTGGGTCTTTTGGATGCTGGAGTTGAGTGGGATGTTCAAGGCAAGCAGCCTTTTAAAATTAGAGCCCCTTCCCACGCGGAAATGTTTGAGAGAGATAAACAAGTTCTTGCTGAGGAGAAGCATTTGGAGTGTTAGCTTTACTGAAGAATATTAGTGATGTCCTTCCATTTAAAAAGTTAAAAATAGCTTTTTCACTAGCTGCTAGCAGTTGGTGTGCTAGTGAGGTATCCTGTTAGATGAAGATAGATCTTCATAAGAAGTCTTGTCCAATAGATTCCTTATTTGGAACAGCAGCTCCTTACAAGTGATTCATATTGGTCTTTGTGAGGTAGCTGTCATTATTCCTCTATTAATGGTGGTTTTGGATGATCTTCCTACCTTGTTTTCTAATTGTTTTAACCTCCAGCTGTTGCATATGAAACATCTGGGACATTTCAGAACACAAGAATGACTCAAACTGAAACTTTAAGTTGAACGTTATATTGAGCACCATCACCATGCTTAACACCCAAATGAACATAGACCAAGGCAGTCCTCCAGAAAATCCCAGCAGCCCTAGCCAGCATAACCAAAAGTGAGGAGTCATGGGAGCTGCAGTCCAAAAACATCTGCATAATTCCTACCACTGACATAGACTTTGTTGGCTCTTGAGGGGCCTTATCCTTGTTTGTGTATTGATCTCTGCTTCAGAACTCTGAAGAAGTCAGACGAGATCGGGCGTGTTCAGGGTGGTATGGCCACTGTAGCTGCTATGGCTGCCCTCATGTGGGATTCTGGGGTTTTAATTTAGTGAGGCCTAAAAGCTCTCTATCTGAGGATACTAAAAGCCTCTCCCTAAACTGCAAATCCCAGAATTTCACAGAAGGCAGCCATAGCAGTTAAAGTGACATAATAGCACTATAACAGTGTCATGGGATATTGTTTTTAATCTTAATCAGTTTGGCTTGAGGGAACAGAGTGTCAGTTTATTGATGTAAGTAGCATATTGCTATTTCCTTAGTCGTCATTTCTGTAGCTTCTTGCTCTCTTTCAATATTTATTCATTCAGTTTCTATCCCACATTCTTCCCAACACAGGACCCAATATAAAGTACAATGTAGTTTAAAACAAAACATAGATACAACTGTAATGTCTAAAAACACATTTAAACCATAATAGAGATAAAAGTATAGCAACCACATGGATGAATTCGTCTGTGTCCACATAGCATTCTGTATTATCCTACCAATATCTCATTCTGCCCTTTGCAGTTGTGTGAGGGATATGTGTTCATGTAACATTGATTTAATAACTGCTACTTGCAGTATATCTTTCACAGAACTTAACCTTTCCCCATTTTCATTGTTGAAACCAGGTATAGACCAGGATGGATTCCACGACTTCTGGAGTAAGTAATCCCCAGTGGATATATTTAAGTTGTCAAATGTGGTTTCTATTGAAAACAACACATAATATACTTTCAACCAGTCTTAAGTATAAGTTTGTCTTTTTAACTGTATGGAAGCTAGTGTGAACCTCTCCTTGTTCTCCATCTGTCTTGAACAAAAGGAAGAGAATTAGTCTTTTCTCCAGTTCTTATATCTTGTATTTGTCATCTGAAATCAGCCAGTTCTGTTCTCTAACTTATCTTTGAATAGAGCATAAGAATTGCTAGAGCATATGAATCCAGATTTAACAGCTATGAGTTGTGGAACAAATACATGCATAGTCATGCAAAGACATTGGATAATTTGCTATAGTTTTTCCCTAGCTTTTAAGTGATGGCCATGCAGCACTTTGCACAGTAATATCTAGATGTGCAGTGTTGTAATTTTTAGCACACTGAAATTATAGAGCTGTGGAATATCTCATTTTAACAAGGTTTTGATAGATTAATGGCTTTGTTGACTGAACAGTGACATCTCTGATAGTGACAGGATGGATAAGAGTTCTTGGGATATTTAGTCTTTTAATCCTCAATAATAATTATTTAATTTTAATGCAATTAATATTTACTACCTCTATGCTTATAATGTAGTAATCTGCATTTGTCTTATTTTGAGTTGCTGATCCAGTCAAGAAGTTTAAATATTTTTATTTATTTATTTAAATTAATTTTTAACATGAACACTCAAAGTACAGTAATATGCACTTGGAAAAAAAAGGACAAAGAGAAAAAACCCAATTAAACAACTTGATTGGATAGCAATAGTAGAATCAAAAGACTCTTCTGAAAATACTTACATATCATTTTTTGCTTCTAGTATAAATCCCTATAAACCTTTTCAGAAGACCTCATACTCTCCCCCAGATGGTTATTCAAAGGACTATGAAGATGCAAACAGGTAAGAAGTGTTTTCTCTATACTTACTTTTCATTATAACAGTTCCATATTTCCAGGATAAGCAATGATGAACTGAATGTTCTGATTTGTTCTTTGTTGTGGAAAGTAGCTGATAACTTCAAGGCCATTTTGGGCATAACCTTTCTCTCCCCAAAGCAGTCCATATGATTCTTGTTACTAAAGGTTAACACTGATTCCTTCGAAGCTGCTGCTTCCGTGTGTGATGCCCAGTACTAAATAAACAAGACACAGTTTGTTAGTCTGTTAGTACACATTAGAATTAACTCTAAATTAGAAAGGCCATAGATCAGTAAAAGAGCACATACCATTCAATGCAGAAGATCCTATGTTCAATCTCTAGCATCTCTGATTTCAAAAACAAAGTAGGAGGTAAAATGAAAGATCTCCACTTGAGAAGCAAGAAAGTTGTTATCAGTGTAGATTATATTGAGCTAGCTGGACTGACTTATGAAGCAGCCTTTTATCTTCCCAAATGTTACTTATCATCTACTACATTTATAAGGATCCACTATAGTTTGAGTGTTGGTCTAGGACTGTGGGAGATCTCAATTTGAAACTGCACCCAGCCATAGAAATCCCATTGGATAACATTGGGCGAGTCACACATTCTCACCCTTCCTTCTCTGAAGAAATCATGCCAAGAAAACGCCTCAAGTTAGAATCACTTGAAGGCATAGAGCAACACAAATATGTCTAATGAACATTCAGCTTAAACTTTGCAGAATAGTGTACAAAGTGAATGAAAACGAGAAGCAAGAGTTGAAGTATCTTAAACAAATTGAAGTAAACAAGGAAGAAACAATAGCAACTGTATATGTATGCACACTCTGAATATTTAATCATACTGTAAGTTACATAAGTTAAATAAGGCCCCATACAGACAGTCCAGAATAAAGCTGCTTCGGGTCACTTTGGAAGTATGCTGTTTAAATGATACATGCGTTCTAAGAGTCTGGAAGCCGCGGCAAGACCATGTCCCAGGCCTAACAACTGGAGCGCAGCTTCCTGACTCTTAGGATGCATGCATCATTTAAACAGCATACCTCCAAAGTGACCTGAAGCAGCTTTATTTTGGTCTGTCTGTATGGGGCCTAAGTTAGGCAAATCACACTCTCTCAGCCTTAGAGGAAGGCAATGGCAATGGCAAGCCCTCTCCCCTGAGCAAATATTGCCAAGAAAACCCCATGACAGGTTCTTCTTAGGGTCAGCATAAGTCAGAAATGACTTGAAAGCACACAACAGCAAAGATTACTTATCATTTATTTTATTTTATACCCATGCATTAATCAATCCAGCTTTAAATATAGAGCCAAACTTTTCTCAACAATACAGTCAACAATTTAGGATGAGCCTGATATTAGCATTACTTGAGCTGACATGCAGTTTAGTTTAGTGAGAATAATAACAAGACACTAAGATACCTCTCAGGTAAGATGCATGATAGAGAGTTTCTCGTAAATGGCAGGAATTTGTTTTTATTCTGTCTGATTTTCTTTTGTGTTTGTGACATGCTTAGCTTTGAAGAACTCTTTGGGCAGCAGTATCATTCATCAGCAGGGAATGAAGATAACTATGAGAGATATCATTATTCTCAGAAAGGTAAGATGGTTCCTCTGTTGCCTTGTGATCATACAATTGCAGGCATGCCAAATATTGGCATAATTTGGGTTCTACTTTCAATTGTTAACATGTCTTATAAGGCTCTTCAGGCCTTCCAAATTCCAATTCTTATTATCAGTCTCACATTACCTTTGCTGATAAAGTGTCCAGAATATATTTCCAAATCCTAACAAATTATTTGGAAGCTATCAACATTCGTTTTCTTACTTACTCTGAACTTGCTGCGTCTTTTCAAAGTGCATGAGAAGTGTTTTAAGTTTCATCTATGCTTTGCTGGCAGCACTTTTGCAGTGTATGTGTATTTGTTATTATCTTAGATGATGACTGTTCTAAGGATATTCGTCGGGAGAAGCTGTACCTGCAGTTTTACCAGCAGATAGAGAAGGAATATGACAAGGATAGACCTTCGGACTGTGTCATTGTTTCCTTCAGCAAAGATCAAGCGTAAGTCCTCTCCCCCCCAAGAAATACCTAAACAGACCCCAACGAGATTTGAACTAACATCTTAATGTTTGTTTTCATGTTTAACAATGCAGCTAATCAGTTCAATTTCCTTGTCAAAGGTTTTCCTGAAGTGATGCAAATCTGTGACACATATTATACATTCATTTGCCCACATTATAGGCATGCCTTGCTTGTGTCTTTGCATATGGGTTTGCCTCAAAGCAAGGAGAGAGTGATATTTAAAAGACATGGTGAACTCCCCTCCTCCTATTTTCTCCCAGCCAGGCTTCTTTCTGTAAGGCAGAAAACAGGGAGGGACAGACAACAGAGGCAAAAGTAACTTGGCTGAGGATTGGGTATCTACCTTACACTCTTGTGAAACTTTTAAACTGTAGTGCCACCCAACTATTTCACATATGAGTGGGGCTGCGTTTAAAAATGAGGGTCTGTCACTATGAAAGATAATTTGGATACCAATACATGATTTAGGTCCAAAACACACTGCAGAGATAATCCAGTTTGAGACCGCTTTAACTTTCCCATCTTAGTGCTAGGGAATTCTGGGAGCTGTGGTTTTGTGAGACATTTAGCCTTCTTTGTCAGAGAGCTCTGGTGCTACAATAAACTACAGTTCTCATGATTCCCTAGCACTGAGGCAGGGCAATTAAAGTAATCTCAAACTGGATTATTTCTGCAGTGTGTTTCGGACCTAAGTACAGTCACCCTTCCAAGTCCGCGGACATGAAAATCCTCAGAAGGGCAACTGCCATTAACCAGTGGGGCACATGCCTGTGTCACATACCCCACATGCACACACCCCATTCAAGCCCATGGGCTTGAATATGCGCAAGATTTGGAACTCATGGGGGGGAGCTCTGGAACAGACCCCCACATGTTCCATGCTTGATTCATGTACTTTTTGCAGGGTTGCAACTATTCGCTATAATTCTGAATTTTGTGATCAGATTTAACAAAGAGGTCTGTTTGAAAGCATTTTTGTAAAAATCTAATCACAGTAATACCAAACTTTTCTAATCAACTAGGCAGTTCTTGGTAAAACAAATTTCCTACATAATTTGCCTGCTGGTGTAAATTAATCTGATATGCACAAAAGTAATTAAGATTTGCTGTTCTTGCATATTAGAAGTGTCTACTATGACAATCTATGATTTTGATGGTGTTTTGAAAGATTTCCTTTACAATGTTATTTTTTCTTGATTGTGTAAACATAATTTGAAGGTCATCATAATTCAGTACAGTTATTGAATTTTTAAAGTATTTGATATTCTAACATCCTTTATTTTACAGTGGACCCTTCCTATATGTGGGGATCCATTCTGGACCCCTTCCCCCGTTCATGGATAAACCGCATATGCTGGAATCCTATGGATTCCTATTGCGGCATGCTCCCATGCACCATTTTGTTCACTGGGGCTTGCCGTCCGTGTGAGCTGAAGTTTGCAGATGGCAAGCGCATGTATGGTGTGGGCAGACTGTATATGAAGGTTGAATTGTGTTATTACCAAATGAAGCCAATATAGTAAATGTAATCTAAAATTATAGTGGTTATGATATTTATATAAAAAGGTGGAGGGGAGAACTGGAAGTGGATTCGATGATGACTTCATTGATGAGGTCTCTTCAAATACTCTATATCCACAAAAGTTGACTTTGAATTTCAGGGACCTTATTACAATCACTGTCTTTACCATTTCATATTAAGCATCCAGTGTTTCTGTTTAGATGGTTTTTTCTTCTGTTCTCTCTTAAACAAAATAACTGTCTCCAACCACATAAACAAAGCTTCTTGTTAGTATCTTTAATTGCTTTTACCTCAACGCATCATTTTGCTTTTCTTCCACGTTTTCTAATACGAGGATTCTTCAGTGTTTTCTAGTATAAAGATGTCCAGTAGTTCATGACAAATATGATGGCTCAGTATTTGTTAAATAACAAAAGTGTGGGAGTTCAAACAATATTTCAGTCAAACTTTTCTCACTTTGTCCTCTTCCCTGGTTTTTTAGTCTGTTACGTTATTAACATTATCCTCAACTTCTTGGTATATATCCTCAAACCATCCCCTGAAAGCTATTTTCTGATTCTCCAAATAATGTTCGAGCACACTTGAAAATATGTAAATAGTTGCTATCTGTATTGAGGTTTGATAAAAGTTTTCACTTAATGGGTAATCAAAACAATTTAAGCAGCTTATTCATGTGCAGCACAGTGAGTCTACCTAATAGTGATTTTAAGCATGGCCTGCAACTTTCTAACTTTCCTTAGATATTTCAGCTCTAAAATTACATATGGAGTCTGTATTAGGTATTTCTAGTAAAATATTTCCACAACCTCTTCTGTTTCCTGTCCACTAGGAGATAGCGGTATTAGATACATTTCTTCCCTTCATCCATTTAATCTTGACATTTGCATGCTGTACTTGGGAGTCCATTTACAGCTGAACATATTGGAAGTCTTCATCATTTAGCTTCACACTAAACTCCTTGCAGTCTTCAGAGATGTGGCCACTTGGCCATCTTTCTTTCAAGTTTATTCCCAAAGAGTTATCCCAACATCCTTCACACTAAAATCCTTGTTCAAACCTAATAAAATGTTAAACTCAACTGCTTGTACTTTCAGAGGCAAGTGAGTTTTAATAGGTGTTTTTAAAGCATTCTTATATTCTATCACTAGTTTCAGCATAAGTAAACCATTGCATTTTATGGACACAGATTTTTATTATCTCAGATGCAGGATTGGCTATTGCAATAATCCTTTTTTAAAAATCACTGAAGGTCTAGATAAGTCAAACAACATTTGTTCAGAATGGTTATGAAGATCAGGGCATTCATAGTTAATCACATTGCATCACTTTCTTGACGTAAATAGTGGACATCGTGTGTCACCTAACTGGATAAACGTTTGTGTTCTTGTTCACATGGCTTTACATTTTGTCATGGAGATAAAAGTAAAACCTCTCAAAACCAGTTCATGTCTTTTGTTAACATAGAATGACCCAGAAAGGAGACTTAATTCTATACTGACCTGATTTCATCATAATAATCATTATAAAAGGTGACATACAAATATATATATATATATATATATATATATATATATATATAGCATGATCTAGTGATCATTTACTTATTTACCTTGTGTAATTCTTATTTATTTTAACAAAAATCAAATGCATTTAAGATCTTATTAAATAAAGCCAATTTATATTTGATTACTCTTTGTGAGTTATAGTCCCATTGATCACCTGTTGCTAAACTTGTAGGCATGTAGCAATCCACACTTTAAGTGTTTTGTCATAAATTGCCACATATTTATTGATGTCAAGCAATTTCTTAGTAGTACAAACATGAGACACCCTTGCAGGTGTTGTTCAAATGGAAGCTGTTCAAGAACTGTTCTCTGTTCTTGTTCAACTAACTATATGAAAATGGAGCTTGGTTTTCATATTTGTGAGACTAAACCAGTCTAGTCCAATCAAGAATTTCATGGAGTTTTGCTTATATATACATCCTTCACACAATCAAGGACTTCACCATTCTGCTTGGTATTGTGTGCTCATTTCCTATATGAAAGCCCAGACCTGCCCCCCCCAAAAAATAGGGGGGGGGGAGATAGTCTGTAACCAACTATCAATGTGTTGGTATTTTACAGGGTAGTTTTTAAAAAAGTATCATAGGGGCCTGAACAGACAGGCCAAAATAAAGCTGCTTCGGGTCACTTTTGAGGTATACTGTTTAAATGATGCATGCATCCTAAGAGGCCAGAAGCTGCGCCAAAGCTGTGCTCCAATCCTTAGGACTGGAGTGTGGCTTTGGTGCAGCTTCTAGCCTCTTAGGACACATGAATCATTTAAAAAGCATACCTCCAAAGTGACCCAAAGCAGCTTTATTTTGGCCTGTCTGTTCAGGCCCATCTGTTACCAGAGATTGTTAACTTTCAGTGATAGCTTTTAACCCAACTGTGGAATACATAGCTCCATTTGAGACAGTCTTCATTTAATACAAGGCTCTGATTTGTAGCAATGACTGTTTAAGTCTTAACAATCCTCAAAATCACACCCATTCATTCTTGCCATATCAAGTGGGTTGGGTGAATTCCAAAGACACTATCAACATAACTAGCTTGTATTCTTGAGTCTTCACAGAATTAGAACACTGGCGCTAACTTCTTATTTTTAGGAATTAATTGTAAAATAACCTACTTCTTCTTTTTTTCCTTCAAGGGAATACTCAACAGCCATAGGCCATCGGTTGCAGGATCATGGCCTTGTGGTGGAAATGATATACCTTACATCTGAATCAGGTCTTACACGTGCCCTCCAAGAAGTTAAAAACGATGGTTCCCCATTTTGTGTTCTTGTTGAGCCATCTAATGTAGCACTTTCCTCTTGCACCGTAATCATGCTTCATCAGTCTATCAAAAGTAAGTTTAGCTTCATTCAGAAGCAGTCCCCACGCAGAAAAATGCTTTCTAGAACTTTTCTTCAACACACACAATATTAAAATATATCACATGTTAGAATACGTCTAACTGAAAGATACACATTTAACTGAAACCCCTTCGAAATACTGCTGAAGGTGCTGGACAAATAAAAACAATACCACTTGAGTTAATTAAACAAAATCCCATACACTGTACAACACTTCTTTGCCAAAAGCCTTTTTTA
Organism: Sceloporus undulatus; assembly: GCF_019175285.1. Classification (NCBI taxonomy): domain Eukaryota; kingdom Metazoa; phylum Chordata; class Lepidosauria; order Squamata; family Phrynosomatidae; genus Sceloporus; species Sceloporus undulatus. The sequence continues at coordinate 14,297,065 of NC_056529.1, read as the reverse complement.
GGCTTAATGTCCTCTTTCTGTCTGAAAATATGGAAAAACCCATTAGACTACTGTCTTTGTTAGATTAAAAATATTACAACTTCAGCAATAGAAATCACAATTTATAATTTACAGTTTACATTTACAAATAATAATATTGTTCCTCGTTTCAAGAACAGTTGCATAAAATAATTCCAACCATGAAATTTATTTATTTTAAATGAACTACCAAATGAGATCTTTTCAAAAGCACACATTACATCTACTAGAACCAAACATTTTGTGTGGAGTCCTGAACATATAACATTTCAGTTAAAAGCTGGAACTTAGTAATGTTGAATCAGAAGTTGGCTTTTAACGTTAGCATTTGAATGGTACAAAAACACTGCACTTTTCTGTTTGGTTTTGTCTTAAAGTAACATTTTAAAAAGCAAGGTATCTCTCTTCTCCATAGTACATCGTAATATGCCCATGGAGGATGCATTGGCTCTCATAGCTAAAGAGTTTGAGAAAATTATTGCTGAGCGTGAAGAACAGGAACGTACAGAGATTTCTCACAAAGCAGCTGATCTGGCGGATGACTACCTAAAGCGGGAGCTTTATGAGAGTTACCATGTGCCTCTAGCCATTAGACATCTCTTCTTTCTTTTAAGTGAGGGAAAACATTTATATCTGGAAGAATTGAATTCAATAAGTGACTACCTGAAGACCAGGAGAAATAAGCTTGAAGGTATTCATGATTTCCCCTCCTGTTCCTTAAGAATATCCCTATAAATTCCACTATTTCAAAAATGACCCTTGAGCACGATCTATATGTATTTAAAAATGATAAGATACAGAATGTGAAACATAACCTTGGCCCACCATATTAATGCAGACCTTCTTAAAATTAGCTTAACGTATCTCTTTTTAGACAAAAGATTCCATGTACTTTTTTATAAAATGGTAGCAGTGGGTAATTATTGACAGTAGGTCTTATCTGGGTATATGATGGTGATGGCGATGGTTAAACTGGAACCAAACACTAGTATGTTCTTTGTGCTGTCAGTGCGCACAGCCACCTTTTTATCCAGAAGTCCTTTCTGTAATTCTTGAAAGAATAATGTTGTTGCTGTTTTTTAAACTCTTTAAGTTCCATTCACATAGGGAGGGGGGTTGCTATCAGTCCCTATTGTATGGGATGGATTTTGATACTTACTGAGAGTGTTGGACTGTGACTCTTGGGGCCAGTGTTTGATTCCCAGCTTTGCTATGACCCTCTCATCCTCCAAGGAAGGCAATGACAAACCTCCTCTGACCAAATCTTGCCAAGAAAATCCATAATAGGTTCATCTTAGGGTTGGAAACTACTTGCACACAACAACAACAACAAAAGTTACTTTTAATACTGAAGGGGCAGGCTGAAGGAAATAAGGAGAAGAGGTTTTTTCCCCCTCCTGTACAGGAGTGGCTCTAAGGGGGGAAATTGTCACATGATAGTATAGCAAGAAATACTCTGTTCTAATTCCAACTCTAGGGTGGTAAAAAAACACTGCGTCTAAATGCCCCGAGAATACATTTCCCTTGCTCACTGCCTGTCTTCTTGTTGCAGTCACATTTCACATAGCAAAACCCATTTCTTGTATAATTAAAATCAAATTAAATAAAATCTTGACACTCACAAAAACAACTCCAGCCCCCACACTCTTGATTCTGTATTCTGCAAACTGGAAAGTCTAAACGCCTACTACTTTAAATAAATCCTACAACTTCTGTAAAACTAAATCAAGCCATCCTCAAAAGATCTTAAACATTTGCTTGCATTAAAGAATAGTACAGCTAAAGAGAATGTGTTGTTCCCATAAGTGAGCAGCAAAACTAGTCTTTGCTGTGAATAAATTGGCTGTTCACTAATTGGTGTGTGTCACTTGATGACTCTTGATTCTCCAGGCTTTGTTGCAGAAACAAATGCTTTAGCTGCCTCATCTGAAGATGCTGTGTATGCACCAAGTGTCAGGCCAAGTACAAGCACTCTTCCCCAGACTCTAAGCAAACCGCCACCTCTTCTGCCAACCCCTGGTCGGAATCCTGCATTAGGCCAACCTGCTGCATCTTCAACTAAGCCAGCTTTGTTGGGTGAAAGACCATTGGGTGGCCTTCTTCCAACGCCAGGTTGGTATGACTGTTAATCATATTAATTTAAATGGTTTTCCAAGTAGGCAGGTGAGGTAAGAGGGAACAGTTGTACACATGGAGAGCTTAGAAGGAACAAAACACCCAATATTACAAGGTAAAATGAGTACTAAATATATAATTTGCATGTTATAGTGTTTATATCACTGTACAATCGCTATTGGCTTCAACAATTGTAGTATTTGATCTGCTCTTTTCCAGCAATGGAGGGGAAGGATCCTCAATTGGGTTGGTTTCCTCCTCTCACTCCAATAGGCAGGGACTAGAGACTTGTAGGTGATGTCATCGGAGGAAACACCCCCTGTGTCTCCAGTTGTTGAAATAGCTGAAGCCAACAACTCTAACTTAACTCAAATATCTTGGATGAGGTGGACTATTTAGATCCAATTCAGTCTGGATTCAAGCCTGGTTATGGGACAGATGGTTCTTATTGCAGTGGTGGACAGCCTGTGCCAGGATCTGCATGGAGGAGTGTGTCTCTGTTCATTCTGTTGAACAGCTGTGCAGCTATTGAAACTGTTGAACATGGGACCTTTCTGGACCACCTTACTGTGATAGAATCTGGAGGCATCTGTTTTACATTCCATTGCTTCTTGTAAGGATGATTTCAGAAGCTGGTGTTAGGGAATACCCATATGCAGAGAGGTGCTCTTAGTAAAAAAAAGGAAATTAGGAATGGAATTCAGCCTGTTTTGTAAGGGGTTACGCTTGCCTTGGAAAGTGGAGGTTACATTTTGGATGTCCTCCTGAATCTGGATATCCAGATTTCCAGGGTGGTCAGGAGTGCATTTGCGCAATGAAACACCTATTGCTGCAAATGTCTGATCTGGGTATGATTATGCATATGCTTACTATGTCTGATTTGGACTTCTATAATGGTCTCTGTGTGCCTTTGCATAGTGTCCAGAAACCGCATCCTGTCCAAAATTCTACTGCTGGACTACTGACTGCATCAGTAATAGGAAGCAAATAGCTGCCTTGCAACCGCTTGACTGTTGGCTGATCGGATTGACACAATTCAAAGTGCTGGTTATAAACTGTGAAGCCTCATGTGACTTGGGATCAAGTATTTTGAGAGATTACATTCTCCCATATAAGTGTGTCCAGGTTGTGAGACCTTCAGGAGTGGCCTTTCATCTGTTCTTTTGTCACTGGAGGCATAGTTGGCAGGAACGTGACAGAGGAGCTTTTTAGTGGCTGTTCCCAGATTCTGAAACTTCATAGCAAGATGGGCTATCTTACCTTCACCTTTGATGACCTTATGCTCACAGATTAAGATGCTCTCATTCAGGCAGGTTCTTGGCCCTTCAATTGACTAGTCAGTTTACTGAGAATATGTTTGAATAAGTAGTTCCTTTTTGTTTCTTTGCTTCTTGAATTCTGTTGATGTGTTTTAACTGCTCTGCTTTTATAATTGGATTATAATTCTGTTTTTTTCCTTGTATTTGATTGTGCATCATTTTGGTCTATTATACATTTTAGTAAAGAATTAATCGTAATAGAAAGTTCCGCATACTTGCAAGTAAAAGCCCTAGCTTAACACAACTTCCATTAAATTATTTGTTTATATTTTTTGCTTTGAAACAGGACTGACTGGTCCAAAGGGTAAACCTCCGCCTCTCCTGATCAAGTCTACAAAAAGACCCATCCTCCTACCTCCTTCTCTACATCTGTCTGCAAAGCGACCGCTGCTTGGTGGCAGACCAGGCCTTTTGCCAACACCAGGTGAGAACTGGGGGAGCTTGGAGGAATGAAGACAAGTGGTTTTGCCCTTCAGATGGCTCTCATCGTAATTCATGACAGACAGAGACAAGTGTAATGGGTAGTGTGTTGCATTTAGAGTTGGGGAAAGTTGCTTTTTGAATTGTAGTTCTGAAACTCTCCTGTAGACTTTGACCTTCAGATCCCCTACTTAGCTGTGAAGGTCACCAGGTGACTTTGGACAATTGTGATCTCTCAGACCTGTTGGCTGTTCATGATGATGGTAAAATCTAGGAGTGGGTAATGGGTATCTCTACGGAAGAAGATGAGAAGTGTGTAAAACTTAGTAGCCATGCATTCTGCTCCATGGCATGTTTCAGGAAGCTGTTCTGTAATTTAGGTCCTTTTGAAAATATCTGCCAGACCTCGGTCCTATTTTCAAGTAGGAATCTATTTTCTTTTCCTAACCGTTTCCTTCTGGGTGATAGGGATCTTGAGTTCATCACATTTCCATGGTAAAACATTATGCTTGCTGGGTGGTTAGAGCAGAATGTTGCTGTAGTCCAGATTGTTACACTATTCATTGGAGGTGGACGTTTACAAGTCTCCTCGCATTTAATACTCTTCAGAGGTTAAGTTTGGCCTAAGTGTAACCAAATAAAAAGTTCCAAGAGGGTTATGGCCTCAGATATTTTTAGCTAGCTGTACAGTTTTCTGGCTTGACATGATGGATACTATTCCATCTTATATGATTAATGCTTGTCTGGGTGTTCTCCTGAGTCTGAGTATTGCAACTGAACTTCAGATACCTCTTTGATACCTCTTAGTAATAGTGAACTGAAGCAGCGTTTAGTTACGATCTAACTGGAGCTGGAGTTTAGTTATGAGACAGTGCTCTTTGCTTGTATATAACTTTAAACAGCACTAAAAGTAGCTCATGTTTCATATCAAGCAGTATATGAGAGAACTGAGCTTTATAGTACTCTGGATGTGGGCCAGAGCCATTTAAATCTGCCAAGTGCTTGGAAATACATTTTAGCGGTATCAAAGCTCAAAAGGTCAGATGGGGGAATTGCTGTTCTTAGATTATCTTCCTTCTCCCTATTTAAGGCCAAATTTTTTTTAAGTAGTTACATGTGTTTAGGACATGCTCAGGAGCCACTGTGACTTTTTGATTTCATTTGTCAAGTGAAGATTTCATGTGTTACATGATGTTCTCCCCCTTCCATTATTTATTTAGCTGTGTGTAACTCAAAAGGCCAAAAGGTTCAAGACCCAAGCTCTGCATGATGGAGTGAGCTGCCATCACTAATCCGAGCTTCTGCCAACCTAGCAGTTCCAAAGAATGTAAAAGTGCACATAGATTAATAGGTAACACTTTGGTGGGAAGGCAGCAGCGTTCTATGCGCCTCGGCGTTTAGTCATGCTGGCCATGTGACCATAGAGGTGTCTTTGACAATGCTGGCTCCTTCAGCTAAGTAATGGAGATGAGCACCATCCCCTACAGTTGGACACAACTTGATAATTATGTCAAAGGGAAAACTGTTACCTTTCTTTAACTCAAAGGAACAGGAAGGAGAGGGAAAGATGCTGCTTTTTCAAGTATAGCTGCATACATTTCTCTCAGCTTCATCACTTTCACTACACAGGTTGCAGAATTATAGAAATGTTGCTGCTGCTATTATTTATTTATACCCTGGATTTCTCCCAAAATTGGGACACAAAGCAGCTTACAGATTAAAAGGACAATACAATACAGTATTAAAACATCTCATTAAAAGAATAAAATACAATTAAAAAGCTGAGAGTACTTAAAACAATACATATTAAAACTATATACAGATCCTTTAGAAACTTCAAAACTAGCACCACAAAGCATTAAGTGCCCAACCTCAACCGTTTGTAAAGGCCTAGTGGCACCTAAATGTTTCAAATCACCACCAGAAAGCTAGCAAGGATGGGACCATCCTAGCCTTTCTGAGGAGGCAGTTCCAGAATCTGGGAGCAAGACCCTCTCCCTTGTTCCCACCAAACAAGCCTGAGAAGGTGGTGGGAAAGAGAGGAGGGTCTCCAGGTGATCTTAAAAGGAGATACAATTTTTAAAATAACCTAGACCCAGGCTGTATAGGGGTTTATATGTCAACCAGCCTTTGTAGTGTGCCTGGAAATGGACCGGCAGCCAGTGGAGCTGTTGCAACAGACAAGTTGCATACTCCCTGTAGCCAGACCCAGTTAGCAACTTAGCTGCAGCTCTTTAGGCCATCTGACCTCTCTGAGCACTTTTCAAAGGCAGCCCCATGCAGAGAGGGCATTATAGAAATCCAAACGGGATGTAACCATGGCAAGTACCACCATGGTCAGATTCAACTTCTCCAGGAATAGGTGCAGTTGATGCACTAGCTGTGCAAAAGCATGATGTCAGGCTGTGCGATCCTAAGCCTTCCTGGGCTTGATGCGTATCACTGAACCATGACTGCTTTGAATGATCCCCTTTTCCAATCTTGAGTACAAGCTGACTGAAAAGAAAGAAGGAGAAAACTAAGAGTTCCTCGCACCCTTTAGGATGCTAGAAAGGTGGGTTAGGGTGCTCTAGAAAAAAATGGAGAAAGCGTATTTGATTGTGGCAGCAGTTTTCCAGTTTTGTACCAATAAGTTTGGAAGAAAAAGAATGATTTTGTTACTGAGTTTTGGCCCAGTCAGCACATCACTGAAAGAAGGGCCACTTCACAGTCTGAGTAGCTTTGTTCTGCAGTGTGAAAAAATAACAGTTGGATCATGTAACTGTTCCTTCTTTTTGCAGCTGCTCAGGCGAGAAAAGCACAACATCATTGGGTACCCAAGCCAAAGTTTCTGGCTTGATGGAACACCTGGATTGATAATGGAATAAATGGTCAGCCCTGATGGCAACAGCCCTCTTCCAGGACAGCAGAGCTTGACATAAGTATGTTCTTAACATACCAAGCAAGCTTAAACACACATCACTTTTTGTTGTACACATTCCTAAGAACTTTGGTTTCTTTGTTTCTTTTTTTTTACTTGAGTGGAAGAGTGAAAATAAATGTTTGTGGAAAGGTCAGTTTTAGAATCCTAGTACTATGATGTTTTGAATTAGTATAATCCCCAAATAAAGAATTTATTTCCAGAGTTGGTATTTCAATTTCTTTGTGGCTTGCTCTTCACTTAGCCGTTCCATATTTATCCTGTGAGAAGTTTTTTTGATGCGCTTCTCAATCAGACATGGACTCTTGCTAGTCTCTTGGTGAATTGTTTTGAAGGACTCTGACCTGAGGAACCTGTACCCATGTATACTTTGCTTAGGAACTATGTTACTGATTTCTGTTTATCTTCTATAATTTTACTTATAATTATTTTTGCTTGATTATGCAGAATAATAGCCAGCATATATACATATCAAACAGAGCAATAGGAAACATACCACACAAAGACAAATATTGCAACATATATAAACATTCCACAATACAAAAATACACTAAATAATGTGACAGATGAAAAATGACTTCCCACTTTCTTACTAGAATTGTAAGTGCATATTTAACCTACATTACATGTTAATTTAGTAATCTACCAGTTTGTCTCATGAATTTATCTAGTTTTCAAAGCCTGTTATCTTTTCTCTGCTCTCAATAATTATATGAAAGTTTCCCAGTCTTTCAAAACATTATCAATTAATTTATCCCTTAACAGCATGGTTAACCTATCCATTTCTACCATCTCAATTACTTTAGCTGTCCAATTTTTCATTCTTGCAATTTCCACATTTTCCCATAGTTTTGCGTAAGGAGGTCTTGTTGCTATTGCTGTGTAGAGTAGCATGTTTTGATGGCTCATCAGATATTTCTATTACAAAAAAAATCTAGTTTAAGAGGAATTCTGTATTTCAGTATTTTTTTAATCATCCCCTGTATTTGTTTCCAATATCTTCTTATTTTATCACAAGTCCTCCAAACATGATGAAATAAACCACCTTGCTGTTTATATTTCCAACATAAATTACTACAATTTTTATACATTTTACACAATCTGTACTTCTTCAGACAGGTATTTTACACAGACAATTTAATAATGTAAACATGTCATTCCATATTAGCCACGAACCTGGAGGCAAAACAAGAAACATCTCTTGGGACAAAGGTGAAGTAACTATCAGCTGTTTTGTGTATGGTTCCTATCCTCCTCCCCGTCCCCATGTTCAGACTAGCAATAGTTTGATAATCCAGTGTGTGGCTGTCTGTTGTGTTCTCCTGTTTGATTAGCATAACCCTAACTGCTGATGTCTAGAACAGTGGTTCCCAACCTATGGGTCGGGACCCCTTTGGGGGTTGAATGACTCTTTCATGGGGGTCGCCTAAGACCATTGGAAAACACCTATTTAATTACTGTTATGAAGTAGGAATGAAAATAATTTCATGGGTTTGGGTCACCACAACATGAGAAACTATATTAAAGGGTTGCTGCATTAGGAAGGTTGGGAACCACTGGTCTAGAAGCAGCCTTGAAAATAATTGAGGAATACAACATTCTACCCTTCAAATAAAATGGCAGATCTCCCACTGAGTTGGATTATACCATAGCCATGCCAACAATATATAAAGATCTCAGTTCTTTTCCATCTCATGAAATTTTCTTCAGCAGAACTTTCATCTTAGCAAATCTTAAAGAAACATTCTCATCGTATTTTTTACAGTTCCCATTGTGTATTTAAGAGCTTTGTCAAACTCTGCATAAACATTCATTAGCCAGCTTTGTTCCTTCACAGAGGAGCTATAGCTCATACAAATAATCGCTCTGAAGATTAATCACAATGAAGGGAAGTTTCCAGCCTCTTCTTGCATTTCTCTCTTTACTGGAAAAGCTTGCCTTTCACCAGAAGAGGGCATCCCTTGCCTTTAAAAAAACAACCCCTGCCCTCTTTGAATTTGCAAAAATAGTTGGAATGAGTAAAGGAGAGTGATAAAATTTCTTTAGCAGCACCTATTGCATGAATACTAACAAAAGGTTTTGAAACACTTAAAAGGTAAGTTGTGACTGGCATATTTTTTGTGGATTGCAGCCCACTTTCACAAAAGCTTATACTAAACAAAAGGTTTTGGTCTTTAAGGTGCCACAAGACTTACTGTTCTTTTTGCTGCAGCTCAGCAAGGCATAAATCCTGTTAGTCTCAGCCTACTGAATCAATGCCATTTGACATATTTACATAAGTGAGTTTCCAGGTTCCCATTAATTCAGTGGGCTTACATTGTTTGGGTCTGATCATTGGATTTAGATCTAAGATGGCCACCTGAAAATTGAATAACGTGATCTTGCACTTAAGGCAACAAGGAAGAGATAGGGATGTACTTACTAGGTTACAGTATGCCTTAAAGTGGTGTTTCTGTGTTAGTCTCTGATTCTGATAGCCAACTGTTGAGAAGATAGTTTGCAACAATAAAAGCAATAAATACACCACACTGCTTGATTTTGTTTCTCCACAGAATGTAACAAAACTAGTCAATGAAAATGTCAGCACAGAATCTTAGGCCTGTTACAGACAGCCAAAATAAAGCTGCTTCGAGTCACAGTGGAGGTATGGTGTTTCAATGATGCATGAGTCCTAAGAGTCCAGAAGTCGCACCAAAGCCACACTCCATCCCTAAGGACTGGAGCGTGGCTTTGGTGTGGCTTCTGGACTCTTAGCATGCATCATTGAAACACCATACCTCCACTGTGACTCGAAGCAGCTTTATTTTGGCTGTCTGTAACAGGCCTTGGTCAGTACTCATATGTTTACCACAAAAAAGGTGGTTTCAGTCTCCAGCAGAAGAAAAACACAGGGCTTTTTTGGGAAGAGATCATTCCAGAGTCCCGAAGCCACCACGAAAAAGAAACTCCTGAGTGTTTGGATTTGAAGACAAAGTTAGATATTCTAACAACCTTGGGGGATTTTTTTTTCAACTACTGATATGCAAGATGGATGGGAAATATGTAGCCCTTCAGATCTTGCTGGAATGTAGCTCCCATCATCTGTCACCACTGGCTATGGATAAAGGTAATTGCAGACCATCAGGGTGGGAGGCCACATCACAAGTTCTCTACTTTATTAATATGGTGACGTAAGCCAGAGCCTTCTTCCTAAGAACACAACAATCTCAGTTTTCTAGGGAGAGCCTTTAAAAATACAGTGAACCTTGCTGGATTAGACTAATTTTATTTAGGCCAGGGTCTGGCATCCCTTGGTGGCCAGCCAGATGTTTTGGGAAGCCTACCAGAAGTATATGAGGGATGTGATCTCCATCTGTCTCTGAATCTGGGCTTTCTTAACCTTTGGCATTCCAGATGTTTGTACTTCAGCTCTCAGAATATCTGAATATTGATTAACCTGTCTGGAGATCCTTTCAGTTGAAGTCCAAAACGTCTGGAGGACCAAAGTCTGTTTCTTTCCTGTAAACTTGCAGTGGACCAGCAGCTCATGGATCAGTGCCAGTCCACTCCGAGTAGCACTGCCTGAGGACAAGAGACGAAGATGCAGCATCTATGTCATTGTTGGAGATGGCACCAAGCACCATTTGACTTCCCTTTGGAGAACTGCCTCCAAAGACATTTCTGCTTATCTACTTGTAATCTGGAAACGAGACACTTTAGAAGCATCCCAAAACATAAACCTGGTTTTTCAATGGTTATACAATCCCATCTACAACAGGTTGAATCTGTGGTTTGCCTGCTCTGAGGGCCTTGTGATCTAGAGCTCATTTGTCTTGTTTGGATTAAGTTTCAGTTCATTAGCCTTTGTTCAGCTCATTATCACCTCCAGATACTGGCGAAGAACTGTAACAGTTTTCTTGGTATTAGATGAAAAACAGAAATAGAAAGTGTCATATTCATATGGGTAGCAGTACTTTAGAGAGCTTTAGAAGGATCTTTCCACTACACTCGCTGGTTCCATATAGATATTTGATAACATGAAAAACAGAATCAGTTCCTGAGGAATACCATACATCCACAGCCAAGGCGTCAAACATCATCTTCTGCAACTAAACCCCAAAGAAGGACCAGAACCATTACAAAACAATGTCTCTAAAAAGATACTGTATTTGATGGTTTGGAATGCCACTAAGATGGACAGTGGAACGAATACTTTGCCTGATTCAGTCTCCAAAACCAAAAGCAAGATAGTAATAGGTCTAGAAAACATTGCCTAATGTGTTTTACAACAATGTCTAGAAATTATATATCAATGTGCACTCAAGGGCCATGCCTTAAAAATGATGAAGCAGACTGGGTAGTATAAATGATTCAAAAACAGTGGCATCCAGAAAGCACTCTCTCTTCCAGTCAAGGTTTCACTACAGCCATTGGACAGATGAATGGAACTACCAGATGTAGACTCAATAACTACTTGGACTCAGGTTGGCATACACCGACTTGACTTGCGACTTGTATATTTTTAGTGACCGACTTGCTGGTGCCATTCACTTTGAGCAGCAGTCAAGACCTGCCTCCAGAGTGCAGGACGCGTTTCTCAGAGAGAAACAGCAAATACAGGTATGGTATGTTAAGCAATGGGCTTGAAGTGGAAAGATCCTTCTAAAACTGTTGAAAAGCTTTCGAAGACTTCTTCGATGTGCAGCAGGAACAGGGTGCCAACAACTTCAACCCTCAGCCACTGCCTAATGTGTTTGTTCCCATCGCAGAAACATGCCTCACATCCTTTTTTTCTGCTAAAGGTGACTCCCAGGCTGGAGACTTGACTCTCAACTTGGAAGTACCATGAAAGGTAAAGTTGAAGGCTTTCATGGGTGGCATCCTTGGTTTTTTTTTTTGGGGGGGGGGGGGTTCGAGCTATGTGGCCATGTATTAGAAGAGTTTCTTCCTGACGTTTTGCGAGCATCTCATCTTGTTGATCTTGTACGTTTTGTGTATGTTTTTGTGTATGCTCATTGTTAAATGTTCAAATGACTAACTTGGTATTTTTGTCAATATACACACACACACCTCAGCACCATTCCTGCTCCAAAGGATGTTGTAGTTTTTGGATGATGAATTGTATTGATGGCATGCTAAATATCCCAGCCCTTACAAAATTACAGTGCCCCAAATCCCTTATTGTGAAGCCCCAAACCAATATAGTTGTGGTATAGACCAATGGTAACAGTGTGATCTCCCGAGGAAGACTTGTAGATGCTAATCTGAATGCATTTCTTGTTTGACAACCTTTAGTATTTCATTGAGGTTTTGAGTTTCTCCAAAAAGCTGCCATAATTACATGTTTGCTCTTCCTTGGGATAATATTTCCTAATGCCTGCAAACATTTGGATGGCAAGATTCTCAAGGACAGCATTATGATCATGGGGTTTGTTAACTGGAATTACTATCAATATCCAAGCCCTCTGAAAAGTCAAGGGAAAGGCAGTAATCCCCTAAAGGTTTCTTTGTTTAAAGTATTTCTATGCTGCCCCCACACATAACAGTAAACAGTAACACAGGCACATTATTTCAACTAGAATTTGCACAACACATTTGGGGCTGATGACTGGCGAGTGTTACTTGAGGAAATACATATAGAAAGGAGCAAGCAAACCTCCCCAGCATCTGCTCTTGTCTGCTCTTAATGAAAACACCAGTGGAGAAAGGGGTTGAGGGAGAGGAAAGGGAAAGAAAATATCACTTTTTGAGTTTTGAAAAGTATGACCTTTCCTTGAGGGCATGTGGCAGCTGTTGTATAGCAGGAGGCCTGTTGCGAGTGGGGTTGGCCACGGACGACATCTTCCTCCGAAATGACCTTGTGGTCATGGAAGTGACTACCATTAGTTCTCTCCTCCAGCACTTGCAGCTGTCTGAAACTTCTTCTGTATTCAGTGGGGATCACTTCTCCCAGAATACTTCTTCCCTCCGGAGCAGTAGCTCCTTCATTATAGCTTACTCTATCTCCTCTTAGGCTGCCCTCAGAAACCTCTCTCTCCTAGACCAAAGCCTGCTAAGTTCTTACTAGAATCACCTTCTGTTATGCTTCAAAGCATCTGCCTGGCGGAGACGCCATCACTTAGACAATGTGAGGCATCGCTAAGATGCAAGCGATTGCGGGTGTCTTGGTACAGTACAAGAGATAACTCGTGCCCATCCCAAGTGTAACTTCCCTGTCCATTTGCAGCTGTAAATGGAACAAAATCAAAACATTTACAGAGAGATACAGGAAAGTAGTAGACTTTTAGTTCCCAGAATGCAAGAAAGATAACGAAAAGATGTTCTTTTGTGGATCACTTAGCTAGAGGAATGAATTGAGCCATAGATGAATGTAATACCCACAGTGGGTGATGACACTAATATAGAAATGAACCAAGCCAATTTTGCAAATCAATTGTGCTAAAGGTGACAATTATAGGAATGATGGGAGATGCCACCACTAAGTCAGATGTAACCACTGACACATCCCAGATGGGTTTATTTTAGGAGAGGAGAGAAAAACATAAAACACAGAAAATCAAAGCATATCACAAACATCTCAGCCACAAAACTCAGCTGTTGTTTTAATGAAGCTCATATGCATCATTTAATGATGTGAGCATTTAATGATGCGGACATGCATCATAGCAGATTATGGCTTCCATGTTAATGGGGCACTGAATTTTCTTGGGGTTCCCCCCGCCCCCCGAAATGTAAAGGAGACGTCAAAGGAAACTATGTTGACCAGCTCCTTTGAAATTTGAGCTGAAATTCAGAGCAGATCCATTGCCCCAATGACATCCGCTGCCACTGCATACCATCCACACTTGGAGGAAGTCAACAAAGTCACAACAAGTAATGTTCCAACCAGAGTTGTGATGCCATGCCTGTTATTGCTCTGGCACATTTGGTACTATATCCGTCCATTGGGCCTTCCACTATATCCTGTAGCCTCTTGAGATGTCACATCTCAAGGGAAATTTTGTTCAAGAACTGCATGGAAATGTTCTACTAGCTTTTAAATGAAATCAAGTAGAACCTCTGTTAAGCCAAACACCTTTCAAGGCCAAGGAGTGAAGAGGGTTGGGCCTTGCATGGGCAACCCTTTCCTTGTTTTTCAGTCCTTACACATTGTTGGTAATTTGGAGATTTCTTGCCTGCTTGAAAATTGAGGCCAGAATCTTCTTGGGTAACGTATGTTTGTATTACTTCTTTCAGCAACCCTCCCAAGTTACATAACAGCAACTGGACAACACTGGGATGCATCTCTGCCCCCGCCACCCCAAACTGACTGACTGAATATCATGCCTCAAAGTGTGGTGGAGGAACCTCCTTTGGAGGTTCTTAAACCGAGGCTGGGTGACCATTTGTCAGCACTGCTTTGATCGTGTATTTTTGCATGGTAGTGGGTTGGACTGGATGGCCCTTGGGGTTCTCTTCCTACTCTATGATTCTATGATGATTCTAGCTATCTTGTGGCCTCATCCAACTAGTTGCCACCCCGCTCCCTCAGAGTTAGCATGGTATCAACACTTGCATTGTTCAGCTTCACCAGCATCCACCCATGTCAAAGAAGATCTCAGCCTGATTCTCTTGTTACCCAACACAGGCAAAGATACATTTGATACCATCCTTTAGGTGGAGTGTGCACCACCTTGCTGAAACTTGATGGTTTTCCCAATTAAGATCAATCTCTGTTTCCTAGCCAATGCCTGCCATTCCCCTAGGCACTTTGAAACAAAGGCAAAGGTCTAATTCATAAAAGGCACGGCTGCCCTGGCAACCCTTATTGTTCAGTGATTTTATGTTCTTTATTAACTAGGCAAAATAGGTTGCAGCCTCTTTAAGAATATTATTTATGGAGTATTGTTCTACACTCCTAAGAAATAGTCCTTCACTCCTAAAACCTCTTGTTTTAATCCTCCTGGAAATCAAACACATTAAGCTCCAACATTATCCTGCCTTCCACTAGCCAACAGACTGGGAATTTTAAGGTCATCCCCTGAACTCAGGTCTCTGAGCATAACTGTTCAATAAACAGTTATGGCTTTGCTGTGCAAAGTAATTTTGCCTAATTGATTTTCTTGTTCCACTGAGTTTGTGTGTAAAAGTAAACAAAACAACAACCCCAAAAGCGCAAGCTTTATTAAAGGCATTTTTTAAAAACATCTACCGCTCTCCTTTCTATATAATGCCAAATATTGCTCAAGGTATGCAAGTTGAGAGTCTGGGGAGAAAAGCTAAGTTCCTTACACATTTATTGCACAGATGAAAACTAATTTTGCTTTTCTAATCTGGTCCAGAAACTTCAGTGGGATGGGAGGCCTATTGTAGCAGGAGTGGGAAACCCATGCCATTCCTGAAATGGCTGGATTCCAAATCCTATCAGCGCCATCCAGATAAGGGATGATGGAAATTTAGTCCAACAATACCTGAGTGGCTACAGACTCCCTGTTCCTGTATGGCCTGTTTGAGCCTACATGGCAACTCATTTCAAATTGTTGGTGGCAGCTTAATATATGAATTTTGATACCTTCCCAAGGTCTCTGGAACAAAGTGGATGTTGTCTCTAATACACATGCATGCATATGCATGTGCTTGGAAGAGAACAGACTGGGAAGGGATAGTGCTGGACAAAAGACTGTAGGATGGACAATTATTTTTCCTTCTGTTCTTTAGATTAAACAACTTCTTGGCTTTTAACTAAACGAAGGAGAAACTGTGATTGTATGATCAGTATGTGTGTTCCTTCACTGTTAATGGAACATCTCAAGGCCATGATGATGTGCTTGGGGCTTGTTGAATGCTGGATTTCCCCCCACTTGAAACTGCTGACACCATGCATTCACATACGACAGAAATGCAGAAGGACTGATACAGTGGTTTGAGTGTTAGACTATGACTCTGGAGACCAGGCTTAGAATCCCTGCTCAACCATGGAAACCCACTGGTGACCTTGGGCAAGTCACACTGTCTCAGAGAGAGGCAAAGGCAAACCCTCTCTGAACAAATCTTGTCAAGAAAACCTCATAATAGGTTTGCCTTTGGGTCACCATAGGCCAGAAATGACTTGAAGGCACACCACCACCATCACAACAGAATGCTATAGACGTGAGTTCTGACGGGGGTAGTTTGGACTGAAATCCTATATTAGCTGTGTCTGGTTTAGCAACATATTTCTACCATTTCCTCACAGTGGATTGGCTTCTTATCCAGGAAGAAGAGATCATCCTCCTGGACCTCTGGTGAAGGTCCAGGAGCATGACATTTTCTTGCCATGGGTGGCTACAGGAAAATGGCTGTCTGTCTTGACTGGCCTTCATCTTCCCTGCCATCCCCTGGCTATGGAATAGCCATGGTGATGGGTGCCCAGCCAGAAAACAAGTAAAGGGGTTGAGAAGGGAGTCGTAGCAAATAGAGGTCCTGACTTTATCCGCCAGGATCAAAAAAGTTACGTACCTGTTCACCCAACCTTTCATCCATCTCTCACATTCACTTATTCCTGCATATATCACTAAGAGGATGCCAGTCTTGGTCTTGTGGAAAACTGAAATTTTGGTTTCTGGAAAAGAGGACAGAACATAATAAAAGGATCTACATGGAAACAAAAATGTCTAAAAGGAATCATTTCATTTATATGCCGCCTTTCTCCTGGCATGATACTCAAGACAGCTTCCAAAAAAGCTGAAGTAAGATAAAGCTAAACATCTGATAATAAAAAAGTTAGAAGGCAGTTAAATATCACATTAATTAGTCAGAACTAAGACAGTTAGCCTTGTGATTTCAATCCATTCTCAGAACAAACAAATCTGAAGTAATAAGGATATATATATATATAGGCGCACCTTGAAGATCCAAGCTTCAGAATTGGAAGAGTCTGCTAGGATGCAGCTCACTGGATAAGAGAAACTGGGTTGCTTTGGGGGAGAAGTCAGTAGTCGGGAGGGTTAAAAGGAGTTTCTGACAGACTTTATGACAAATAATGGTTTTGCTTTGTATATCTGTCAAATATTTCCTAACGAATACTGAATTACTGCCAAGGCTCCTGGGGTGTTCGCTTAAATTCTCACCTGAATAGCCAATGAGGGTATGACAGTGAATTCTTAATAGATGCATGATGGCTAGATGTTGAGAAGACTAGGAAGGAGGTGGTTTTTTTAAAGCCTTTTGTTTGATTTGTTTAACAGCATTCTTGACAAACTAAGCTGACATGTGCTTGGCTGTCTGTATGAAACGAAACTGGTTGCTGTCAGTCATTGTTACTGCTAGTCTTTTGGTAGCCAAATAGCGTTATTTGTTAGGAAGCTCCTAAGCTGGTATCATTAATATAACTGACAGGTATGAGCAGTGAATTGTAGAAGAGGCCAGAATCTGAAAGAGGATTAGGACTTGTGTATCCTTGACCAACAAAGTCAAATTATTAAAGAGAGCCAGCAAGACTATGGTCAATATCCAGTGTGTCATTGCACAAATGACACTGTGCTCACAATCACCCTAGTTTTTGACTATGTGCAAGATAGGAATCCAATGTTCAAGTTGTGCAATCAATTGCATAAGCAGTTGTGTAAGCAACTGCACAAACAACAGTGTGTCTTTGTTCTTGTTGTTTGCCATCAACTGGACTACAAATGGGGACCCTATGAAAGAGAGCTCTACATGAACTCATCTTAGATGATGAGTAAATCGAAATAGTCAAAAGATTTCCCATACTCCATTCATCAGAATGGAGACTGTGATTAAGAAATCAGAAGAAGGCTAGGAAGAGGGGTAGACAAAATCCTGATGTGCAAAGATATAAAACTGAACACTAAAGTTAGGATTGTCTAAGCCATTGCATTCCCCATCACCATGTACAGATGTGAAAACTGGACAGTGGAGAAGGTGGTGGACAGGAAGAAAATCAGGTTGTCTGAGATGTAGTGCTGGAGAAGAGCGCTGATGATACAACAGACAGCCAAAAAGACAAAGAAATGGATCGCAAAGCAAATCAAGCTGAACTCTCCCTGAAAGCCAAGATGACTAAATAGAGCCTGTTGAACTTTGGCTATATCATGAAAAGGCATGACTCATTAGAAAAAGGCAATGATGCTAGGAAAGGTGGAAGGAAGTAGAAAGAGAGGAAGACTGAATGCCAGATGGTTAGACTCAATAAGAGAGGTCACATGCCTAGAGCTACAGGAGCTGAGTAGAATGGTTGAAGATAGGGAGACTTGGAGATGTCTCATTCTCTGGGTCATCATGACTCAGGTTGACTTGAGACAGTTAACAATATGAAGGAAAGACCTCCCAGAGTCAGGGACGTCAACTGCCTTGCTCAGGTCCTGGAAACTCAGGGCTGTGGCCCTTGATTTAATCTGGGATGGCCATCCTCTTCCACCAATTGTGCTGCTTTGGGACGGAAGACCATGGGGCAATGAGGGGGAAAGGGACATCCACCCAGCCAGCCAGATCAGCCCTGACAATCAATGGGGTGAAAAATGTTGCAGCCAGATTGCCCTCATATCTGCCATGATTTAATGAATCCACTTGTGATGCTGTCTTCCTCCCCCCGCCCCCCATTGTCTTCCACTTTACCAAACATTATTGCCTTTCCAATGAGTCACACTGTCTCATGATATAGCCAAGGTACAACAGCACCAGATTAGTCAGTAGGGTGTCCAGGTGGTCGGTTTAGTCTAGCAGTGTATCTAGGTAGCACATGACAAGTGCGCCGCTGCTTGCACAGCTGGAAAAACCAAGATAATTCTGGTAATGCACTATTTTTCTCTGTTGACATTATACTGGATTTATGCCTATGACACTTCAGGTCTACCTCACAGAGGTTTGTTTTGAGGGGAAAGGAATAGATTGTATAAGCCATCCTGTGCTTCTTAGAAAAGGGTTGGAATAAAAATATAAGATTGAAAATTAGAAATAGTGGTATCCGACAGTTGGCTGGCATTCTCTTCTCTCATTTGTTTCCAGCATATATAAGTAACATATCTGTCAAGCTGAATGCAAGATATAACATATCAAGCCTAAAGCTATAAAATAATCCATCAAGGTCTACAATCATACCTAGTCTGAAAGTGAAGGAAGTGACACACCAACATGCCAGCACCAATATTGTGGTGCTGGGAGCCCTACACCCACATCCTTATGTGTGATGAGAGAACTATCACCCTCCTCTTTTTAGGTGCACACCCTAAGAAGGTGTGTATCTTGAACAAGAAACTAATCACTGTTCTTAGCTATTAGTATACATCATATGGATTCATGAAACTACAAAAAGCTCATGTAATAACCCTTGGGGTTCATGGATTCACAAGACTCAGAAACCAATGTGCCAAAAGAGAAGTCAACATACCCAAGTGTCACAGACCCCTAAAATCACAATACTGGAGATCTCTGAACTCAAGTCCTCTGAACCTGAAACTCATGACTCCTGAATCCAGTTCCAGTTCTTGCTGAATCTAGGTCCAATTCATTTTCCAAGATCTCCCTTGTTCCTGGAGGTGACATGCCAACATCAGCAGCATATCTGGGATGATCTCTCAAAAAGACAGAAGAGTGCTAGGCACCAAGCCACAGGTCTGTCCTGTTAAGGCTTCCCACTTAATATGAAGGGTAGATTGGAAAGGGTTGTGTAGCCCATGAAAAATAAAAGGACACAACTGAGTTAAGTCTTTGTTGGAACAACTTGCTTATTTGAGCTTTCTCATATTTTTCAATATCCAGACCTCTTTGTATCTTCTAAGGTCAGGCTACCAGCCTAAACATGGTAGTTGGCTTTTTAAACGTTTTGTTTGTTGATGTGTGCCTTCAAGTAGTTCCCAACTTACGGTGAGCTTAAGGCAAACCTATCATGGAGCTTTCTTGGCAAGTTTCTTCAGAGGAGATTTGCCATTGCCTTCCCCAGAGGCTGAGAGGAGGTCACCAAGGGAGTTTTATGGCTGAGCAGGGAATCGAACCCGGGTCTCCAGAGTTGTAGTTCAGCACTCAAACCACTATGCCACAGTGGCTCTTTGCTAAACCAGAAATCTAGGGCCTTATGAAACACAACATGCAGTGTACCACTAAACTATTGCTCAAAAAGTCAAGGAAGCTATCAGCTCCATCCTTGTAGATATATCTAATACAATCAACACAATAAGCTATTATGATTTCTATGTGAATAAACACTCAGAAACGCTCCCTCTCTTCTTTCACTTGCAAAAGTAGAAGACTGGAAGCTTCTTCTTCCAATTTTTAAATGTTACAATTCCTCATTGCATTCAACTTGATGAGTGTGGTATAGGTGCTAAATCCCAAGAAGTCCATTCTGAGAAAATTACAATTCACAAGATTTGGGGAGGATGCCACAGCAATCCAACTGGCATAAAAACCATACAATTTGTAGTGTAGCTTGACCTCCACACCAGTCAACAACTGCAAAGTCTTTCCGCATTTTATTCCGTTATTGAGAGCCGTTTTTAAAGAGCTATCACTCTGGTCCTAGTGATGGCTGTTTAATTGAACTCCATCATATGGTCTTTTGTAAGAGGACCCTTTAGGGGTCAGATCCTGTCAGATCTGACATCTATTTTCAAATCTCACAGGTAGATTTCTTTATAGTTTCTTCACTTGTCTTTTGATAGACGCTGACCTCGAAGTGGAGGCACACACACAAAAAATGAAAACAGTTTTGTATCATTTTCTCTGTTTTTTTTTCTTTTTTTTTTTGGGGGGGGGCGCTAATGTCCATTTATCTTTACCATCCTGTCTCTCTCTTTCTCTCTCCCTTGAATTGCCGGCTGCAGAGTGACTTTGTTCGGGAAGTGTCGACAAAGACCTAAAAAGTCAACCTTCCATCCCTACTTGGTTAAAGAACCATCTCTACAGAAAAATCACAGGACAAAGTAAGAAAGGACAGTGACAACAAGAAAGCCGCGTGCCGGGGAGAGGAGTATGATGAGATAAAGAAAGACTCGCGTTTGATGTATTCGTTTCCTCTTATTAGTCCGTCTATGTAGTTAGTGCTCAGGCAGAGATGGCTGACCTGTCCAGAAGTTAGTGATCCACGCACAATCCACTCCCAATCGTGTAAGAAGTTGCAGACTTCACAGGATGGGAAAAATAGCAGGTCAAGATGAAGGAAGAGACTGTGTGCTGTGTAAGGGATGAACAGGATGTAACCTACATTCACCCAAGTGGCAAGAGGTCTATCTTCGTTCGTAGAGAAGAGGGAGGGCATTTCTTAACAATCTAAATTCCCTCACCTGTACTCACGTCGCTTATTCTGTTTTCTGTGTTGTGGCTGATAAATGGGTCAGGCATCAAAGAACCTCAGAAGGTACAAGGTCAACCTGATACAATTTCCTTTAATTGTGTAGGTCTGCCTTGCCTTTTCCTTCTGAGACATGACAGCAGATAGAAAGGCTAAACGTTTCTTAAAACCAGACTAGAATTTTTCCCATTGGACCATTTGGTAGTAGTTTGATAGATGGTGTAATTATATAATTCAGTCACTAGATGGCACTGGACTTAGTTTTACAGGGGAGGAGGATTCAGGAATTTCATAGTGAATCCTCTAAGCCTCCTATCAAGCCTAAAGCATTAATACATGAAGCATACAATAAAAAGGAAATATAATATTTTTCCTGCCGAATGGCAAAATTGAGACGTCACTCGACTCAAGTGATCGTATGTCATCAAACTGAGAAGGAATAGAGTTGATGATAACCAGAGATCTTGAAAAAACACAACAACGTAGAAACTGCTGTTCTTGTTCACATTTTGTAGCATCTGTCCTTTTCTAACAGTACATAAGAAGCACAAAGTATCCAGAAATTTAATATAACAGAGCTATCAAACAAGGCAATTAAAATGAAAATAAAAGGTGTGTGGTATGTTGAAGGTCAGCATACCCTTCTCAAGTGCCATACCCTTTCCCAGATTAAAGCCCACTTTACAGATACATTAAGTATGATTTTCAACAAATACCCATATACAGTGGTATACGCACTGAGTGGAAAAAATGGACAAGGAGATATTCTCCTATTATACTGGAAACCTGGGCCATCCAATGAAGCTGAGACAAATTCTGGTAACAAATTCAGGACTGATCAGAGAAAGTATTTCTGCACACAGTGTCTCAATTACAATGGTTAGGTACCACAAGACATGGTGAGGGCTACCAACTTGGACTGATTTAAAAATGCTTAGAAAAAAAAATAACGAAGAACACAAAGCTTTCAACATCTACAAGGCACAATGCCATACCCTCCAATCACTCCCAGTTTGGCAAGGTCAGTCATCATAAATCCTCTATCATCACACTCTTTTTTCAGCTGCTTCTAAAATGCCCCACTTTCTCTCTCCTCCTCCTCCTCCTCCTTTCTCCCTTGGTCTTCAGTTGGTACAAACCGATTTCAATATGCAAGTGTAGTTTATACTCAGAGCTTTATCGCATGACAAAGAAAGCCAAGAGGAAGCATGAGGGAAGTGGTTTTCTCCTTGCATCTCCTCATGCTGTCAAAGCACTTCCATTTTCTTCCCAAGGGAGATGGTCATAAAAGCATGCTTCTTGTTGCGCTGGAAAGATCCAGCTTTTACGCTTCTGGAAGGAGAATGGAAATGCTACAACAGTATGCGGAGAGGTAAGGAGAAAGCTGCTTATCTCTCGTTGCCTCTTGGCTTCCTTCTTTCTTGTGATAAGGCTCTCAGTTTATTCAGCAGAGGGAGAGGAAAGTGATGGGGCAGTGATGCAAGAACTAGACAAGTTCCTAATGTGCAAACCATGGTATTCCCAGACACCATTTATGGATGTGATAGCTGGACCATGAAGAAAGCAGGCAGGAAAAAAATCCGACTAATTTGAGATGTGGTGCTGGAGAAGAGTGCTGAGGATACCATGATCAGCCAAAACGGCAAACAAACAGGTCCTAGGACAGATCAAGCCTGAAATCTCCCTAGAGGCCAAGGGGCCTGAACAGACAGGCCAAAATAAAGCTGCTTCGGGTCACTTTGGAGGTATGCTGTTTAAATGCTGCTTGAGTCCTAAGAGGCCAGAAGCTATGCCAAAGCATTGCTCCAGTCCTAAAGACTAGAGTGCAGCTTTGGTACAGCTTCTGGCCTCTTAAGATGTATGTGTCATTTAAACAGCATACCTCCAAAGTAACTCGAAGCAGCTTTATTTGGGCCTGTTTGTTTGGGCCCAAGATGACTAAATTGAGGCTGCCATACTTTGGTCACATCATAAGAAGGCCAGACACATTGGAAAAGACAATAATGATGGGATAATTAGAAGGCAGTAGAAAGACAGGAAGACCACATGCCAAATGGTTTGACTCAATCAGGGAGACCATGGGCCTGAGACTGCAGGAGCTGAGCAGAGTGGTTTAAAATAGAGGGACTTGGACATGTCTCATCCATAAAGTTGCCACGAGTCAACATTGACTCAAAAGCAGTTAACAAGAAAACAACAACCTGGTATTTATTGACAGTCTCTCATCCAAGAACTAACCAGGCCTGCCCCTGCTTAGCTTCCAAGATCAGAAGAGATCTTTATGGTATAACTAATGAATAATAATTAAAAAGGGCTCAGTGGAAATGGGTGAAAGCCAGTTTCTGAATCATTCTGAGTCTAGATGTGACACCAGATCAGTGGGATGGGAAGGAGAAAAGAGTGACAGAAACAGGGATATTTCAAGAAAGAGTTTCCAGAATTGTAGAAATAACTTCTATGCTTCATATGATGAGATAGTCCAATGTAAAAATTTGAAAACTTTGACCTGCAAAGGGTGGTAGAAAAGGAAGGAATGAATTGTAAATGTATGGCTGTATTTATCAGCTATGTTATGTTGTGTTGTGTTATGTGCGCAAATACTATATTATTCTGTATAAATATCAAGTTGAGTTTATATGTGAAAATGCTTTATAATTAATTTTTTTTTCAAAAGAAAGAGTTCAGATGCAAAACCATTAACAGGCTGGTAAAATCAAAACGAAAGGAACTGGGAAGTCTTGATACTTCCAGGGAGTTTTTCCCTTTCTGGGTAAGTCCACAGTTGTACTAACAGTTGTATTTCCTCAGAGACTAAGTACGGTCAGTAATAGTGCAGCCAATTATTCCATAACCACACATGCACATCTCTCTCATTTTTCCTTGGTAAGCAGGGAGGTATTTACCTGTACCACAACAGATGAACTTAAGGCCATGGTGCCAATTGCACAGCTGGTTGTACACCAGCCTAAACTAAGCTGATGTATATTGGCACCAATGCATAGGATGCTAGCCACAATCTTCTTCTGGCCTCTTTCTTTATAACAAACCAGCACTCTGTGTATATATGTGCGTGCTTCCCTCTCTCTCTCTCTCTCTTTCTGTAAAACAAAACAAAAAGCATTATCCCCTTTTCTAAAAAGTCCCATTATGAAAACAAAATGTCACTTTCCTAGCAGCTGTGGACAGCTCAGTTCTGTTATTGTGGTAAAAGAAAATATGTCCAGGACATGGGGGTTTGCTCTTCTAAATGCAAAAAGTCATCTATGTACTAGGCCCTTTGATGCCCCAGATACATCAAACTGCATAATGTTCTCTCCTAATAGGAGCACTGGGATTATACGGGAGGAAAATTTGCAATATTTGATCTGTCACACCCCTCCAGAAGGATTGAATACAGAGAAAGGATCAGAAAATATGTCACCGTGTGCCCCACCTCCTCACATCCTTATGCGCACGCTGGGGAATCCTGCAGCCTGGCTCCTCAGACTCCGCTTCAGGGTGAAATATAGTTTCAGAGTAAGTTTAAATTGGATGGCCTGAAAGCTCCTGCACAAGGGATCCCCAAAGTATTGAGCGCCTTCCCTAAGGATCTCCAGTAGCTTTAATATATATTGTGCCATCTCTGCAATGTATCCGCTTGAGAGAACAGTTTGTAATGGAGTCGGAAGGGTGCTGTAATCCATAAGAAAGGGACAATAGGCAAGGTGTTGTGTTGTTATATTTTGCCACCTATCGTTCTAATGCCATTTGTAACAGATGAATCATACCCCCATTGTGTGTAATTAGATTTCTCCTCCCAACACCTTTTCAAAGTATGGTGAAGAGGCCGGTGTGATGTTAATATTAAAAATGGCACATCTTTTGCAAAGTTAGAGGTCATGCCTTAATTCCTAGTGCATGAAGAGAGTTAATCAAAAGATGATGGGAGAAGAATGAGGAGAGGGACAGAAATACCCTGTATTATTTCTGATGGAATTTAATTAGAAAGGAGGTATTAATAGCATTTATTTCTGCAACTCATTTTTTTTAATCTTGCTGTTTGAATTGCTTTGCCGTTAACCACATTTTTCAGAGACTCGTTTAAAATTTATTTTATTTTTCCTTTCCCAAAAAACAATAGCAGCAGAATACTCTTCTCAATGAGCCAAACACCCTGTGTGTGTTTGTGTGTACATGTGTGTGCACACAACAATAACAGAACCTAATTGTGATCCCCATCATATCTGATTTGCTCAGAGCTTCTCCTTTAGGTCAAGACACACAAGTATCCATAATATCCAAAACCAGCCAAGTTATTTTCACCCATAAGATAGAAAAACTCACAACCAAGGTGCCACTGTGGTCAGATCTGACTTCTTCAGAAACGGACACAGTTGGTGCAGCCAAGTTATTTTGATCCATAAGACAGAAAATGTCACGAACACTTCTCTCAACCATGTCAGCAACAAACTAAATACCCAAATTGCTGCCCTTTCATGACATCTCAAATCTGCTGCCTGAGGCAACTGCCTCAGTCTCCCCGGCCCAATGATATGGCCGGCTCTGTGTCTTACAGTTCCCAGTATCAGCCACTATATTACACCAGGTTGCACCAAGAATAACAAACAATCCAGTCACATAGTTTAGCCAAAGGACTTAATTTCTGCGTATAGAGCCTCCATTGTCTCTGTTTACCTCCCTTCAAAGCTCACCTGGATCCTATCAGTGACTATTTGCAAAATCAAAGGTGACTTATAGAAAGCCTTGCTAGCAAATCTTCACCCTGGCACAGAAAAGCAGAATACATTCCAGCTCCTACTTTTTCCCACTTTACTGTTGCGATGCTGAAACAAACCAGACTCACCATCCAAGCAAAATTGAATTCTTGAGCGTTTCAAGAGGCTTTTGGCTTCCATGTTAGTTGGGAAGGCGGCTGTGCGGGGGAGGATGTGGTCGATTATTCCTAGCCTCCTACCCAATCCAAATGCACCATGTGTTGGGCATTTCCAGAAATAGGAAATCCAGTTCTCATAATATTTTTTGCTTTAACAGCTTTGCCAACATGTGTGTTGAGGACTGTTACAGTAAGAGAGCTGCCTTTCATCTTCCTCCCTCCTGATTATTTTTTGAAAACTTGGAGGTACAATATGTGTGCCATGGAATGTTACAGCTCCCTTTGGGTTTCATGCGGGGAAAGACATTTTGCTTAATTTACTGCTCCTGCACATGGCCTTGGGAAGCAGTAATTACAACGGCAAACACCTGGTTTATACAGCCATATATGAATATCCTTTGTGGACTTGTACTCACAATTTTGTGTAGCTTCAGCGAGTCCGAATAAAGCTATTGCCTTATGTTGGCTTTTTGGAACATGTGTTTCACCTCCTTTCAGCACTAAGTTGTTGGTTTCCCTACAATTCCAAAGCAAGTGCGATGCGGCAGCTAAAAAGGCCAATGCAATTTTAGGCTGCATCAATAAAAGCATAGTGTCTAGATCAAGAGAAGTAATAGTGCCACTGTATTCTGCTTTGGTCGGGCCCCACCTGGAATATTGTGTCCAGTTCTGGGCACCACAATTTAAAAAGGATGTTGAGAAACTGGAGCGTGTCCAAAGGAGGGTGACTAAAATGGTGAAGGGTCTGGAAACCATGTCTTATGAGGAACGACTTAGGGAGCTGGGGAAGTTTAGCCTGGAGAAGAGAAAGTTAAGAGGTGATATGATAGCCCTGTTTAAATATTTGAAGGGATGTCATTTTGAGGAGGGAGCAAGCTTGTTTTCTGCTGCTCCAGAGAACAGGATCCAGAACAATGGATGCAAGCTCCAGGTAAAGAGATTCCACCTCGACATTAGGAGGGTCTTCCTGACAATAAGGGCTGTTCGACAGTGGAACAAATTACCTTGGAGTGCGGTGGAGTCTCCTTCCTTGGAGGTCTTTAAACAGAGGCTTGATGGCCATCTGTCGAGGATGCTTTGACTGAGATTTCCTGCATGGCAGAATGGGGTTGGACTGGATGGCCCTTGTGGTCTCTTCCAACTCTACGATTTTATGATTCTATGATTCTATGATCCTCTGTAATTATTTTCATTCCACTCCTTTTCTCCAAACCCACAAAGTGTCTTTGGTGTAGGATGGTGTGTTAACCTGGAGTCCATTGATCCCTTACAACGCGTGGTATCAGCCATTGTTAGGGTTGCCAGGTGCCTCTTATATTTGTATGAGATGTCCTTTATTTGAGGGCCAGCAAATGTGACCCATATAAGACTGGTAGGTGTCCCTTATTATATATATAAAAAAGCTATTTAATGGTTGAAAAACTTTCTATTTTATATAGATCAGAATGCGATGCCCCCTTATTTTGAAATGTGAACCCTTCCTAAAGACAGAAATGACTGCATTATGTAATTTATGATTGTGGACAATCTGTTCATTTTGTAGAGAAACCTAAGTTCATTGCAGAGAAACATACCTAAGTTAATTGAAATCAATACTTCCATTTGGCATCTAGGCAGAGCACAAACTTATTAATAGCTACTTCCTGGTTGTCAACCTTGAATGTGATTCATTTTGACTGCCCCTTATTGCTATTTTTAAAGCTTGGCGACACTAGCCATTATATTGCATAAGATCCCAGCAAGAATAGCAAACAATTCAGTCACACAGTTTAGTCAAAGGACTTGGCTAGGAATAATGGGCCACATATGTATACCCTCCCAGCTGCCTTCCAGCAATGGGCTTCAGGGGTGTGTATGTGTAAATGTTATTTTATTATTTATATATTATTACATGTATAGTCCAGTGTGACTTAGCTGGTTTCAGTGTTGGACTAGGGCACTGGGAGACCAGAGTTCAAATCCCCAGTCAGCCATGGAAACCCACTGGGTGACTTTGGGCAAGTCACACTCTCTCAGCCTCAGGGGAAGGCAATGGCAAACCTGCTCTGAACAAATCTTGCCCCCCCAAACCCAATAACAGCCCATTATAGGTTTGGGTTAGGGTTGCAATAAGTCAAAAATAACTTGAAATTACACAACAACAAAGTCCACCCGACTATCATGGAAATCAGGTATTTCGCCATTCCATGTTCTCTGGTTATCCTCAAAGCAACCTTGGGAGTTGAACTTGGCAGAAGCAGAATGTTTGATCCAGGGTCTCTTATTTGAACCCGAGGGCTGAGTAGGAATAGTAATATGATTTCAGAGTGGTTGGATAGCTGTTCCAACTCTGTAATACAGCATCCGTCTAGGCAGTAACATAGCCTCATGATTTGATGACCTGGACTGCTAAAAAGACTATGGATCCTAGAATAAATCAAGCCTGAGCTCTCGCTAGAAGTCTGAATGACAACATTTAAACTGTCATACTTTGGTCATATCATGAGATGGCATGGCTCATTAGAAAGGACAATAGTGTTTGAATAGGCAGTAGAAAAAGAGGAAGACTGCATTACAGATAGATAAACTCAATTAAGGAAGCCATGGCCCTGAGTCTGCAAGCCCTGAGCAGGGCTATTAATAACAAGGGCTGGCACTCTATTGGTCACTCCCAACTAGAGTAGATCTATTAAATCAATTGTTGAATGGTGAATCAACATGTAAATAAATCCCATTGATTCAATGGGTCTACTCTGGTCAGAGTTAATAACAGGATTTAGGCCAGAGTGTCTTGGAGATCTCTAATTTATAGGATCATGACCACTAACACCTATATGTGGCTTTCAGCTGCTCGATATACAGGAAGTGGCACATGTGCCTGTGGCACATGCATCATGCACCGCCGCGTGCACAAGTCCCATTATTTTCAATGGGGCTTAAGCATACGCAGAACTTGCCTTACCGGGGGGGGGGGGACCTGGAATTGGATACCCTCTCCTGTACTGTTTTCTTTTTAAAATTTTCTGTTTTCTAGTTGGTACCACTACATTCAGAAACTGAAATAAAAGTCCTGAATATATACTCTGTCAGGTTGCCTCTCCTAATTCTGAAAAGGTGCTAGGGATGGAAACTTGGGAAGAGCAACACATGACTTTTGTGGTGTTTAATATTATAGCAGAAGAAGGTCGTGTGGTCCATGAAACGCCGCAGTATTGTAGTATTTCATCTAGTTCTTGGTTCTCTGCCTTCAGCAGACACTTGGGCTCCAATTATTCTTGTATCTTGCTCTCAGACAAATTAAAATTTCATAATCTTTCTACCAGCCTTGGTGGGCAGAGCGCTATGCTAGGTCAAGTAACAACCGGCAACACCACTTCTCCAAAGTTTTGAAGCCCTCAAGGAATTTGTACCTATTGGAAAGCCACAGAAAACCTCTTAAAACACTACACACACACACACCCTTTGCTGCATATTCTACAAGCTGTTTTGTTTGTTGTTTAAGGGCACAGAAATGTAGGCTTTGAAATATGGGTAGTGGATAAGGCTGCTAGGAACCTTAAGTATTAGCCTTGAGTGAAATTAAATCTGGAATGCATAATGCCCTTCTGGTTTTTAGTTTCTGTGTGTGTTTTGTGTGTGATTGCAATGATAGAGGAATTTGGAGGAGCTTCAAGGAAACTTGCTTTGGAAGGCTTTATATTTGCCAAGGCAAAATGCACACTTTTGACTGTAGAAAACATGATTACGTGAGTATTTTAGGTAATTTACCACTCTCTCATTTCAGTCAGCACTTGGGTACTTTTCATTAGAATCAGAATCTCTGAAGGTACCTGAAGGGTCACCTAACCCAATCTCTGCCAATACAGGAAACTCATAGCTAAAGCACCCCTAACAGAGAGCCATTCTGTCTCTGCATCTGCACTGCAGAAATTATCCAGTTTGATACCATTTGAATTGTCATGGCTCAATGCTATGGAATTCTGGGAACTGCAGTTTTGTGAAACGTTTAGCCTTCTCTGTCAAAGAGCTCTGGTGCCCCAACGGAGTACAATTCCCAGAATTCCATAGCATTGAGCCATGACAGCTAAACTGTTGTCAGACTGAATTGTTTCTGTGATGTGGATGTCTCCCCAATGGCTGAGCGAGAAACTGAACCCTTTTCTCCCAGGGTTTTAGTCCGACACTCAGATCATTATGCCACACTGTGTATATGTAATAGTTTAACCTCTTTCACAAACTGTAATGCAGAGTTATTTTCTTTTCTTATACTGGTGGGGAGTTTCTTTTTCTTACTCCATTCAATGTATTGTTTTTATTTTTGGCTGAAGCTGTCTGCTCAGTCTGTGGAGGATTAGCCTGTGTTCTTTTGCTTGGTGGCCTTAAGCGAGGAACTAATGTAGATCCTCGATTCCTGTACATCTCCTGCATTCCTACAGGTACATTATCCATCTCTCTGCTTTAGAGCTTTAGCTTTGTCTGCCTCTCATGTTTTATCCATGTGTCTCAGAGTATGAGGAAAGTTTCCTCTAAAACAGGAGAATCTTAAAAACTGTTGAAGTAATAGAGATTCAAACCAGGCCTCTCCAAATGGAATTTTAATGGTTGTCTTAAAGCAAGAATGCAGACTTTGCAGGGATCTGCTGAAATCCCTTTGCTGGCTGGGGAAGAGGGGGGTAAAGAGTCTCTGAACAGCTGCAAGTGTGAGCAGATGCAGAGGAAGACAGAGGTTCCGATACCTTTCAGCTTTCCAGAAGAGACAATTTCCACAGGTGTAGCTTTTGCAACATGATGAGAGGCTGCACCTGTCTCAACTTCATCTTATATAAAGGTAGGGTTGGAAACCAGTGCTCTATGTCGTTAGTTTATCCTAATGTCTGTCATTGTTAAAAAAGATTTATATCCCAGGCATTTCTAAGCTCTTTGTTGTCATTAAGACAACATGAAACCAGGCAGATGTTAAAGACTGGTTTGTTAGCAAATGTGGAAGCCTGACTGCATGCTGTACCCCTGAAAAGGAAACGTCATGAAGACAGAAATTGGTCTGTCTATTTTATTTTGGTCTCCAGTATCCTGAACAAAAGGACTACAACTTCTATTGCCCCAGAATAAACAATGGAGCATTTCAAACACCTATCAGAACAATTTATCCTCATGGGAAATTTGGAGGACAACTGGAGGAGGTGGGAACTGGAGGTAAGAATGTACCTTGCAGTCACTAAAGTTGAAGGAGAGTCCAAAAGTGCTGCTTTGCTTTGCTGCATTGGGGATAAGACTCTACAATAGATTTTGTAATATGCAAAGTGTGTAGAGCCAATGTGGTGTAGTGGTTTGAGCATTGGAGCAACAACTTTGGAGTTGTTGTTGTGTGCCCTCAAGTCATTTCTGACTTATGATGACCCTAAAGCAAACACCCATCATGGAGTTTTCTTTGCAAGATTTGTTCAGAGCAGGTTTGCCATTGGCTTTCCCTGAGGCTAAGAGCTTGTGACTTGCCCAAGGTCGCCCAGTGGGTTTCATGGCTGAGCTGGGAATCAAACCATGGATCTCCAGAGTCACAGTCCAACATGTAAACCACTATGCAATGCTGCCCCCCCCCCTCTGGAGACCAGAGTTTAAATCCCAGCTTGGCCATCTAAGCTCAAAGAGTGACGTTGGGCAAGTTGCACTTTTTCAGCTTCAGAGGATGGCAATAGCAAAACCCTTCTGAAGAAACTTGCCAGGAAAACCCCATGATAGATTCTCCTTAGGGTTGCCATAAGTCTGAAATGACTGAAGGCATACAACAACAAAGGTGTGTTTGCAGAACTCAGAAACAAAACCTGCATAGATGTTCTTGCAGCATTCAAGACCTATGAGGGCAGAACAAATCTTATGCTTGAGAGAGGCCAGTTTTGCCAAGATAAATACAATGAGGCTGCAGGCACAGATTAACATTGCATGGCTGAATTTATTATGCCTTGGCTCCCCAGGCAGAATGAGAAGAAAACCCAAGTGTGATTTGAGTTTGGTTCTCTTCCCTAGGAGGAGTTCTTCCAGGCCTTCAGAATCCAAAACTCCTTTACTTATGTCTGTTTGGGCTGGTGTAGTTTTCTTAGTTGTGCTTACGTGTTACTTTTCTACACCCGCACACACTCTGCAGCTTTTCACCTGTTTCCCACTCCTCTTCCACTCTTTCTCTGGTTGCTCTGTCTTGACCTTCCTTTACCCCCTGCTTTCTTGAACTTCTGCCTACCATCCCGCTGTCCTCCATCTCCTCCTTGCCTCCTTTTGTCTGATCTTCCCTCCCACTGTTTTGGATGCCGTGCCCCCTTTCTGTTCCCTCTGGATGCCCTTACTGTTCCATCTTCTCTATCCCCTCCAGCATTTCTCCCATTCCTGCTGTTGCCTTCCATCTTTGCAAAGGCTCCTGCTGTTTGATCTTCTCCCCTTTGGCTCTTGATACTGTACGATGCCTCCTGCCCTCTGCTGCTCTTGGATCTTTGCTGGGTCTGCTGGTCTGGTATGCCACATTTGTAATAAGAAATACATGTATGATTAAGAGTCAATCCTCTTTTCTCTCACATACACTTATACACACATACTCTCCGACCATTCCTCTCACTCTTTTCCACACCCACGGATTCAATAAAGTACAGTATTTGTCTTTTGCATCATCTTTTCCTCTTTAGATGAAGTGTGATGGGTCATACTTTGACTGGGGCTTTGCAAGCACTCAGCAATAAATAATGAATTTCATGACGTTTTCCAAGTGATGTCTTTCTTCCATTTTGGCAACTCCAAAGATAATCAAGTTGCAAGGAATTTAATGGATGTCTTCTGACCTGAGTCTCCGCACCAGTTATATGGTCTGAATATATGTTCTATTTGGAGTGTTATGCAGTGGGTGTGTCAGTGCAGAAATGATTGTGTAAGAAGATGCACTGCTAAACAAACAGTTTCAAGTGGGTTTTTCAGGCTATGTGGCCACGCTCTAGAAGAGTTTATTCCTGACTTTTCAGTGGCATCTGTGGCTGGCATCTTCAGAGATTCAAGTGTCATAAAGTCTGTAAAATCAGAGACAAATACTTTGAAGACAGGATCTTTTTAGGGGATTACACAGCAATAAATTTGGCATCAAAGTACATTCCACAAATTGATGCAGCCGATGTTGGTTCTCTGCTAATATGTCTTTTATTTTCATGCACCTTTATATTTTTGGGCTTGTGTTGAAAATATCTTAGTTGTCTACCTAGAGGATGTAAACAGTCCCAAAGTTTATGGATGCCTTGAATGTCATTTTTGACAGAAAATAGGAGTGGAAGTGTGTGTGTGAGAGGTGTGTGTGTGTGATACCTAATGTATTCAAAACATATTTATGACTGAGATGGTGGTTTCAGTGAACCCAAAAAGAAGTAAGCCAAACTAACTCTAATTAGTCAGTCAAACTAACTTTAGAGCAGTCCTATATGAATCAATGGAAGTAAACACATGAGATAATAATTTTGATTGTTGATCCTTGTCTATTATGCGACAACTCCATTTGGGATCAGGGCTGTAGTGTTGGAGGAGAGGTGACTTTCTCCTCTTGATTTTTCTTCATCTTATTTGTTCTGTTTAACATAGATACTAATCTACCATGCCACAACCATAACTCAAATTACCTTAAATTGATTCTACCCTGTTGCTGATTTTAATTAAACATATAGGCCTGTTATAGACTGCCAAAATAAAGCTGCTTCGGGTCTCTTTGGAGGTATGCTGTTTAAATGACGCATGGGTCCTAAGAGTCCGGAGGTCGCTCCAAAGCCACACTCCATTCCTAAGCACTGGAGTGCAGCTTTGGTGCAGCTTCCGGATTCTTAGGATGCATGCATCATTTAAACAGCATACCTCCAAGGAGACCCAAAGCAGCTTTATTTTGGCAGTCTGTAACAGGCCATAGAGACAGGAGATCTGGTTATAACTCTTGCATAACCATATCTCAGGGTCACTGGATATCCTCCTTTTCATGGACATGTCCTTCATTTCAATCTTCAGTCCAGGAGGGATTCCAAAATGTCTTCCAATTTGAAGATGGCTAAGGAACATGATTTATATTTATATGAATGTTTTTTTAGCTTTTATTTGGTAATGTCCTTCATTTATCTCAAATAATAATTATAATAAATTATTTATTGATAGCCCACCCAATCACAAGGAATCCAGGTGGGTTACAGTATTAAAAATACACACAAAATACAATAAAAATTCAAAGTTAGCCCCTTCCCACCCTAGTTTTGTGGTGATGTGTTTTCCTTTGTGGTTAGGACATCTGGTCACCCAGTCAAATCTAGTAATGTGTCCTGGATAAAACTAAACCCAGCCAGCTTTCAAAGGCTATGACTAAATGTGAGTGCGAGATGTTGAAAATGATCTATCAGAAGAGGTGGATTGTGTGTTGATGCATTTAGAACTTTTCCAAGAGGCAAAGCATACAAACACAAGCACAAAGGTTAAACGTTCTCCGATGGATGCCACCCACTCCAAACTACAGGTTTGTTGAAGTTATTGCCATTTAGAAGAGGCGCTGTGTGTGTGTATATGATTGTAAATATCTTAACATTTTAAAAAAAGTAGCCTTTTTCTAAAATACCTGTTTTACAATTGCCTTGTGCCTCACTGTGCACCCGAGGGGTGTATTAATCTGTGGCAGCTCGCAGTCGGATTTGTCTTATTGCTTAATTATATAGGGGAAAGAGACACAGGAAAAGGTGTGAGTAGAAACTGTTAATTTTGCAGAACAGCACTCAATTCACTTTTCTGTTTCCTCTTTCCCAGCACCTTTAGGAAGCAGGTGGTAGCAGAAGCAGACTGGTCTGACCTTGTCCTCAGCCCTGCCACATGTCCACCTTGGCTTGCAGGCTCCTTGCCCTCCAAGATTCAATCTGCTTGTTTCACTAATCTCACTCCTGTATATACTGTTGGCCCTCCCTACCCACAGATTCAAATATCTATGGCTTGAAAATATTTTAAAAATATATAACTTCCAACAACCAAACTTTGATTTTGCCATTTTATATAAGGAACACCACTTAATTTCACCACTGTGTTTGGTGGGACTGGAGCATTTGCAGATTTTGGTATCCACAGTGTTGTTCTGGAACCAAACCCAGCGAATATCAAGATTCCACTGTAATGGGGTTTGCTTCATAACCTGCCATTTTTATCCATATGTTTAGGGCTTGACTAAGACAATTTGCACAAGACAAGAGGGAACTGCTTCCGCAAACATTGCATATACAGATAGGGTTGCCAGGTCAGGATTGCCTAGGTCTGTGAGGGCAGAGGGCAGGATTTGGTGATGATATGAGGGTGATGTAATAATAATAATAATGGTAATAATAATACTAATTTCTTATCTGGCTTTCCCCATGGATTGAGATAGGGAACAACAGCAAATCAACAATTACCAATCTCAAAACACAGGAGATTATCATACTGCCAATTCGCCTGCGGGATAGAAGCATAATTTAACAAAGATGGATTTTATTGCACTGCCCTGTAGCCTGGCAGTATGCAACTTGTATGCAATCCATGTCTTGGCCAGATTTTCAACAACAGGAAACATTAGGAAAGAGGGAGCAGGGAGCTGAGTTAAGTGCCAGGGCAAATGGTCTACTTTGGTTAAGTTAATGTGTGCCTCTCTGAGGCTGAGAGAGCATGACTTGTCCAGGGTCACCCAGTGGGTTTCCATGGCTGAGTGGGGGATTTAAACCCTGCTCTCTAGAGTTCAGAGTTGTAGTCCAATGCTCAACCCACTACACCACATTGTATTTTTTCTTATTTCTGCTTGAATGGAATAAGTTCATTAGTTCCACATCCTCTAATGTAGGAGTGGCCATTTCTCAACTATATTTGTTGGGGGATTCTGGGAATTGTTGTCCAAAACAGTAATTTTGCCAAGCTCTGCTCCCCACAAAGGTGCAGGTGTCCTGCAGGAATTTGTTTATTATATTGTTCCTTTGTGATTCATTATTGTGCCTTTGTTTTCCAGAAAATCTTCAAATAAGGAGATAACAGTTCCATTTCTACATATAACAACAATGAATCAATGGGAATGGAGATTAAGCAAAAGTTAAAATTAGCATATGCATTTTTTGTCTACCACACATCCTTGAATGAAGCTACATTTGTAAGGTACACTTGCAAGGAAGTATATTTAATTGAAGGCAGTGGCTCTTATGTCTCACGAAACCGGATCATGCTATTTATGCTCTGTTTCTTCTCACTGGTAATGTACAGGACTCTGCACCAAATATGTATCTCAGAAATATCTTAGTCACACCTCCATTTCTGTTGACATCAAGAGGAGAAAGATGTGTGGATAGGATGGGGAAATCTATTTCTGGTTTGTGTCATTTCTGCTTCCCTTTACCTGTAATTTTGTTCAGTTTCTAAAATTAATCTGCAGATGAAACAAACAAACCATCCCAAAACACACATTTTAAAGCATGTTCTTACATATTCAGACTGCTAAGAACTGTGTGACAACACTGAAATCTAACGTATCACAAAGTTTTGATCCATGCATTAGTACAAATGGTATGAGTCAAGCCATTTCATACAGGAATTGACAAAAGACTGAATTCTTCCACAAATCCTTAGATACAGGGGGGAAACACACAGTGGTGTAGTGGTTAGAGCGCCAAACTAGGACTTGGGGAGATCTAAGTTTCAGTGTCCAATGAGTCATAAAACTCTCTGGATCACCTTGTGCCAGTTACAATTTGCTGCCTGGTGTTGAGAATAAAATGGGGAGGAACTGGGCAAAACCTGGGATATAAATGTCACTGAAATACCAGGTGCTGGAGGCTTTATTTCAGAGGAAGAAACTGGAAAAACCACCTCTGAGTATGTCTTGCCTAGGAAAACCCTATGAAATTAATGGGATCACTGTGAGTCAACAGGAACATGAAGGGATACACACTCACACACAATAAATGAAATGCAGTATGTGACAATAGAACTTCTTTACAGTTGCTTCTCAAAATAGGCTGCTAGGAGAATTAACTGCTGATCCAGGCTAATAGTAACTGTCCAAAAATCCTGCTAATATTCTCCACATTTGCTATCGTAGCTAACCTGGAAGTATTTTGCAAAGCTGAACTATTTGGTACAGATTGCTTATAGCCTGACCTCTCAACCTTTATCTCATACAGATTAGCAGAAAACACGGCATTTATAATCACAATGAATATCTCAATAGGAATCATGTGCTCTGTTAACACTCTCGCTTTAGGACTGACTGTATAAAGTGATTAATTGGTGCAATTAGCTGATTAATGGCTTGATCATGTTTAAAAAATAGAGTCTCTCAATTAATTGAAGTTGGCCATCTGGGCTTTTCCACTATGAACCAATGAAGCCCAAATAGCTGTTCTGATGCCACATTTTCTCTCTGCCTCTCACTGATACCCCATGGCATTCCTTTTCCATTGCTGGAAAGCCAGGATAGTTTTTCCCCAGGTTACTCTGGGCTGAAAATCAAGCTAGCCCTGGCATCTGTCTCTCTAGTGTCCAACACCAGCGGCAAAAGAGAAGTATATCTGTGAATGAACAGTATCTGTTGCTATGGGACACAGCAACAGCCATTTGGAAGATGGAGTGTGTAATTCTGAATCAGTTCTCAAAGTGGCCCTCAAAATGGCTGGCTGCCGATGAGGAAACTGAATTGTATAATATGGTGCAATCTTTAAAACATAGTTTTTTTGTGCTTTTTGGGGGCTATGTGGCCATGGTCTACAAGAGTTTCTTCCT
This sequence comes from Sceloporus undulatus, assembly GCF_019175285.1. Lineage (NCBI taxonomy): Eukaryota > Metazoa > Chordata > Lepidosauria > Squamata > Phrynosomatidae > Sceloporus > Sceloporus undulatus. Next base: position 14,259,404 of record NC_056529.1, on the reverse strand, counting down.
GACATTTTGCCAGCATCTGTGGCTGGCATCTTCATTGAAAGCCTTCAACTTCACAATCTTTAAAACACTTTCCTGCTTTTCCTGCCAAACCACCCTTGGATTAATGCATTGAAATAATGTTGTTTGGTCCGAGCTAGAGTTGATCCACCGAATCCAATGTTGCACAGTGATTCAAGATGGAGATAAAGCCTAAGAATGGGGGAGCAGGAAAGGTGCACATGTGCTCTTCCTTCACTGGATGACATCAGTTAGTGATGCCACTGTGCTGAGAAACAATGCATGTACTCCCCATGTGCCATGGTTCCCTCCAGAATTGTGCTGTTTGTATGGTGACCCCAGTTTTGTTGAGGCAGTGGAAGGATGTGTTCCCCACCCATTGCATTCCCAAAGATGCAATCTTTGCTCAACCAGAAATGAAGTGGGTGAAAAGTGGAACTGGAAAGGGGAAGTCTTTGTTAGCAGCACCATATTTATGCAATTGTCATCCCAGAAAGGCTCACCTGGTATCTTCGGTGCTACCTCAGGCTGGGTAAAGACCTCTTTCTTATTTCTTCCAGCAGTTTTTAACTGTTTTTTTAAATTGCTGCCATCAGCAGATTGTATGCAGGGTTCCTAACTTATACCCAAAACACACTGCAAAAATAATCCAGTTTGAGACCACTTTAACTGCCCTGGCTCAGTGCTAAGGAATCCTGGAATTGTAGTTTATTGTGGCACCAGAGCTCTCTGAGAGAGAAGGCCAAATGTCTCCCAAAACAGTTCCCAGAATTCCCTAGCATTGAGCCAGGGCAGTTAAAGCGGTCTCAAACTGGATTATTTCTGCATTGTGTTTAATTGTATTTGACTGTATAAACCTGCCCTGAGAATGTTGGTATGAAAAAGTAGCACAGAAATGAAAGAAAACTCGCCATCAGTAAAGCACTGCAAGAGAGCAGCTAAGCATTTCAAAGGATGAAGCGATTCCAATAGTGCTTAATCTTTTTCAATGTACTACTTGCCAAGGTAGTGTGTTTTTATTAAAACTCTCATAAATGAAGATATAAGACACCTGAGAGACAGCAAAATGGGTTGAAAACAAAAGTGTTTTATTAAACTGCTTCGTGGATCTGCTCCCATGCTGTGAGATTCTAACCCTTGGATATTACACCAAGCCTACAACTTGATCCTGTGGGTTTGCAACTGGATCATTACAGGCAGATGTTTTGACACTGACTTCAGAGGGTGAACAAGACTTCTGTTGTAGATGGTTTTTAGAAACATTTTTCCTGGACTGTATTGTCTTACAGCCATTATTTGCATGTGTCCTCTGTCACTGAGAAACATAAAAATATGTCTAAAAATGCAGTTTTAAAGGATGGAACAGATAATCATAACCACTGTTCCCAATAGTGAACTCATGGTTGTGTGTTGAGAAGATTGCAGCCAAAACACGGCCACTTAGAAGCAAGAGGGAGTTATCAAAATGCTTGAGAAAGGGAAGCATGTTTGCAAAAATAGAAAAATCTTTAGGTAAAAAACCCAAGACAAAGTCTCTGTCAGCCCAAAGCCCACTCTTCTGATGCCAGAGCATGTTTAGTTGCAGGGGCTGGATGATTACTTTTAATAATCAATATCATGCATGACATTGGAGACCCAGCATGGTGTGGTGGTTTGACTACAACTCAGGAAAACAGAGTTTAAACCCCCACTTGGCCATTAAATCCACTGGGAACCCTGGGCAAGTCATACTTTTTCAGCGTCAGCAATGGCAAACCCCCTCTAAAGAAACTTGCCTAGAAAATCCTGCGATAGGTTTGTGTTGTGCGTCGCCATAAGTTGGAAATGACTTCAAGGCACACAAGAACAGCAACATGGCATAGTGGTTTGACAGTGGCAATAGGGCTTTTGAGAGACTTAAATTCCCCTTCTGCTCAGCCCTGGAAACCCATTTGGAAACCCATTGGGTGGCCTTGGACAAGTCCCATGCTCTCAGCCTCAGCAGAAGGCAATGGCAAACCTCCTCTGAATAAACCTCAAGAAAACTATAAAATAGGGTTGCATAGACTGGAGTCAGCTTTGAAGGCACATAACAACACATTAATATGGTGACCTGCTAAAGTCATCTATGACTGAGAAATGGTAAGATTCTCTGATCCCCAGAGGAACATCTCACCACTGGTCAAGGTATGGATTGCTTCAACATGTTAATCCATATTAAAAGTAACTTTACAAGCTTTGCTGCTATGAAATGCTGCCTGTCTAATAGAGAAAGTGGGGAAACATGCAAAACCAGGGGAAAAGAGAAGAGGAAATGGAATGGAGTATCCTGCAGCTGAACATAGGAGCTTATTACATGGAGGCAAATTGCTGGCTCACGCTTGCCCTCAGTGATGGTTTCATGTGCCAGAGAGGGCATGCGTGCCATAGGTTTGCCAACATGGGCTTAGAAGAATACATTTTGTTGGGGCTTTTCAGTTATTTTATGGGGTTTAAACTGGTTTGATTCTGTTACTTGGTGCGGATGTAATATGAGCTTAACTCTTAAAACATGGTTTGTACAGGCTTGTGAGCTAAGTTCCTACAAGGATGTGAGATCCGTCTAAGGAAGTTCTCTGTTGCTCAGCTATGACTAGGGTTTAATCCACAGTGCAGAGATAATGCAGTTTGATACCAGTTTGACTTGTCATGGTTCACTGCTATGGTATTCTGTAGATCACAAAACTACAGATCCAAGAATTCCATAGCATTGAGCCCTTGCAGTTAAAGTGGTGTCAAACTGCATTATTTCTGCAGTGCGGATAAGACCTAGGCAATGAAACCATGTCACCAGAACTGACTGGATTGACACTGCGGTCTCTAATTCTACATAGACAATTTATTATCAAGAAAGGAATCAAATTATAATAAAAACTGTGGATATTTCGCACCCAATGAATTTGTTAATATCATTGTAGTGTTTGTTCTTATCTTGTTGAAGAGTTAAAACTGTAAGTAGCTTTTCTGGGCCAACTAAAATGGTCAAAAAGACATTATGCAACCTTTTGAAGGTGTTATTGTGAAATGTATACGCGCTAGTTATTCAGAACAATCTTCCACTTTTGTAATTGAAAGGTGTAATAGGTCAGTAAACTGTGCTTCCAACCCTCCCTTAAAATGATTGAAGGAATGAATATTTGTTTCCACCACAAGATGATTATATAATTTATCTCGGAGGAATAGAGGTTGTTGGAGTCTGTATTCTTTAATGGTTTCAGATTGCCCGGCATAACAAGTAACCTAGGGAATTAATTTTCCTTTCAGTCATTAAGACTGAACTTATTGATTGTGAAAAGAGTAACATTTTTGTTACAGTAGCATCCAGGAGGAAGAAACATTTTTGGAGAGGAGCTAAAACACAAAGGAACTGGCGATAGACCTTATTGGCCGGCTTGTAAAATAATTAATTTTCACTGTAAAGAGGCCAGAGAATCTGGTCAAGGAGAATACTGCTCCTATTTTCCCAATCTGCTTTTATTGAGAATAACTTGAACCAGTTTTCTATTTGAATTTCCAAATGCATGGGTTAGAGATATAAAAACTGAACATCATTGCTCTTGGCTTCTGCAGAAAATCATGACCAGTATGGAACGGTGATGGCTTTCTGGAGATCATATGGAGCATCAGGCTGCATGTAACCTTAGATGTTTCTGCCTCTTGGACTCCTAAGAGGAAGCATAACCAAATGTAGTTGCATGTATCTGTTTTTCCCTGCCCTGAATTACTCACGCTCTTTGTTTGGCAATCTAATTTCTGAGATGCTGGGGTCCTATTGCTAGTTTTTCTCCCAACTCCTCTAACTGTGGCATCCTTTGCAGACAAGTAATAAGATTTGCAGTGCACTCTTGAACTCCAATGCAGTGCATTTTCCCCCTGTTGTTCTCCTGTAGCTCAAGCTGCTGCTTAAAGCAGAGAAACAAGCCATGACATGTTTGCTAGTCACTGGGCAACCTTATGAGGACTTGTAGTTGCCAGTAGATCTTGGACACCCACCTCCACAAGAAATAACCCATTAACCTAAGGGATATGATCTTCTTTATAGAAGAGTTCACATTTTCAGATGTGGAAGATGCAGCATAAGAAGCAGATTCAGGGCCATAAAACCTAGCCTGACATAAACCCAATGGTTGCCAAATTATGGCTGACATCCTGATAGTAACATATGCATGCATCATGCAACGTAGGCAGAGTGGATTATTAGCCTTTGCACATGTATTTATTTCAAGGATTTATATCCTGGCTTTCTCCCACAATAGGATTCAAGGCAGGTGCCACGTATATTCTACCCACAGCAGAAGCTCAGTTATGCATAAAGCCACATCTGCATGTGGACTGACATGTGTCGTGTAATGTTGTTGTTCTGCGTGGGGGTTGTGTAAGACTTGTGTAGCATATCTGTCCTGGGCCCAGTGCTATTCAACATCTTTATCAATAACCTGGATGACAGAATTGGGGGGCACACATATCACATTTGCAGATGACACCAAATTTGGAGGAATAGCTAACACCCCAGAGGACAGGATCACAATTCAACATGACTTTAATAGATTAGAAAGTTGGGCCAAAGCTAACAAAATGAAATTCAGCAGGGAGAAATGTAAGGTACTGCACTTAGGGTGGAAAAACGAAATGCATAGATATAGGATGGGGGACACCTGGCTGAATGAGACTACATGTGAAAGGGATCTAGGAGTCCAAGTAGACCACAAGTTGAACATGTCAACAGTGCAATGCGGCAGCTAACAAGACCAATGCGATTTTAGGCTGCATCAATAGAAGTTCAAGGGAAGTAATAATGCCATTCTATTCTGCTTTGGTCAGGCCCCACCTGAAATACTGTGTCCAGTTCTGGGCACCACAATTCAAAAAGGACATTGAGAAACTGGAGCATGTCCAAAGGAGGGCAACTAAAATGGTGACGGGTCTGGAAACCATGCCCCATGAGGAACGACTTAGGGAGCTGGGGATGTTTAGCCTGCAGAAGAGAAGGTTAAGAGGTTGATATGATAGCCCTGTTTAAATACTTCAAGGAATGTCATATTGAGGAGGGAGCAACCAGTGGGACACACTCCTTCCTCAGAGTGTAGTGGAGTTTCCTTCTTTGGAGGTCTTTAAACAGAGGCTGGATGGCCATCTGTCAGGTATGCTTTGATTGAGATTTCCTGCATGGCAGGGGGTTGGACTGGATGGCCCTTGCGGTCTCTTCCAACTCTATGATTCTATCTCTGCAAACAGATATTTATACTTTGCTGAGGGAATGCTACATTTGTGGCCTTTGTGTGTTTTATGCCAGGAAAGAACCATGGGTGCATCTCAAGATGGAATCATAGGAGGCTCTTTTGCAGCCAGTTTGTAGGACAATCCAGCCATAGCTAAGCTGGGCCTATTTAATCGGCCACAAACCATACAGGTCTGAACATTCTTGCACTTTGGGGTACAAGCTAGTTCCTATCAGAACCTAGGTGAAGTAATTAATTTTCACATGAGCAAGATGAGAAACTAAAAACAATAGATTGTACGGCTATTTTGATAACATTGTATGCTGTTTGAAAACTGAGTAAACAACAAGAAGATGTACAGGAGAAAAAAAAAATCTTTGCAAGCCTTCATGAATTTGTCTACTTGTCCCTATCTGTGCTAGTGGCCATCATCCGATCTTGTGGCAGCAAAATGTAAAAAACTGAGTGGAGTAAACTGTGTGTCTTCTGGAATAATACATCTGCTCACATCTCTCCCCCACTCTCTATTACCTACTTACATGAACTACTATCCGGGCACTTTGTTCACATACATATATTCATCCGATTCATCCAGCTGTAGGTACTCATGTTGTTTCACCGAAGCTGATTCTTCCTTGGGCTAAGAAAAGGCAGCCTCGACTACCTTTGGTGGAAAAGATTCTGGCTGGATCAGAGCAAAATCCATTGAATCCAGCATCCTGTTTTCTTTATGAGTTAACTGGATGCCCCTGGAAAGCCCCAGAGCAGGATTTGGGAACAATAACATTCTCCTGTATCTTGGCTTAATGACAGGCATTTGGTGGCAGCATATTGCCTCTTATGTATATGTGCCTTTTTTTTTTTTTGCCTTGAAGTCATTTCCAACTTATGATGATGAACCTATGATAGGGTTGTCTTGGCAGATTTCTTCTGAGGAAGTTTACCATTGCCATCCTCTGAGGCTGAGAGAGTGTGACTTTTCCAAAGTCCCCCAGTGGGGTTTCATGGCCAAATGTGGATTTGAACCTTGGTCTCCAGAGTCATAGTGCAGTGTTCAAACCACTGCACTGTGCTGGCTCTCCATGTTGCCTTTTTTTTACTCAGCAGTGATTCTTTATTATGCTCAAATTCACAACATATAAAATAAATTTAAAGGAACAATTGGCCAATGCTTCTTATACTGATGGTATGTTATGGGCAATAGCATCTTCTATGCAGGAACTGGATATAGCCCCAAGCTTCCTCAAGATATCATTTTGTATCAACTGCTATACATGTTACTTTTGTTGTCCTGTGCCTTCAACAGAAAAGTAACAACTAACACTCTCAGTATGCAAAGTAAAACAATGTTTCTTTTATCTTTCAAACATTGTAATGGATATGCACTTGTAAAAAGTAACATTTCCTGGTCTAGTTATGACCACATCTTGTAGAAGGGAAATGCCATCACTCTGTAGACCAGGGTTTGATTCCCAGGTTGGCCACTGGGTGCCCTTGGGCAAGTCACAGTCTCTCAGCCTCAGGTAAAGGCAATAGCAAACCAGCCCTGAACAAATCTTGCCAAGGAAACCATATGATATTGAATTACAGTGTGGACAATCCAAAGTGGACATTAAAAGGAAATGAAGATAAAAGTTGCACTTTTCAGAAATTGGTTTTTAAAATGTAAAATAAATAGATATTCAGGGATTCTAAGTAAATAAATAGTTATTCAGGGATTATCCAGTGAAGGTGATTCCAAATGGATCAAACAAAGGGAATATTCCTTCACAGTGGATATGGATAAAGAGTATGGAATTCACAGCTTAGGTCCAGAAAGTCGTACGGACCATCTACTTTTCCACACTGCACAAATAAAGCAGTCTGGCACCACTTTCACCATCATGGTCCCATCCTGTGGAATCCTGGGATTTGTAGTTTGGTGCAGTAGTCAACCTGGTCTGTCAGACAGCTCTGGTCCCTCACCAAACTACAAAGCCTAGGATTCTGTAGGAGAGAGTCATGGTAGTTAAAGTGGTGTCAAACTGCTTTATTTCTGCAGTGTGGATTTACCCCCCCCCCATCTTCCCCATAAGTGCTGGCCATTGTGAGAGGTGGGCAAGAAATTCATAGAATTTACTTTATTAAGAAAGAAATGTACTACTGCTACTTCTGTTGCTGTTGTGTGCCTTTTAAGTCATTTTTGACTTATGGTGATCCTAAGGTGAACTTATCATGGGGTTTTCTTACTAAGATTTCTTAGAGGAGGTTTGCCCTTACCTTCCCCTGAGGCTGAGAGAGTGTGGCTTGCCTAAGGTCACCCAGTGGGTTTTATGGCAGAGCAGGGAATTGAACCCTGGTCTCCAGAGTCATAGTCCCAACGCTCAAACCATAATGCCACACTGGCTCTAATACCACTGATATAGTACAGTCAGCCCTCCACATTTGTGGCTTTGACTTCTGCAGCTTGTAATGTTCTCTCTAGGAATCTCTGGGTCCTCCAGCGCAACTCTGCCAGAAGTTGGCCATAGAGTTGTGCTGAAGAACCTAAAGGCCTGTTACAGACTGCCAAAATAAAGCTGCTTCGGGTCTCTTTGGAGGTATGCTATTTAAATGATGCATGGGTCCTAAGAGTCCAGAGGTCGCGCCAAAGCCACACTCCATTCCTAAGCACTGGAGTGCAGCTTTGGTGCAGCTTCCAGATTCTTAGGATGCATGCATCATTTAAACAGCATACCTCCAAAGAGACCCAAAGCAGCTTTATTTTGGCAGTCTGTAACAGGCCAAAATTCCTAGAAAAAACACTTCTCTAGGCATTTGTAGGTCCTCCAGCATGATTCTGTGATCAGGTTTGGGCAGATGTTGGCCATACAGTTGGACTGGAGGACCTGGAGATTGCTAGTGAGGTAAAAAGAATAGTGCCCCCCCCCCATATTCATATGGGCCCTTCACCCCATCCTCAGCGCATGTGGTGGGACCTCTATACTGACTACTCTACTACAGATAGATAGATCCTAAAATGCAAAGGTATACAACTGCATCCGGAAGTTAGACTCATATGAGCCATTGTATTCCCTATTACCTTGTATGGATGTGAGAGCTGGACAGTTAAGAAAGGAGATGGGGGGAAATCAATTCATTCAAGATGTGGTGCTGGAGAGGAAAGGTGGAGGGAAGCAGAAAGAGAGGACTGGTGACCCTGTGGATGAGACATCTCCAAGACGCCCTGTCTCCCACTGCTCTGCTTAGTTCCTGCAAACTCATAGCTCTGACCTACTTACTAGAGTCCATCCATCTAGCATCCTTTCTTTCTGCTTGCTTCCACCTTTCCTAGCATTATTGTTTACCCCAGTGATTTATTCCTTCTCATGATGCGCCTGAAGTATGACAGCCTCAGTTTTGTCATCTTGGCTTCCAGGGAGATTCCTGGCATGATCTGCTCTAGGATCCATTTGTTTGTCTTTTTGGCTGTCCATGGGATCCTCAGCACTCTTCTGCCTGGAGTCTTGGTGGCACAGTGCTATCTCACAGCCACAAGGTTGTAAGTTTGATCTTGCTGGGTTCCAGGGTCGACTCAGCCTTGCATCCTTCTGTAGGTCGCTCAGATGAGTACTCAGCTTGTTGGGGGCAATTGGCTTAAACATTGTAAACTGCTTAGGGAGTGCTTAAGTGCACTGATAAATGGAATAGAAATGTATGTGCTATTGCTATTGTTTCTCCAGCACCACGTCTCGAATGAATTGATTTTCTTCTTATCTGCTGTCTTCACTGTCCAGCTCTCACAGCCATACCTGGTGATGGGGAAGACAACGGCTTGGACGATTCTAACTTTTGTGCTTGGTTGTCTATCTTTACACTTTAGAATCTTGTCTAGTTCTTTCATTGCTGCCCTCCTAACCTCCTCCTTATGTTTTGGCTGTGGTCTCCATTCTGATCTACGGCCGGGATTGTCCCGGCCAAAACTGGGATATGGCAACCCTAGACTCACTGAAAGAAAGAAGTTGGCAGCATGAACTTTTGTAGACTTAAGCTTAAGGAAGGAGATTGAAGCCTACAAAAGCTCATGCTGCCAACTTCTTTCTTTGGTTGGTCTCAAAAGATCTCTCTCCAAGGTCTCTCCACAGAGTGGGCATTGTAGTTTCTTGGGGCCCCAGGACTCTCTGACAGAGAAAGCTCAATGTCTCCTCCAAAGGACTCTTCTTACCAGGATTTCTTAGCCTTGAGCCAGGGCAGTGAAAGGGGTCTCAAAGTGGGATGAGTTCTGGAGGTTGCTTTGGACCAAGAGAGAAAGGAGTCAGTGGTGGCTCCTTCTGCCTGGCTCAGCTTGTGCACCTCTCCTTCCTTCCTTCCTTCCTTCTTCCCTCCCTCCCTCCCTCTTTCTCTCCGCCCTCCCTCCACTCCTCTCTTCCTTCTTTATCTCTTCTTCCTTTCTCCCTCCCTCCCTACTTTTCTTTCTTTCTTCCTTTCTCTCCTCCCTCCCTCCCCTCCTCCCTTCCTTCTTTATCTCTTCCTCCCCTTTTTCCTTTCTCCCTCCCTTCCTCCTTTTCTTTCTTTCTTTCTCTCCTCTCTCCCTCCCCTCTTTCTCTCCTTCCTTCCTTCACTCATTCCTTCCTTCCTTCTCTTTCTCTTTCCTTCCTTCTGTCTTCTCCCTTCCTTTCTCCTCCCTCCCTCTCTTCCTCCCTTCCCTCTGCCTGGGAGGCGACTCCGGATCCTTGTCGCCTGCCTGCTCCGGGTTTTGCGGGGCCCTCGGTCGTCGTCGTCGTCGTGGTCCTGGTGGTGGTGGTGGGCTGTATTTCCCGGAGTGTCCAGGGCTCGGTGCTGTTGCGCCTGTCCTGCTCCTCGCTCGCCTCCTCCTCCTCCTCCTCCTCCTCCTCCTCCTCCGTCTGATCCGCGCCGGCTGTGCGGGGCTCCCTACGGGATCAGAGCGCTCCCCCGCCGGGACTTCACTCCTCACATCCTCCTGCTGGGACTCCGCTACATTTCCAGCCAAGCCTGGCTTTATTATGTGTGTCTGCACTGCAGCAGCAGAGGCAGCCAGCCTGGGAAGAGGAGCAGGAGCAGGAACAGGCAAAGGCAAAGGCAAGAGCAGGAGGCGAAGGCGGCGGCGGAGGAGGCGAAGAAGGAGCAGCAGCACAAAGAGCACCAGCCCCAGCCCCAGCTCCCGGGAAAGAGCAGCAGGAGGAGAAGCAGCCATGAAGGGATCGGGGCCCTGGGGGTAGCAGCCCAAGCCAGCTTCCCTGGGGTTGGCAGAAGGAGAAGGCAGGGAAGGAAGGAAGGAAGGAAGGAAGGAAAGAAAGAAGGAAAGAAAGAAGGAAGAAAGAAAGAAAGAGCCCAGTCGTTCCCCTCCCAAGCTCCCCGGCCCCATTAAAGCTCGAAAAAGAGACACCCCCCTCCAAAAAAAGAAAGAAAGGAAAGAGAAAGAGAAGGGGAAAATAAAGGGAAGAAAGGAACTGAAAAGAGGGCAGCTGCAACTCCTTTTTTTTGGGGGGGGGGTTTGCCCCCTTTCTTTCTCTCTCTCTCTTCCTTCCTTTTCTTTTCTTTTCTTTATTTTTGGAAAGGGGCTATCCTTCCCAAAGATCGCTTCTGTGCCTCTTTAGAGAGAAAAGGCAAAGCTTTGCAGGAGATTTAGGGCAGACTTTCTTGGCGGAGAAGGAGCCAAAGGAGGCGAAGGGGAAGGGAAGAAGGGCGGCTGGGTTGGTTCGGTTCTTATCGGGAGAGAGAGAGAGAGAGAGAACGAAGAAGGCGGCATCGGAAGGGCTTCCCTGGGACTGGAAAGCAAGCCCCATCCTCCCCCTCTTCTCCTTTCCCTTTCTCCTTCGGGATGAAGTGGCTTCTTTGGGAAAAAGGGGGCTAGAAAGTGCCAAGGGCCCTAAGAACAAGGAGAAGAAGAAGGAGGGAAAAGAAGGGGGGAGGGGGAGAAAGGAAGAGAGAACGAAAGAAAGAAAAGAGAGAGAGGAAGGAAAGAGAGGAAGGAAGGAAGGAAGGAAGGGAAAGAGAGGAAGGAAAGGAAGAAAGAAAGAGAAAGAAAGAAAAGGAGAAAGAGAGGAAGGAAGGGAAGAAAGCAAGCAAGGGGGAAGGAAAGAGCCCTCCCCCCCCGCAAACTTTGCCCAGGGCTCCGGGGAGGCCATTGCTTTGGTGGCTGCCTTTCCTTTCCCTCCCGGGGGCCTGGCTGGAGGCGAAGGGGAGGCAGGGGCTGGCTTGCTGGGGTCCCTGGAGGGCTCTGTGCCGAAGGAGGGCTTGGAGGCTGCCGCATTGCAACAGGCGAAGTCGGGCCAGAGCCCAGCATCCCTCCATCCATCCCTCCATCTCTGCTGCTGGGGCTGCCTTGGGCGCCTGGAGAAAGTTTCCAAGTGGGAGCAAAAGGAGGAGGAGGAGGAGAGGAGGCGAGAGGAAGAGGAGGAGAGAAGAAGAAGAGGAGGAGGAGGAGGAGAGGAAGCCCAAGCCAAGCCTCTCGGAGCTGGAGGAGATGTCCAGAAGGAAGCAAGCCAAGCCGCGCTCGGTGAAAGGTAAGCGCCCAGCTCCCAGGCCCGGCACCAGAGCCGCCCCGAGCCCTCCAGCCTCCGCTGCCTCCCTCCCTCCCTCTCTCTCTCTTTCCATCCTTCCTTCCTCCCTTCCCTCGCTCTCGCTCTCTGCTGCGGCGCGTGACCAATCAGGGCCCCGGCCGAGCTTGGCGGGGATTGCGAGTTCGCAGCGCCGCCTGCCTGCCTGCCTCGCTGGCCGGCTCCAGCCTCGGCCCCTGGGCCTGGCCTCGCGGGGAGAGGAAGGAGGCAGGGCAGCTCCTTGGCCCCTGGCACTGGGGTTGCCAGGACCAAGGCCTGCCTCTTCTTTAGCCTCGTCTCCTCATCTAACATTCATCATCATCATCATCATCATCATCATCATCATCATCATCATCATCATCATCATCATCATCATCATCATATTCACCTAGCTATCTAGCTATCACCTCTATCTATCTATCTATCTATCTGTCATTTATCATTATCATCTCTCTCTGTCATCAGTCATTCATTATCATCATCATCTATCCATCCATCATCTATCACCATTCTGTCTGTCTGTCTGTCTGTCATATATCATCATCATCATCATCATCATCATCATCATCATCATCATCATCATCTATCCATCAAACATATCTATCTATCTATCTATCTATCTATCTATCATTTGTCATTTATTATCTCATCTATCATCTATCTATTCATCCACCATCTATCCAGCAAGCATCTATCTATCTGTCAATCATTTATCATCATCTGTCCTTTATCATCTATGATTGAGATATCAATCTATCATCATCATAATCATCATCCTTTCTCATCTATCCATCTCATTTATCCATCCATCATCTATCCAACAATCTATCTACCAATCATGTATCATCATCATCCATCATCTATCCATCTAGCATCTATCTATCATTTATCACCATCTGACACTTATCATCTATCTATTATCTATTATCTATCTATCATTTTTCATCATCATCATCATCATCTCTCAATCATCTATCCATCTATCATCTATCCATCAAGCATCTGTCTATCTATCTATCTATCTATCTGTAATCTATCTTTATCTGTTTATCTATCATTTATCATCTGTCTATCATCTATAATCTATTTATCATTTATCATCATCTATCATCTATTTGTTTTTCTATACCTGTGATCCATTTTTGTTGTTGCTGTTGTTGTGTGCCTTCAAGTCATTTCCAACTTATGGCAACCCTAAGGCAATCCTATTGTGGGGTTTCTTGGCATGTTTCTTTGGGGGGGGGGGTTGCATCCTCTGAGGCTGAGAGAGTGTTACTTGCCCAAGGTCACCCAGTGGGTTTCATGGCTGAGTGGGGATTTGAACCCTGGTCTCCAGAGTTACACTTCGATGCTAAACTACTACAGCAATTGGCTCATTTATCTATCTAATGTAATCTCTCTATCTCTTTATCTATCATTATAGTAGTTTAGTGGTTTGAGTGTCAGACTATGACACTCTCTCAGCTTCAGAGGACGGCAATGGCAAACCCACTCAGAAAACCCTGTGAGAGATTCGCCTTAGGGTCACCATAAGTTGGAAATGACTTGAAGGCACATAACAACAACAACAACAACAACCTATCATCTATCTATTTATCATGTATCAACGATCATCTTACCAATCAACTATCTATGTACTTATCTACTTCTCTGGCTCCTAGATCTCCAAGCATTGAGCATTGAAACAAAGTAAGTTACAAGAAAGCATGGGAAAGGCCTCCCCTCTACTGGACAATCCTTTGGCAGACTTAGTTCCTTGGAAGAGCACATGCTTTGCACCCAGAAAGTCCCAGGTTTCAATCCAGGAAGGGCAGGTTCTACAAGAGAGAGCTGCTGCCAGTCAGTGTAAGTAAGACTGTCCCAGCTCAGAACAGGACATTTTCTCTTGGTTGAAGACACCAGCTCTCCTTACTCCTGAAGAAGCTTCTCATCCCTTCAGGCAATTTGCTGCTGGTCAGAGAGTCCCAAGGCTTGAAAATCCTCTAATAAATTAGATGCTGGTCCCACTATAATCGTATAAGTTCTTGTAGGGTTAGGTAGGTTTCAATCCTTTATGGAAGAGTGATCTCCCACCTTCACATTGGCCACTAAGTGTTTACTGAAGCAAAGACCTATGATGGCGATGATGATTGTTACACCACTAATATCCCAGGCATTTTGTGAGCATGAGAGGACAAATCTCTGCCTTGTGGAGTTCATGGCTGCCAACCGCATGGAGCAAGGAGAGAGGAAAATGGAGGCTGTGTGACTTATACATGATTGCAAGAATATGGAGATTTTGTGTGTGTATGTGCCTTCAAGTTGCCTGACATCTTATGGTGATCCCATTCATTTCATGGGGCTTTCCTAGGCAAGGGATGCTCAGAGTTGGCTTTGCCAGTTCCTTCCTCTGAAATGTAGCCCACAGTACCTGGTATTCCTTGGCAACCTCCCATCCCAGGGCTAAGCAGGGCTAACCTTGCTTAGCTTCCAAGATCAGATGAGATCCGGTGCCTTTAGGACATTTTTTCCCTACCATCAAACTGAATTGCGAGATGCCTTTGCTCCAAGGTGGTAATATAATTTTTCAGGGGCCTGTTCCTGTCAACTGGAAAAGGGCTCTTAATTCTCTCCCAGGGGCTTTCTGATTAGATTTGCAGACATCAGTGTTACTTACAATGAGGTTCCAGTCCATGTGTCTCTTCCTTAGACCTTCATGAAGCTTTAAAAGAAAGCACCAGGCCTGATTTCTTCAGGTATGGGTCCACAAAACACTTACTGAAGAATGATCAGACATGCCTTGTGATATTTTCCTTGTGAGCATGTGTAGTTGCAGAATCCAAGGTGTTCTAGCATATTTTCTGAGAAGACATACCTCCAGAGCAAACCTTCATGTTTCAGCTGTGACCTGAGAATTCAGATTGTAATCGTCTGCATACCACAGTCTATCTAGGATTAAGCCGCCAAAACACTGGTTCTGTTGACTGGCTTCACTGGAATGTCAGCAGGAGCAAACCCAACACAGTTTGGGGGGCATAGCTCTGTATTTCGCCAACTCCAGAATCGGTTTTCAGTCGGCTGTGGGTATGTTTTTAGTTGAGATTTAGTATACAAGTTACAGACAATTTTACTCTGGAGCTGAAGGGAGAAGAGCTTTGTGAATCTTGGTGAAATGTGATGCCATGTCTTCTCTTAGCTGTTTTCTGTAATATTTCAGCTTGTCCTTGTGAGGCCAGGAGGCCAGATGCTCACTTTTTCTCTCCCACCATTTTCTTGTCTCCCTCTTCCTCCTCTCACTTTGCCTTGACAAACTATGGGGATTGTAAGACAAATCTTTTGGGGATGAGCAAGGGTTCTTTTCAACTATCCACTTTTCTCCAGCTTTTAGTAGGTGTGGAAAGTTAAGCCTCCCACTTTCCTAAACCTATACCACAAAACTGTCTCTCCTCTCTCGAATTTTCAGGCCGTTTTCTCCCCACAGCCCCCAAGTTCCATCCTCCTTCAACAAAAGCGGCCTTATAATAAGCCACAGACCAAGGCGAAGCAGGCCTTGCTTCATGACCCCCTAGGGCTGCCTTGTGACATTCTCTTGGCAGCTAATGCTAAATGATTTTCATGTGGGCAGGAGAGTCAAATAACGGCTCTCGCTCTTCTTCTAGTTCCTGCTATCCATAAGGTTTGATTCCAAGCCATGGGCAGGTTAATGAGGCTTTGTGATGGGGACATGATTTTATCCCTCCCTCAGTTTTGTTTCCAGAAGCCTGCCTTCTCTCTCTCCCCTTTCTTTTCCATTCTTTTGCCTCCATAAAATTGGGAAGGATAGCTTTAAAACTTTTTTTTAATAAATGCTTACTAGACCGAAGAAAGAAATTGTGGTTACAACGCGAAAGGGGAGAGGTTTCCCACGGTGAGACTAAGCTGGACTGTGTGTATAGTGTGAGTCCACCTCCTTCCTCCATGTGGGAGCGAAGGTACTCACATTGTGTTTCCCTCATCATCCATTTTAAGGGCTTCCATGCTCTTCGCAGAGTGGGAGCACAATCTCCCTCCCGTTCACTTTCTGTCTCTGGCCACTTGGTATATAATCATAAGCATCATGGAATGGGGGAGGAGGGGAAAGAATAGGAATTGTTTTCTTTTGCAATGCTGCAGATTTGTGTAGTCCGTTGCAGCTCTAACATCGCCTCCTTTCCAGCCCTGCTCATTTTGAGAAAGGTAACCTTGCACTCAGGAGTGTAGCATTTGCGGCTCTGTTTCTGTAATGGCTGCTGGACTGTGCTACTTTTTCCCTGCTCACATTGCTTCATGCAGACCGAAGGCAGAGGAGGGTGGTTAGTTTTTTGCAACCAAAGTGATTGGATGAGGGAAAGCAAATGAAAGTGTGTGTGTGTACACACGCATAGCAGGACAGATGTATGCATGAGCGATTTGGGAATTTGTGTTAATGGCACACTGCTCTTTCCCCTTTCCTTTCCTCTTCATAGATGATGCTTGAATGGCTCAGCATCACGCTGTATAGATATTTTGATTGTTGGTACGGAAAGTTGATCTCGGTCTTAGCAAAACTGCAGTAAAAGGAAAGGGGTTGCTTTGCCCACGGTCTCATTTCTTGTTATGTACTTTTACATATTTTGGGTTGAAACTGATTTTTAAAGAATATGGTAAACCCTATTTTTGAAGGGAATTGTGAGTTTGATGTCCAGCCACTAATCTTACACACACATTTTGAGAAGTGTGTTTAAAGCAATAGTGTGAATGAGTGGACATGGAGTTGTGACACTAAATGACTTACAGTCCAGTCCTGGGTATGTTTTCTTGGAGGGGCACCCCACTGTGGGACTTACTTCTTAGCAAAGGAGTGTAGGATTGCAGCTTTGGTGAGTAAAGAAGTGCATGTCACAAAAATCAAAGATGGAAGGAATTTAGGTTCAAAGAATCATAAAATCATTTTTGCAACACATCTTGACTGTGACATATTAGCAATTAATAAAATAAAAGGCATCTTGGGAATACACTCAACCTGTCAATCATTCAGTCAATTATTTGCTTTAGATTAGGAATTGTCTGAAGGATACATGGTACCCTGAATTACTAACCTAACATAGTATGGTTGCTGTTTGTGTTACAGAAGGAGGCCTAAGGGTGTGGCCAGCAAGTAAGTTCTTTAGTGCATAGCTGTACAATTTATGGGATGTGCAGGGATGATACTAATTCAGAGTGATATTGGCCTGTTACAGACTGCCAAAATAAAGCTGCTTTGGGTCTCTTTGGAGGTATGCTATTTAAATGATGCGTGGGTCCTAAGAGTCCGGAGGTTGCACCAAAGCCACATTCCATTCCTAAGCACCGGAGTGCAGCTTTTGGTGCAGCTTCCAGATTCTTAGGATGCATGCATCATTTAAACAGCATACCTCCAAAGAGACCAGAAGCAGCTTTATTTTGGCAGTCTGTAACAGGCCACTGTTTCAGGTGATTAAGCTGGAGGGCCATGAGATAATGATGGTGATGATGATGATGATGATCATCATCATCATCATCATCATCATCATCATCATCATGTTTATTTATAACATCCTTTCTATCAAGGAGAACCAGTGCACACTGACCCACAAGAGTAGTTATGATGGAACAACCCCTGGTTAACTGCTACCACTCTTGCTTTCAATCATTCATACACACGCAGGCCCACTTTCAGTTTAGCACTGGATTAGGTCTAATCCAGCCATAAGGAAATCTTATGTTTTCAGGGTAGGCTAAAAGCATGTAATCTTTATCTGAAAATGCAACACAGCCACGTTTCTGTTGGTGATTTGGATGTTGGCGTGTGAAAATCTGTTGACTTGCTTGAGTTGAGAGTATGCATCCATTTTAGAGAGGTGGTGAGGTCTGAATAATGTGCTTTGTGGTTCTGTTCTTCAATAGCATGTGTTGTTAAAATTTTTGAAAGAAAACCGCAAACCAGCTTATTATCTTTATGACTATACACATACTTTATATTCGGACACTATTCATATCTCATAGAGCCTCATAGACTTTAGTGAAACTTATTTGCAATCCTATATAAGAATATATAGGATTGTAGCCTTAAGCTTTGATTGTAAGTGCATTTACCTGGGTTTACCTTATATACTCGACTCAGGTATATAAGTCAACAGGTTTTGGGGGGTCAGTTTTTTGTCCTAAATTTCTAGACTTATACACAAGTAGTATAAGTTTCACAGAGCACTAGAGGGTTTATTTAAGCGCTGAGCTATATAGTTGGTATAGCTCTTGATGTATGTTGGGCTGAAGTTCAAAAGAACTGTAACGGAGAGTAAACCTATTGTACATAATGGGATTTAATAGCTGAGTGAATAGGAGAGGTGTTGTTTTATGCCTTGGATAGTTTGCTTTAATTCGAAAAGGAGAGTATAATATTCACTAGAAATAAAATATATGTGGTTTTGTGGACATGTTGCATGTTTAAAATTATTGTAATAATTTTTATATAAATTTAAGAAAAGTAAAACATAACCTCTTCTATTACAGTATTAGGAGCATCAGTTTTTGTAATGTGCTGAAACCATAGTAATAAAACAACATTTTGCAAAAGACCTTTCTGTGCCTTCCTCTGCCCTATACCGGCTACAAAGTTTGTTTTCTGAATTAAGGAGATTCCACCATAGACTTCTTTTCTCCCACTTATTTAAATGAGAACAGTCTGTAAAACACATTGTCCAAGTAGCATGTGACCATCAAAACTACATCAGCTTGACTTTATTTCCATTTTGATAGACCAATGG
Organism: Sceloporus undulatus; assembly: GCF_019175285.1. Classification (NCBI taxonomy): domain Eukaryota; kingdom Metazoa; phylum Chordata; class Lepidosauria; order Squamata; family Phrynosomatidae; genus Sceloporus; species Sceloporus undulatus. Next base: position 14,240,891 of record NC_056529.1, on the reverse strand, counting down.
CAGAAGTACACTTAATAAACTTCCCACAAACTTTCATTAGGCCTGATCCTATCAACCTTTTATGGGGATTTCATTGCCTTGGGTGATTGTAACAAAAGCAGCCTCTGGCATCTATGCTTGAAAATAAACGCATAAATATAAAGGTGCAAATCATGCATTTGGATGGTTAAATAATTATAGATGTTCATTTTAAGGACAAGAAGTACCAGGGTTTTAAAAATGATTCGCGGCCAGGAAATTGTTCCTTATATTTCCTCCTACAGTGTGAGGACTCTTGCTACAAAATGTGCATTTAAGGTATCATAAAAGGAAGACCTTCACATGAAACAGAAATTTGAAGGTGCCTCTTATGGACTGATAGGGCATTTTAACCTCTCAGCTGCACATCAGCTTAGTATGGTACTGTGGACCTCTGCCATCCAGGACAAACTCTTACAAAAGAAGCCCCAGTAGCAATTGATAGAAGAAATATAACAGCTTCTAGACATGAGAGAATGGAGGGGAACTAGTGAAGTACAATAGTTTTGTTTGCAAGCCAGATGTGTGTCCAGGATGGATGGGTGGCAGAGTAAGCTTTGTAAGGTCTTGGTTACTTAGAGTGAATGTATCTCATTTAAAAAAATCAAGTCCTTGAAGTTTCAAAAACACATTTTCTGTTGCAAAAATATGGGCCTGCGCATCCCAAGAAGTTATAATAGGACAGTAAAAATGCCATCTTTGAAATGGCTAGTCCTGATTTGAACAATGATACCTGGTCCTTCTTTATTTGATCATATCCTACATTGCTAAATTGGTTGAAATGTTTTTTTTCATACTGTTCATCTGTTTTCATCTTGCAGTTTCCCCCCATAATTTACATTGTTATTATTTAATTAAATGATCAGAATGGATGCAGGTTGAATGCATTTCAAGCTAGGCATTTTTAGAACCTGGAACTCTTTTCTCTTTATCTCAATGTAAAGAATATTGTCAGAAAGCATCTGGAGGCTGTGCGTACTAATTTCAGTTGGTTAGTTTGTGACTTCACAGTATTTCGTATTGGATTTGGAAATACGGATTTGATTGACATGCATCAGCTTTCACATTTTTGTGCACAAAGCGGATAGAAAATGTCTTGTTTCAGATTACACAATTAAATGGTTAGTATTTATTTATAAATTTGTCTTTTACCAGTCGGTCAGGTACATTTTGAGACGGTGGAAGCTGGTATTTTAATCCATTGCCACAGTCTATGTTTCCATGGAAATAATTGAGATGCAGTAAATAAAGAGTTCTAAGGTCACAGGTTCTCTAACCTGTGGCAGAACAGAAATCCCTTTCAATTGATGCATATAGCCATATTTCTTTTCTTAAAACGTTTCCTTGGATACGTTTTTCAACATAATTGGTGTAATGGTGGACATGGGTGCAAATATTGTACCTTTTCTTTTTGCAATCTCTGCCACTTTGCTGTGGTTTTAGCATATTCTTAACTTCAGTTATCATTTTAATGACAAAATTATAATGTCTGTTATGTAATGACTGGTTTTGTATTAAGCACCAGTTCATGAATAGGAACTCATTTGCTTCCAGTATATTCAGACTAGTAAGAAACGTGTAGTAATTACTGTATCGGTATCTATTCATTTAGATCGCTAACAGCAGAATTATTTCCTTGATAAAGGGCTTGAAACCTGGTAATTAAATAGGTTGGTTTATATTAACCATGCATTGATAGTACAAATGTGACGCAAACAGGTATTTTGATTGGATAATAAACGTTCTTTCCACTGGCTTTTATTGGAAGGAGGATGATAAAGAGACTTTGTAAATGCATCCTTAACTTTGTTTTGGTTATTATGTAAAGCGTTAGCAAATCTAAGATGCCAGCCACAGATTTGCAATGTGATTAAGATCCTTAACATGCTTAATATATATATATATGTGTGTGTGTGTGTGTGTGTGTGTGTGTGTGTGTGTGAGCTTTCGAAATCTGTCTGGTGAATAGAAGTGAGATACTATTAATTTGCTTATGAAAGCAACATCTACAGTTTAATCACCATGAAAAAGGCTATAATTAACATAGCTGAAACTGGCTTTGGGTCTTTATAGTCATAGGATTGATGGAGACTGCATAATGTTCCATAGTGTTTCAGGTGGCAGGGATTCCTCATGACAAAAATATACTTCTTTAATTTATATTGTCTTTCCAGCCTTCTTTAGAGAAGGCCTTGATCTGGTTCCTAATGGGTTTTGGTGGATGTATATTCCAGATTTCCCTGGGTTATGACAGGTCACTTAAATATAGGAGTCAATTAAAAAATCGTTGTGTGTTTCATGTTACCTGTAATGTTCAAAGATGTTAACAATTCCCAGCATTCATTTGCAAAGAGCCGTATATACAGCTGTATTAGTGGATATATTTTAAATCAGGATGCATGTTGGTGGGTGAATCTGACAGTTCTGCAAATTGGTGTCAGATTGTGGTGGCATTTTTTGTGTGTGTGTGGTATAAATGTGCTAGTCTCAGTAATCAAACTGTTTTGCGGTAAAAGAGAAAGCGAATGCACTAATTAAGCTGAGATTTGTTATTGTACTTGAAGTTGCAGAATTGCTGTCACTTTTTTCCTTGCATTTTTTTTTTTGGCTGGGCAAAATATGCTGATGGAAACTTTTGATTTGCAACCTACCTGCCTCATTTGTGTCAGTCAAAAACAAATGAGTGCACACCAAGGCAGCCCCCCTCCAAACCAAGCAACCTAGGTGGCTTCCTACTTCATTATAGGCAAAGTAATAATAATAATAAAAACTTCATCCTTTTGCTCAAATCCAATTAGCTGATTGCTATGAATGATCTCCTTTAAAGCAAGGCTGTTTTACCTATCTGCTCATACAGAGGTTTGATTTTTAATGTCTTGTGAAAAAGGATTTCTTTTTGTCTTGATTGATGTCAGGAATGAAAGCGTGATGGTAATATCCCTTTGAAAGCTATTGTATTGTCAGCTCTAGCTGACAGCAGGAGGCCCTCCTAGCGGTATAGATTAGCGCTGTAGAAACACTGACATTTTCTTTGTTATATTGCTGTTGTTCTGCTTGCAAAGTCAATTATACAATGTCGGAGCTCAGTTACAGAGTTGGCTGTAGAAGTAACAATGTCTTTCATACTTGTTTTGAGGATATAATTTTCCCGTCTTCACCCTCCTCATTTTCCTCCCCAGTTGATAGTCCAAAAAATCTTGATGGTATTGGAATAGCATATTCTGCAAATTAAATGTTTGTATTATGTAAGGATCACAGAGGCTGCAGTGATGCTCATTTTAAAATTTGCAGCTCGTTCAGAAAATCCTCGGTTCCTAATGCAGGAATTGAAATGGTGAGATTCCCCTCCTTAGATCTGATGGATCTGATTCCTGATTCTTTTCTAATTGGTGTAGCATTGTTTTGGATGCGACATTGGTTGAGACGCAGACGATTTTCTGAGCACAGCCTATTTTGAAAGCATGCATCATGTAGGTTAAAGAGGAATTCCAGATTTGTAGTTTCCATTGTCTTATTTTCCTACCGGAGAGAGAGTCCAGCGAAGTTTCCCCTTAGGAATTCCAGCACAGGAGGGGTATGTGTAGCTTTACAGCCTCATTGGATGGAATGAAATCTTTTTAATTGTCATTTAACTGAGACGGTTCCTGTTGGACATAGCTAATAAGTCTTTTAAAAAGTGTGTGTGTGTGTGTATGCGTATAGAGAAGGAGCAGTTGGGAGAAGTCTAGTCTAATCAATAAATTAGACTGATCCAGTCTAATCAATAAATCAAATGATACCTAATTTGAGATGCCTATTCTTTCTCCTCACTCCTTTTTATTAGTGACATATAAGTCTTCCAAGGCAGTAAGTTGGTGACAGAGAATGCAATGGAGTTTCCCCTGTCTCTTCCCCTAAAACATTTGTATATATAATCAGGGCAGCGGAGACAACATCATTCATTACCAAATTGCCTTAAATAACAAGTATCCGGCAGAACAATCCCTCCTTGGGAATGTTAATTGTGGGATTTCTAAATTACTACTCTAAACTAATAGACAAAAGATTCCACAGTTACCAGTAATTTGTCAGGATTTATTTTGTTTCTCTTCAATAATTGAAAATTAATGTCTTGAAGTGAAAACAGATGTTCACGCCATCTTCTCAACTGGGTATAAAAAAAAAGGGAGCCTTTAAAGATGTAATGTATTTGCAGTGTGGTTGTTACTAGGCTAATGAAGGTTTTGGTCTTGCCGGATTGATGGGTGGAATATAAGCTTATTAATTCTATAAGTTAAAGGAAAACAATCTCATGGGAATGAAAATTGCATTGTTTTATTGTCTGCTCAGTAATCTTTTTACAAAATGCATGTGAAATTGACTTCCTTCTCCATCCTTGCTAATCTCATCAGTCGACAAAAATGTTTTATTCCATTCATGTCTGTGTAATAAGCAGGACTGAACATTTCTGGAAAGAGTATCACCTTTTATTGGTTTTTTGGTTTTTTTTAATAGTACTATCTACATTGATGGTGTTGTAATAATAGTAGTAATATAAATAACCACAACAGTAACAATTAAAATGTTACTCACTAGGGCAGTGGTTCTCAGTATTCCTATTGCCACGACCCTTTAATATAGTTCCCCATGTTGTGACCCCCAACCATAAAGTTATTTTCATTGCTACATGCAAATATGTGTTTTCCAATGGTCTTAGGTGACCCCTTTGAAAGGGTTGTTCGACCCCCAAAGGGGTTCCGACCCATAGGTTGGGAACCATTGCACTAGTGGATGAGGGTAATTGTACCTGCTTTGTAATGAAATGATTGGAACACCTTCTGAGGAGGAAAGATTGCAAAGTTTGAGACTGTTTAATTTGGGGAAAGGAGAACCAAACATTTCAGGAAAAGGGTGACTAAGGCGCTGTACAGATGGCCTCATCACATGCGAGGGGCAGCGCTTCCAGACGCCCCTCACCCATCACACGTGATATGGGTGTCAAAATGGTGGCGCCCTGTACAGATGGGCACTGCCATTTTGACATAATGAATGCTTAGCATCTGCATGTTGTGACACCATTATGATGCCACAGTGCACCATTGGTGCAGTGCGGCATCATAATCGTGCCACAAGAAGAACCCACTTTTAGCAGGATCTTTTTGCTCCGTGGGGAAGACCCACAGTCTGGAGGTTGTGGCTTCCCCATGGAGCAAAGCAAAGCAAAGCACCGGAAGACCGTCTTTTTTGGATGGTCTGTCCCATGCCTAAAAGTTTACACTAAAGAGAAATGTGGTAAAGATTCATTAAATGATGCATGATGGCATGGAAGTGGAGAGAGGAATTTCTCATCATCCTAGAACTCTGGGTCACCAAATTAACTTGATTAGCAGGCAGATCAGAACAGTCTTGTGTCGCACTGTGAATAAGTAATTCATGGAATCAACTGTTACAACATGGCCACTATCTTCAAAGGAGATTAGATTAATAGGTAGTCACTGCTTCATAGATGATACTTAAGGGATATTGGTCCTGGACCAAGATATTCATTAATTCATATCTAACAAAGCTCCTACACCTCATTGTTCTTAGGGTGCTCAGGTGGCACTGTTTAACTGCAATGGCTCAATGCTATGGGATTCTGGGAACTGTGGTTTTGTGAGACATTTAGCCTTCTCTGTGAGAGAGCTCTTGGGGCCCACATCAAACTACCATTCCCAGAATTCCATAGCACTGAGCCATGGTAGTTAAAGCGGTGTCAAGATGGATTATTTCTGCAGTGTGGATGCAGCCCACGTGATTTATACTGGTGTAACCGGGGATTACATCAGTGTAAATGCTTCCTTGGACATTGTGCAAGGAAATATCCAGTATCTCCTTACAGAATGCTTCCCACCCCAGCTACATGAAAGCAGGCGGATGGTATCACAAATACAACTCTGCCCTCCAGCACAAACAGCTACCCATTGGCCATTGGATGCCATCTGGTTGCCAGTGTGTTGATGAGAAAAGAGGTCAGCATAAGTATGCTGTATTCTCTGCCATTCTCTAATAGGATCTCAACCTTTTTGTTGTACTGCATTTGTCCTTCATGAACTTTCTTGATCAGGCAAGAATCCCTTTGTTTTGTGCTGATTAACCTGGGGCTGCAATGGATGGAGCTGTAAATTCCTGTGCATAGCTTATTTGTATTAAATCCGCACCTGTAAACTCAGACATGTGCATTGATTGGACTTATATTGGATCAAGGTTGGGTGATGCTTCAAGATCAGTGTAGGTAAAAATGCTGGTAATACCAATTTTCAGGTGCAGCATTTTTGTTTGCCTTAAAAATAAGATGACAAATATAAATGAAAGGAAAAGAGAAAGAAATGGTTAGCACTATTGTTATTTTAATTGCAGATCAGAGTGTTTGCACTTGAACATACTAGATCAAAGGGGGGTTATCTATAAGCATTCACAATGTGGATTGTGAATATATGTGTAGCTTCTCAGCAGCAGGCTCCTATTCATGTGTGTTCATTAGGACATCTCTAGAGGGCCTGCATGTACAGCGGATTGCATGGGATTCCCCTCCAGTTGACATGGAATGTGTCTATGTTGGAAGGGTCAGAACATCTTTCTTATACTCTTAGTACACCTCCAGCCTTTTCTTTAAGGGGGTGACCCCTAATGTCCCTTACATGTGCTGTATATCACCCTATCTCTCCACTCTGAATTGCAATATAACCATGGAGGTAAAAGGACTAGTGAAAGATCACTGTGCTGCCTGTGTAGCTTCCATAAAGCTGCTGCCTTGTTTTCCATCCTGATATTTGGTGTGGATAGCTAACAGAAGGCTGACAACATTCATTTCTAGAGTACAGATGTTTGAAGTAGAGAATGGCTGTCAGTAGGCTGGAATCATTAATAACTAATGTAAAGGGTGGAACCTCCTGTGTGCCTATCTCCAACTAGTTGCAAAATGGGAAGAGAACTTTTGTTCAGTAAAATTGACCTCTCTATTGCCTTTTGAAGGAATGGGAGAGCAATGAAGGGAAAAGGCATTACGTAGACTCTGCTACTTGTGTCTGAAACAAAGAGTATTGTTCTGGTTTGCTTTATCTTATTACCATGTATTCTCCGTGATCTAAATCCAATTGCTTGTCCTTGAATCAATTGCTGGATGAGTGAACATCTATGTAAATTGCATTGATTCAGTGGGTGTTCTGGAGTTGGGACTTACCATAGGATTTGGACCCATGTTCCTCTGCCATGTGTTGCATGTAGCTCAGATATGCATTTGTCTGGACAAGGCCTCTGAAGGTATATTGACATTTTTAAAGAATACAGGTTGAGTATCTCTTATCTGGAAATCTGAAATAACCACAGCATGTCCACATTGGTGGCTGAGATAGTGACATGATGTGCTCCTCTGATATAATACCTGTTTTGATGGATTAGTATTAAGAGACAAAGCTGCCTGTCTTAGAATCATAGAATCGTAGAGTTGGAAGAGACCGCAAGGGCCATCCAGTCCAACCCCATTCTGCCATGCAGGAATTCTCAATCAAAGCATCCTTGACAGATGGTCATCCAGCCTCTGTTTAAAGAACTCCAAGGAAGGAGATTCCATCACACTCCATTGAGCAACATCTGGGTCCCCAGCAAAGCTTGCCTTTCCTGGACTCTTTGTGCCAAAGACCAGCTTGAGAAACTGCCATTTTAATGGTTCAATAATGCATTGGGTGTAGATATGTATAATGGCACCTTCCCAGTTTCTCACTGCTGCTGTGCAGTCATTCCATGTTGGGAGGTGGGATAGGAATAACAGAAGAAAGTACACTAGAAGCCAATTTATTTAGGGCTTTCTTAACCTTAATATGTTTCCTGTCCAACCTTGCATCTTGTAGATTCTAATTGCATCCCTACACTGTTTTTGGGACAGTAGCTTGTAGACGCTCTCCTATAAAATAGTGTGGCCACCACTGTGAACTAAGTCCACCCTCCCTATCTTACCTTTTGGTTTGATGCTGGGGAATGATGGGGACTGGGGATTTATTTTCCTCATTATTGGCTATATTTAGGTAGAAAATATATTTGGGTTTGTATGAAAAACAATAGAGTAGCATATGATGCTTCTTGAAATGCCTCTGATTAATCACACACAGCATGTTTATATATTCTTTTTTCTCCCCTTGGATGTGGATGTGTTAAGTCAACTTTTAAAGCCTTTTAAAAAATGTAATTGAAATTTGCCCTTTTGTTACCTGGGCATGAATTATTTTTGAAATGTTGTCATTACTCACCCTGCTGTGAGGTTTATCTCTTCTGTTGATCCTAATTAAATAAAACATACTGTTGTTCGCCAGTTTCATGTTGAACTGAATTACCTGCCTCTAGGCTTATGAATGGTTGTTGGGCTCTCTGGCTTCTGCGGCAGGCAGGCAGGCATTGACTAACCCTCTCTTGCTCTTAGATTTTCCATTTCAAAGGGGATCAGTTGGCGCTAGTGACAGGCGAAATAGCAAATGCTTTACAGTTGCTTTCAAGAGCTATACAAACAATAAGAAAGGCCTAATGTTACTAGAGTAGAATGGCAGGTACAGCTGCAACTTGGGGAAAGCAAATACTGTACACATTCACTTGGAGTGAAAGAGAGGTTTTTTATAAGCTTTGAAAGCCTTTAGGACAGTGTTTCTCAAATAGTGGGGCGCGCCCCCCAGGGGGGGCGCGAGGCTCCAAAAAGGGGGGCGCGAGGTTCTTGCTGTTCAGGCTGCCTGGCCAATGGCTGGACAGCCTGCTCCTGCTGCAGGAGCCTGCCCCAGCTCCAGTCTTCCCCATTGGCCAGCCAGCCTGAAGAGGAGGAGCTTCCTCTCTTTCGAGCCTCGCGCGGGCCCAAGGCTGGAGCCTGGAGAGGGCTTTGCAAATTGCAGGGAAGCTGCTTCCTCTTTCCCCCCCTGTTTCTCTTCCTCTTTCCCTCCTCCTCCTCTTATTCTTTTTCCTCCCCTCTTTCTCTTCCCCCTCCTCTTCCTCCTATTTTTCTTCCCCTCTTTCTCTTCCTCTTTCCCCTCCTCCTCTTCCTTTTCTTCCCGTTCCTCCTCCTCTTCTTTTTATCTTTTTTCCTATTCTTCTTCTTTCTTCTCCTTTTCTTCTTTCTCCTTTCCCTTCTTTTTTCTCCCCCTCCCCCTCCTCCTCTGTTGTTGTTGTTGTTGTTGTGTGCCCAACTCCCCCCTTGGCCAGGCCTGCATTTCCCAACAAAAGGGAAGGCAGGACTTGTGGGGGCCATGGGGGGGGGGCTGAGGGGGAGGCAAAAGGGAGCCCAGGAGGGAGCCCATCACGCTGCATCCACATTGGAGAAGTAACCCAGTTTGGCTGACAATGCTTTAAATCTTTTCTGACTCAAGGCTATGGAATTCTGGGAGCTGGAGTGTGTTGTGGGGACCAGAACTCAAAGCCCGACTCTTCTATGTCTCAAGGTTATGGAATTCTGGGAGCTGGAGTATGTCAGAATTTCTGGCTTATGGCAACCCTGTGGGAAACCCTCCAGGAGAATGCCTGTTCTGTTTCAAATGCTAAGCGTGCTTGTGAGTGGGACATGATACTATTTACAGTCGCGTGGGGGGCGCAAAATGTTTTCTTCTTCCTAGGGGGGGCATGACAGAAAATAATTGAGAAGCACTGCTTTAGGAGGATGTTGAAAAAGGTATCCAGCATAATCCTTGTTGGTTAAATTAGGGTTGTGATGTAGGGGTATAAGTGTTGAAGTATGGTTCTGGAGACCAAGATTAAAATCCCCACTCGAGGATAAAAAATAATCCAAGATACGTAATTTTTGAACTGGGCCTTGTCTGTCCATCTCTACAAACCGATGGATGATGACTATAGGCAGTGTTGTTAATAGAAACAAGTAGTTACTCATTTGTAAAGACAATGATGCTCGGAAATATGGAAGGAAGTAGAAAGAGAGGAAGGCTGCATGCCAGATGGTTAGACTCACAGCTAAGAGCCTGCAGGATTTTAGGATTTGAGCAGAGTTGCAGAGGACATGGTTCTTGGAGATGTCTCATTCACAGGGTCACCATTACTGTATTTCCAGGTACTGTATTGTCTATTTCACTTATATCCTGCCGTAGGCCTTGCAAGGTGGCTAACAGGGCAGACAGTGGTAGAACTCCCTCTGTTATCTGTCTTCTCCTGCCTTCTTCTCCCCCTTTCTCTTTCTCGTACATCAGAATTACAACAAAGTAAACAAGGCAAATAAGAATATGGAAAAGATAACCCACTAGCCAGATTTAAAAATGCCTGCTGCAATGAATACATCTTCATTAAGTGATGACAAGTCATTACAGAGAGTACCAAATGGATCTTCCAGAGTACCACTCTGGGCACCATAACAGAGAATTCTCTCTCGTACATTATCTCCAATCATGCCTCAGATGCTATTGGGAGTATATAGGACCATTACGGTGTATGGCATTTCATAAAGTACAAAATTTCAATTATCATTTAAAATTTCATTGTAATACCAGCAGCGCATTTCCTGCCCTGTGTAAATGCCATGTTGATCCTTGTATTAGTTCTGCACATATCTGAAAAATTCACTGATGGACTCCCTATCTTTTAGCTTGACTGACCTCACTGAGTTCTTGTGGAAGTAAAATGATGGTGTGTTTGAGCATATCATCCACACACACACACACTGTAATTCTTGGAGGAATCATGGGATAAGTATATGTTTCACAGTTCACAGAAACCCTTGCAGGGGGATTATTTAAGGGCCACAACTTTGAAAACATTGTCCAATGTAGCATTCAGTCCTACATTCACAACTACAAGAGAGAAATGCGTTCATTTAGATTGGAGTTTAAATTTGGATTGTTTCATGTTTAATTCCTATCTTCCAGTTTTCAGTATTTAGATTATTGGGTCATAGACTGCAATAAAGTTTGATTGATTGATTGAATATCCAGATCCTTTCCTACTCTAGCTCCACATTCAGAGAGAACACATTCCCTGTCTCTCTCTCTCTGTTGTCATCATCTTTGATTGTATTGTAAGTTCCGGTGAATGCTGCTGGCACATATTTCTTAAGTAAAATGACTGAAGAAGGTGCAGCAGTTCTTGTCCCTGCTTTGGTTTGTTAGGCTTTGCTTAGGGCAATAAAATGTCCAGTCAATTACCCTCTCTAAAAAACCTTAAAAGTAGATAAGAGAAGTATGTGGGGGGAGCCGATGACAGTTTTAGGAATTAGGAGTCATGGTTCTTGGTGGATTAGCAAGAGAATCATCTAATTTTTAAGCTGTCAAAAGAAAGGAGCCCAGTTTGGGAAGGTTGAGGGGGGCGTAGAAATATACGGTGCTTCTGTTTGGATTTGCTTTCAGTGCAAACTAAATATGACCACCTGGGTCCAACTTGTCTTTTCTGGAAAAATAGGACCAAGAAAGGAAGAGACTTCAAAGGTACAGAAACCATTTATTGCCCAATGTGTTTTTGAGTATTATTACTCTTATTTCGGGGTGACTCTGAATTGAAGGAAGACCTGTAATACTTCAAATGATTTTTGCAGTAAGTGATTTTCAGTGCATCTTTTCATTCCTGCATTCGGTGCTTCCCCCCATCCCCACGAATTGTATTTTCCCCTAAATAATAAGTAGCTTAAATAGCAGTTGGCTGGTTTTTACATTTTTTTCTTTGAAAAATGCACTACTAATGTGCCTGCTGTTAAACCGCCCTGTCACCTCACATGCGTATGAGGCTTTTGATATCCTCCATGTGCACCTTTCTCTTCTATTTTATTTTAAAAGAATTTCTGTACTGCTCTTCACTGTAAATATTCTCTGAGCTTTACAAAAGAGTAAGCCAAAATCACTGAGATTTCACCTTAATCGACAATGAGCAAGTAAGTTGGCCTGTGCTGCCTTGACTATTCCTGCTTGGTTTTTTCACCCTGTGAGTAGGAGTAGCAAATGTAACAAGAAAGATTACTAGCAGTAGAAAGTTGCTGAATCTTGGCTTGTCACTCCTTGAAACCTGGCTTGAATCTTGACTTGTCACTCCTTTAATAAAGCCAACTTTGTAGCTAGCATCTGCAACTAGGTTGCTTACCCTGGCTTCTTGGAAGAGCTACAAACCAAGATGTGGATGTAATGCTAAGATTTCTGTTGATGGTAAACTGTTCATTCCTTTTGCAGGAGTTCTTGTGGCATAGGGTTAAATACCGGTACTGAGCCACAGTGTTGTGAATTTGATCCCAGGGCTCCAAGGTTGAGTCAGCCTTCCATCCTTTTGTAGGTTGGTGAAATGAGTACTCAGCTTGTTGGGGGCAAGTGGTTTACAGATTGTAAACCACTTAGAGAGTGCTGAGTTTACTATGAAGCCCTATAGAAATGTACTGTATATAATGTATAAATCTAGAAATTTAGGTCAAAAAATTGACCCCCCCAAAACTGTTTTGACTTATCCACAGGTCAATGTAAGTACTGTATCTTAACTCTTATTTAAAAGAAGGAACCATCTCTTGGTGAAAAGCAAGAGTATAATATGTGAAGCACCGACCCCTTCTACTCTCTCATCCATCCAGTCTTAAGAGTAAGCACAAAGAGTTATGTCTGCTGGAATGTTATAAGTTCTGAGACATTGTTTTGATTTGCTTCAACCTTTAGATCCTTTGCTATCTGCCCCTAAATTTTACCCTTGACTTATCCACAGGTCATAGCGAAATCCATAATTTTGGCCCCAAAACTTGCCCTTGATTTATACATGAGGTAGACTTATAGTTGAGTATATACGGGTAAATGCTACTGTATTGCTATTGCTGTTCCTGCTCATGTGAGGAGCTACAGAAGAGTAACTAGAGAGTGTGCACTCTTACATATGCTTGCTGCCAATAACAAGACCCTCCAGCAATTCTGGCTTACTCTTTCATGTGAACGGGGCCAGTAAGGCATGTTTCTAAGAGGTGCTTTAGAAGGTTGTGAGCCTTTGAGGTGAACAGGCAGACATTAAACTTGCTGTCTTAAATGTCTAAAACTGCCTTATAGTATCAGGCAGTTTATTGTTCTTATTTATTTATGTATTACATTTATAGCTTGTCTTTCTTCCAAAGAGCTTAAGGCATTTTGTATAACATGGTTCTCTCTTCCGTTCCATCTAGCCCAGTGTTATCTATGGTGACAATGCCTCTCCTAGCTCTTGGGTAGAGGCTTCTTTTGCATAAGCTGCTCCTTGATCCTTTTGATTGGGAATGTCATGGCTGAAACTTGTGGCCTTCTATGTGCCAAGCATGAACTTTGCTTTTCAGACCTGACTTGTTTCCAGATTGGATGAGTGAGCAATAAGGATAGACATCTTGCATGAACACTACATGGACCATTTTGTCCACTTCTACTTATTTCATTGTGCTCTTTCAGTTTCTTTTGCAGTGTAGACTAAATGCAAATGTTTAGGGTTGTCTGGTGTAAGAAAACAAAGATACAGTATATTTAAATTCCTTTGATGCTGAACTTAAAAATCTGATTTACTAGAAGACCAGATTCAGAATTCATTCACTCTTTTTTCTGAACACAGAAAGATTTAAGATTATATTTCTTCTCCAATCTGGTTAATACTAAAAATCCATTCAGCTTTAATCAGCATTGCTAATGGTCTTGAATGATGCAAATTGTAGTCTCAAACACCTAAGGGAAAGAAAACCCTCAGATGGGGGATCCACTTCTTTTCCAGACTCCTCAGTGTTGTCTGTAGTTAATGACCGAAGTGGAAAATCCTACATTTCTCACACTTAGGATTAATCTGCACTGCAGTTTGATACCACTTTAACTGCCATGGCTCAGTGCTATGGAATCCTGGGAATTGTATATTTTGTGGTACCAGAGTTCTCGGACAGAGAAGGCTATATATCTCACAAAATTAAAAATCCCAGAATTCCATAGCATTGAGGCATGGCAGTTCAAGTGGCGTCAACCTGAATTGTTTCTGCAGTGTGGATGCAGCCTTTGTTATGCTTATCTCATTGTTGTTGTGTGCCTTCAAGCCATTTCTGACTTATGCCAACCCTAAGGTGAACCTATCACAGGGTTTATTGGCAAGTTTCTAGGGAATTTGGCATTGCCGTCCTCTGAAGATGAGAGCATGTGACTTGCCCAGTGTCACCCAGTGGGTTTCCATGGCTGAGCTGAGATTGAAACCCTGGTGCCCAGAGTCATTCCATAACTATAGCTTATCTCCCTCACCATATACTTTTTGAATGCAAGATATCCATGGTCCAGGAACACAGAGTCTTCTTTTAATCCTGAGTATCACAGGTTGTGAGTGTAATGCCACAACAGGCACTTCCCTTCCTCTACATTAATTATTATGTCATATTTTTATTTCATGCCTAACCAAGCTCAGGGCAACAAGTGTACATGGTACCCTCTTTCGTTCTCACAACCGCCCACTCTCTCTAGTCTTAGTTTTAGTCCAATAACATTATACTGCAGTGACTCTCCTAATTCAAACTGTATGCTGTGAGCTATTATTGTGAAGCTGAGATATTGCAGTTCCATAATTTGTAATTTGCCCATTAGGAACTGTTGGAAAGACTTTTCATGCTATACGTCTTCATTCAAGGACTGATGACTGTGCATTAGAAGGAAATTAGACCGATCATTAAATATGGAAGTCAAATTACAATGACATACTTCAAATGTAACTTGGGTTTGATTAATTTGTAGCTGACTTCTTTTAAAGTCAGCTACATTTAAAGTCAGCTTTATGATCTTTAGTCTGACATTACTAAGAACATTTTCCCCTTAGAAACTCTATACTAAAATGTTGAAGGAGTTTTGATTTTCAAAGATTGTTAAATATCTTTTGCATCAATATAGTTGATAGCATTTTTTCTATTTATTTTATAAGTACAACCAGACAGATCATAGTCATAACTATAAACATAAAACATTAAAATTATGCATAACCGAACAATGTATGATTCTACTAGAAATTTAAAATGTTACTTAAAAATGTCTATGAAAGAGTCCTAAAATTAACAACTTACAATTCAACACTGTTCCTAATTTAACAAAACTTCCTTTGTCTTCTTAAACTCAAACTCAGATCAGTCCATTCCTCCATGTACGTTATGTTCTAAATACTTTTGGATTTCATGATCTCCCCCCTGTTTACATGCAACTTTCTTCTTTCTGTAGTGACATTTTCTAGGATCCAAAGGGATCTTGGTAGTACCTTTGAGACTAAATGAAGGAAAGAAGTTAGTAGCATGAGCTTTCATAGACTTGAACCTAGTTCAGATGCATTTGGAAGTAGGCTGAAGCTTAAAAAAGCTCATGCTACCAACTTCTTTCTTTCACTTAGTCTCAAAAGTGCTGCAGGATCCCTTTGCATACGGATTTTCCAGGCTAACATGGCTATGCTTTGGTTTCTAGAATTGTTTTCTTCCTCTCAGGTCTCTCCCAAAAACACCACACATGGATTAGTTCTTTATTTTTGGTGCAGCCATATCTTTAAGTAAACCTCTGTCTGCTTCCAGATCGATGGCATCCAATGCTATCAATTAAAAGACATTGTACAGCGGCTTCACTTTTGTTCTTTTGGGTTGAAAATAAAAATACTAAAGGAAGTGACAAGAAAACACAGGAGGGTTACAGGTGGAAGATGGTGCTGTTTGACTCCCTGTACAAATCCATGGTGGTTTCGCAGTAAGAAAATCCTTTGGCAGCATCCTTCCAGAGCCTCTCTCGGTGCTTTTGGAACCATCCTTTTGAAATGCTTGGAAAATTAAAGGAGAGACATGACATGCAATCCTATATACACTTACATAGAGGTACTGCAGAAGAAAATAGAGGTGTTTCCTCTGCAGATGGTAACTTCTTCCCATTGCTGCTTTTAGAGTGTCTGCAGAGGAAAACTGAGGTTTTGGGAGTAGTCAGAGGGGTTTGGGAGTGAAAGTGTTTTTGCATATTTTCATGGCTGTTGGGGTGAGGGGTTCTGTGTGATTTTAAGGTGATCTAAACATTTTGCCAAAGTATTTAGAGATGTGGAGAGGAGCTTCAGGGGCTAGAGAGGTGTGGGCCACTGGCTACACTTTGCTTACCTCCATGAATTGATGTGAATGCACTGGCAGGAAATAAATGCAGTAAATATTTATTTATTTATTGCACACCTTTCTCCCAAAATGGGATTCAAGGTGCCTAACAATGATTTTAAAAGGATACAACTAAAACATTAATTTTGTTGCTTTTGTTGTAGTGCTTTCAAGTTGTTTCCAATTTATGGTGACTCCTACCATGAGGCTTTCTTGGCAAGATTTATTTGCCTTCCTTTGAGGCTAAGGCTACCCAGTGGGTTTCATGGCTGAGTTGGGAATCGAACCTTGATTCTCCAGAGTCGTAGTCCAGCACTCAAATAGTCCTGACCTCTGGATGGCCATCTGTCGAGTATGCTTTGATTGAGAGTTCCTGCATGGCAGGGGGTTGGACTGGATGGCCCTTGTGGTCTCTTCCAGCTCTACGAATCTGATTCATGTGGAAGGGAGCTCCACAGTCTGAGAGCCATGCAGAAGACTCTCTCACAAACTGTACCTACAAAGGTAGTGGAACTGAGAAAAGCCCTGCCTTGCTAATCTTAACACTTGGGCTGGCTTGCATACAATACTGTACAGTAAATACAGTAAATAAAAACAGCCAGTGAAATAGTTAACACTGTTTGGAAGTTTGTGCATTTCAAAGTTTCTTCCTTGTGAGCTCTTGATTTTATTTTGCTTTTTGTATGTGAGCCAGTTTGATGTTCTTGCACTGTGCTGTAGTAAAGAGGCTTTAATGGATACCAATTTTCTTGTCTGCTTCATCTCATCCAAAATGTCATTAGCAATAACTTTGATTGACAAATACAAGAAAAAGCTGCATTGTTTTTTTTAAAAAAACTTTTACTCTTAAGTTGTCTTTGTATTGACTCCACATGACAATTTGTAATTGCTGGCATCAGTTCCAGCTGTACAATTTAGCTTTTCTTTGGGGGTGGGTGAGAAAGATGAGTGGTGCTTTAACTGTTTTATCAACCCAGCATGACTGTCTTGACTGCACTTTGGTTCAAACTTGGTTAAAGTTAGTGATAACCTTTTTGCATGTTTTTACCTATCAGTGTTTCTGATTTGTTGGGTCTTTTAATTTTTGTAAGTCACTCGAGCCCTACTTTTGGGGGAGAGGTGGGATATAAATAAATAAGAGAGTAATGATAGCAATGTGAACCATAACAGCTTGTTTCATAGACTCATAGAGTTGGAAGAGACCCCAAGGGCCATACAGTCCAACCCCTGCCATGCAGGAATACACAGCCAAAGCATTCCCAACAGACGACCATCCAGCCTCTGCTTAAAAACCTCCAAAGAAGGAGACTCTGCCTCTCTCTGAGGCAGCATATCCCACTGTCAAGCAGCTCCTACAGTCAGAGAATTCTTCCTAATACTTAGGTGGAATCTCTTTTCCTGTAGTTTGAATCAATTGCTCTGTGTCCTAGTTTCCGGAGCAGCAGAAAACAAGCTTGCTCCATCTTCACTATGGCATCTGTTCAAATATTTAAACGTAGCTATCATTCAGGAAGGTCTAAAAGGATCAAGCACTAGAATATTTGACATCAACTGAAGAAGTAGACCAAGCCTAGGGACCAGTTTAAGGCTGCAGATTCTTGGGCACTGTTAGCTGCAAGGTACTACAAGTTCCCTTTGCATGGGAAATATTAAGCCAGTCCTCTCAGGAAGAATGGAGATAGCCTGTGTGATCTATTCTAGAGGCAGGCTTACTTGGGAGTAAGTAACACCAGACACGTGGGAAGCCATCTCTGAGATTCCTAGTCTTCACATTTCAGGTTTCTTCAGTGAGGATGGATGGAGGGGATGTCCTTTCAACATAGGCAAAAGTAATAACAACAAACGTTGAGCTTTCCTCCACACCTTAAAAAATATTGGGGCCCGTTCCACCTGATAGTTTGTAGAGAGAGGTGATGTCTAAAATTTGCAAAGATGGGCATTTCCTCCCTTCTTCTTATACTATTTCTTCTTCACATCCAGAGGGATCAGGAGGGTGCGTATCTGTTTTTGTGTATGTTTCTTCTTGGAGTTCCTTTTGTCATGCCTGTGCAAAAACACAAAACCCTTTCCCCAGCCTTTCCCCAGCCTCCTTTCTCTCCTTTCCTCTGACTGTCTGTTCCATCCATTTTGCTAGAATGGACCATTTCGTCCTTGTCTAGTGAGACCATGCCAGATATAATGCCCATCTCCCCCTTGGCAATTGGTTTCTTCACCTAACCTAGGAGAAAAATGTCCTGGTCTTCCTCCCCCACCTTCCTCTTTACCAATATTTAATCAATGTGGTGAGTGGTTTGAACTTTGCACTATACTCTTGGCCATGAAAACTCACTGGGTGGACCTTAGATGAGTCACACTCTCTCAGCCTCAAAGGATGGCAATCAACCCTTCCAAGAAATCTTGCCAAGGAACCCCACAATAGTTCCTTAGGTCAACCTAAGTTGGAAACGACTTGATAGGCACACAGCAAACAAACAATCTGCCCCCCTAGTTTATATGCAGATTGGGCAAACTGAGCAAGTTCAAAGGCCACCTTGCAGCGTCTGGTACCCTTGTGGCATAGTCAAATGACAACAACATACTCTGGATCTCAAAAATATGATTTATTTTATTTGTATGGTAAAGAGAACATCAAGGCCAGCAACCTACTGGGCAATTATCGCCACCCAGAGGCTTCCAAGACAAGCAATCCATCCTCATTTTGGGGGGGCCAGAAAACAGGTGGGTATGGAGATTTTGAAGAGGACCTCCTCCAAAAGCGCCTCGGAGTGCCAAATTTTGCCCACGTTGCAGTCCCCACTACTTAAAGCACACTTCTTTTTTCTCCCCAGAGGCTGCACCTGGCACGGCAGAAATAACCCATTTTTTGAACACTTCCTTAACTGCCATGGCACAGGCTATTGAATCTGGGAATGTTTGCTTTGCTAGATCTTTAGCTTTCTCTGTCAGAGAGCTCTGTGTGCCACAATAAACTCCAGCCTAGGATTACTATACAGGAAGCCATGGCTGTTTAAAGCAGTGTGAAAGTGGATTAATTTCTGCAGTGTGAACCCAGCTCCTCCTCACATTTCTTCTCTCTCTCATAGAATCATGAATCATAGAGTGTTGGGAAGGACCTCGAGGGCATTCCAGTCCCAACCCCCATGCCCATGCAGGAAAATCTCTGCTCTTCCTTCCTTCCCTTCCTCTGTCTCTTCCTTTCTCGCTGCCGTCCCGTCCATTCCGGCCTTCAGTCCCCCCACGCTCTATTCGTCTCTGTCCGTTTCCGGTCTATAGCCTCTGCCTGCTTTCTCTCTCTCTCTTTCCTTCTTATTTCTCCTTCCGTCCGTTCTTTCTTCTTTCTTCTTCTTCACTGTTCTCTTGCTCTCTCTCTCGTTCTTCCGTTCCTTTTTCTCTCTCTTTTTTCCTTCCTTCCCTTCCTTCCTTTCCTTCTTCTCTTCTTTCTCCTCCGCCCACCTCCTCCCTTCTCCCCTTCTTTCCTTCTTTCTCACCTCTCTCTCCTTCCTTCCCTCCCTCCCCCCTCCCTCCCTCCCCCTCTCATCCCGCCCGCCCTCTCCCTCGTTCTCCTTCCTTTCCTTCTTCTCTTCCTTCCTTCCCTCTCCTCTCGCTCCTCCCCTCGCCACCTCTCCCTCTCTCCTCTCCTCTCCTTTTCTTTTTCTTGCTTCCTTTTGCTAACACCCTTTCCCATTTCTGCCCTTCCAGTTCTTCGTCGCACCAGCTCCAGCGCACTTGTTGCGACTCGGTCCCGCGCTCGGCCTCCGATGCCCTCCTCCCTCCTCCTCTCCTCGGCGCCGCTTCGCAGCCGGCCCCCTTTCTGCTGCCCTTCCTACGAGAACCGCCCTGCTGGGGATGTACGGGGGCCCTTAGCAGCTGCCCGCCGCCGCCGCCAGCAAGGCATCGCCAACTACCACCTTCCTTACGCGCCGCAGAGAGCCCTCCGCTCTCTATACCACCCGGGTGAGTGAATGGGACCCTGGCAAAGACCCGGCAAGGCCAGGCCAGTCAGATGTGCCTCTCTGAGCATCCTGCAATTGGAAGAGACCCCCAAGGTATCTAGTCCAACAGGAAGGCACAACCAAAGCAGCCCCTGGTCAAATGACCTAGCCAAAGAAGGTCTTGTGTATCAGGAGGAAATATCCAGGGGAAGAGACAGAAGAGAGAGAAGATGCAAAGGAGGAGGGAAAGAAGATGGTGGGGTGGTTTTGAAAACTCTCTCCAAAAAATATTAACCATCTTGTCCAGGGGAAGAAACTCCTGCTTTTGGCCCTTTCCAGCCCCATTAAAGCACGTCCCCCTAAACAATCCAAATGATGCAACTCTTTGGCACTGAAGAGGAGGAAAGCGCATTTTCAAGGCGCACCACTGGATGGGCAAAGAGAAGGAAGGATGAGTAAATCCCAAAGAAGAAGAATGATGAGTAAATCCCAGTGATGAAGAAGGAGATGATGATGATCCTCATCATCCTCATCACTGGGATTTACTCCTGACGTCACTTGCTTCCAAAGGAGGAGAGGAGAGACTAATAATAATAATAATAGTAATAATAAAGGAAAGGGGGAGCAAATCCCACAACCATTCCTCCAAATGCAGCAAGCCCACCGCCTCCACAGAGCTCCACCGTCGGGAAATCCCCACCTTCCCCACCTTCACTCCATCTATACCCCTTTCCTTGGTGCTCCCCCTTTCCTTCCAGCACAACTCCTTCTCCAAATCCTCCCCCTTTTTTCCAAGGCAACTCTTTTCCCCCTCGGAAGAGAAAGATTTTCCCCTCCCCTTGGTGGACTCTCCTAGGTCTCTTCCTCCAGCTTGGCTAGCCTTCCTTCCAGGATCTCCCACTCCTTCCTTCCTTCCTTCCTTCCTTCCTTCCTTCCTTCCTTCCTTCCTCTCTGGCTCCTTCAGAATGGGGGGCTTTGGGGAGCCTGGGGG
This sequence comes from Sceloporus undulatus, assembly GCF_019175285.1. NCBI lineage: Eukaryota > Metazoa > Chordata > Lepidosauria > Squamata > Phrynosomatidae > Sceloporus > Sceloporus undulatus. The sequence goes on along the minus strand of NC_056529.1, from coordinate 14,219,908 downwards.
GGCTTGGATCAGGGCGATCTTCCTCCTCCTCCTCCTTGCCATGATCTCCCCATTGACGCTCATCTGGTGAAAGAGGGGGAGAGATGCACGCCAAGGCATTCCATCCTTCCCCATAATAAATTATAACGTGGGAATGGAGGTGTGAGGAGGTGGATCGGGCAAGAAGGGGGGCATATTAAGATCTGGGGAGGGGAAAGAAAAAAGGGGGGCTCTCTTCTTCTTCCCAGTTCTCTCCCCCACTTATCCCCCCCTCTTCTCCAATAATAATAATAAATCCCTGCAAAACAAACCGCTGGCAAGCAAGGATGTCTTTTTCGCAGCTTGGGTACCCTTACAGCACATCTTCTCAGGTAAGTGGAGAGACATTCATCACTTCTTCTTCTTTCCTTTTTCTTTCTTTTAATGGGGAGGGTTGGGTTTTGGGGTGGGGTGAGGTGGAGTTGGGGGGGGTCAATTTCAAGGTGGGAGCCCTCTCCTTGAAAAGGAAAAAAAATCTTTATTTTTGTCTTGTCTTGCTTGGCAGTCGGCGCGCTTTTACGCACGGTTTGAAGGAGTGCGTCTTTGAGGGAATGGGTTTTTGCGGGTCTGTGTTGTGGAGCCCGGGCTTGTACTCCCTTTTTACTCAAGAGTAAGACTTTCCCCCCCTCTCCAATGACATTGACGCCCAAGGAAGCATGCAGAAGGACTGTAAGCCTGATGTTTTGATTCACACGCCTATTCTTGGCTGCAAATTCACGTGTTGGGATTGCAAAAAAGAGATCCTGACGTTCCTCCTTTTCTGCAAATCTGCTTTTGCTTTCCAAAATTAAAAATCTCTTTAGAGGGTTTTCTTGCTGGGAGATTACAAGATTGGTGTATTTTAAGAGTTTTTGCTTGGATGGATGGGGGTTTTTTGGTTTGTTTGCTTGTTTGCTTTCCTCACTCCTTTCCTTGAACTTGAAAATCAAACTTTGTACGCATCAGCTCGTGTAGCGATCCGAAGGCATTTGCACTTGCAAAGTAGACCTATTTATAGTACCATGTGCTGGAGACCCTACTAGGCACACTTTACTTGGGGGTAAATCCCGGTTTGCAATGGGGCTGAACTCTTGAGTAAATAGTTTCAGTCCAACATGAGATGGGCAGCTTCTGGGGGTTCTCTCTCCTTCTTCCCAGTTTAACCCACTATGAATCCTCTTTCGCCCTGTTTATTGGTTCCCTTTCCTCCCCTGTGGGCAAGAGTTGGAGAGATTCCCCGAAAAGACAGTAAATGCCATCTAATATTTACTATCTTATATAGCGCGGCAGACTGCAAAGCTGCCCCTGGTTTGGCTGCTGAAACCCGGATCCATAATTTATTTCCTGCTGGGAACCTTTCTGTGCACCTGAGTACATGCAACAGCCCACCTTCTCTCTTCCTTGTGGAAGTTACTTTCTCCTTTGCTCTTTTGCTTTTTAGAAAAGGGGGGGGGGGTATTCTGCATGGGTTGATTTTAATCGCATCCTTCCTAAATCACCTTCTTGCTCTCCTCTCCCACACTCATCCGCCCCAACGCTTTTAGGGATGCCACAAGAAAGCTAGATCCCCAAGAATGATCTGTCAAAACTAGACCCCCCTCCCAAGAATGATCTGGTAAAACTACATCCCCAAGAAGGATCTGGCAAAAGTAGACCACCACCATCCCCTCAAAAAGAGTCCCATGGAATTGGGGCACCTAAATTATCGATCAGGAAGGTCTTAAAAGGATCAAGCACTAGGAAATATTTGACATGCAACTGAAGAAGTAGACCAAGCCTAGGGACCAGTTTAGGCTGCAGATTCTTGGGCACTGTTAGCCTGCAAGGTACTACAAGTTCCCTTTGCATGGGAAATATTAAGCCAGTCCTCTCAGGAAGAATGGAGATAGCCTGTGTGATCTATTCTAGGCAGGCTTACTTGGGAGTAAGTAACACCAGACACTGGGAAGCCATCTCTGAGATCCTAGTCTTCACATTTCAGGTTTCTTCAGTGAGGATGGATGGAGGGGATGTCCTTTCCACATAGGCAAAAGTAATAACAACAAACGTTGAGCTTTCCACACCTTAAAAAAGATTGGGGCCCCCTGTCCACCTGATAGTTTGTAGAAGAGGTGATGTCTTAAATTTGCAAAGATGGCATTTCCTCCCTTTCTTCTTATACTATTTCTTCTTCCATCCAGAGGGATCAGGAGGGTGCGATCTGGTTTTTGTGTATGTTCTCTTGGAGTTTCCTTTTGTCATGCCTTGCAAAAACAACAACCCTTTCCCCAGCCTTTCCCCAGCCTTCTTTCTCTCCTTTCCTCTGACTGTTCTGTTCCATCCATTTTGCTAGAATGGCCATTTCATTTCCTTGTCTAGTAGACCATGCCAGATATAATGCCCATCTCCCATCCTTGGTCAATTGGTTCTTCACTAAGCCCTAGGAGAAAAAATGTCCTGGTCTTCCTCCCCCTACCTTCCTCTTTACCAATATTTATCAATGTGGTGTAGTGGTTTGAACTTTGCACTATGACTCTTGGCCATGAAAACTCACTGGGTGGACCTTAGATGAGTCACACTCTCTCAGCCTCAAAGGATGGCAAACCCCTTCAGAAGAAATCTTGCCAAGGAAACTCCACAATAGGTTCACCTTAGGGTCACCATAAGTTGGAAACGACTTGAAGGCACACAGCAAACAAACAATCTGCCCCCTATTTTATATGCCAGAGTGGGCAACTGAGCAAGTTCAAAGGCCACCTGCATGTCTGGTACCCTTTGGGCATAGTCAAATGACAACAACATACTCTGGATCTCAAAAATATTATTTTATTTTATTTGTATGGTAAAGAGAACATGCAGGCCTAGCAACCTACTGGGGCAAATTATTCCACCCAGAGGCTTCCAAGAACAGCAATCCATCCTCATTTTGGGGGGCCAGAAACAGGTGGGTATGGAGATTTTGAAGAGGACCTCCAAAAGCAGCCTCGGAGGGCCAGATTTTGCCCACGTTGCAGTCCACCTACTAACTTAGCACACTTCTTTTTCTCCCAGAGGCTGCACCTGCACTGCAGAAATAACCCATTTTTTGACACTTCCTTAACTGCCATGGCACAAGGCTATGGAATCCTGGGAATTGTTGCTTTGCTAGATCTTTAGCTTTCTCTGTCAGAGAGCTCTGGTGCCACAATAAACTCCAGATCCTAGGATT